>NC_067429.1:4034756-4373506 GCF_009764475.1 Pristis pectinata | reverse complement strand
AAACACATCAGATAGATCATCCTTCAGCTTTCCAAATTCAGAGGAATACATCCTTAGTTAATGCAAAATCCCATTAAAAGCTCAAAGCATGAATGTTACAAAACAGATTGGGCTTGTGCACAGTGAGGAGGATGCAAAGAGGCTTCAAGGCATGTTAGACAAGTTGAAAGAGTGGGCAAATACATGGCTGATGCCGTGTAATGTGGATAAATGAGAAGTTCTCCACTTTGGTAGGGAAAACAGAAAGGCAGACTATTATTTGAATGGTGATAGATTGGGGAAAGTTGGTGCACAGAGGGATCCAGCTCCGTGCTGAAAGTGCAGCAAGCAGTTAAGAAGGCAACTGGTATGTTGGCCTTTACTGCAAGCGGTGTTGTGTGCAAGAGCCGTGATGTCTTATTACAATTATACAGAGCCTTGGGGAGACCACATCTGGTGTATTTTGTCCAGTTTTGATTGCTTTACCTAAGAAACAATATACTTGCTATGGAGGGAGTGCAATGAAGATTCACCTGAATGGTTACTGAGATGCCAGGCCTGTCAGATGAGGAGAGACTGGGTTGATTTGGCCTATATTTATTCAGAAGAATGATAAGAGATCACATCAAACCATATGAAGTTCCGACATCACTCAATAAACTGGGTGCAGGGAGGATTCTTCCCCTGGCTAAGCAGTGTACAACCAGGAGTCTCAGTCTCAGGATACAGAGGAAGACATTTAGAACTGAGACGAAGAGAAGTTTTTCAATCAAAAGGTGGTGATCCTGTGGAATTCTTTACCACAGAGGGCAGTGGGCGCCAAGTCACTAAGTATATTTAAGAAGGAGATGGGTAGATTTCTACACACCAAAAGGCTCCAAGGAGCACGAGAAGAAGGGCAGGAGGATGGTATCGAGATAGAGGATTAGCTATGATTCACTAGAGCTGAGATGAGGAGGAATTTCTCCAGCCAGGGGGTGGTGAATCTGTGGAATTCATTGCCACGGAGGGCTGTGGAGGCCAAGTCATTGGGTGTATTTAAAGTAGAGATTGGTAGGTTCTTGATCGGTGTAAGGAGTTAAGGGTTACAGGGAGAAGGCAGGAGGACAAGATCAGCCAGGATTGAATGGTGGAACAGACTCGATGGGCCAAATGGCTCCATTCTACCCCTATACCTTACAGTGTTATGGTCCTGCGCCTATTTTTCTAGTTCCTATATAATTGGGATGAATAGTTAACCCTACTTTCCTGACCCCTACAGAAATTTAAAGTGACCACTTTTCAGAAAATTGGATCAGGTTAAAGACACAAGCGCAGTACACGACAACATACATGTGCGTGTCCTTAAAGTGCTCGGTGATTACTGGGCAGTGGGTATACCCCAGTGTACCACCCCTGCTGCCTGACCTGCAGCATATTTCCAAAATTTTTTTGTAGTCTATTTTTGATAAAAACCCCACAATATAAAAATAAATAGAAATTTCTAAAAGCATTATAAACAGTTTGGAAAAGCAGAACTTAACAAGATGAGAATGAAATTTGAATGTGATGTTGGTGGCTCTGTACAAGATGATCAGAGAGGATTGCTGCTATTGTCGTGCTGCATCTGATCTTCAGCTCCAAAGGCTGCTGCATCCTGTCACGTTTCTTGATCTTGTAATAGACAAACTGCAGGGGCTGTGGCTCTGAACTGTCACTCCAGGCATCAACTTATCTACAGACAGATGAATCATTTGCTCTCACATCAAAGTCATTTTTATATTTAATTAATGAAGATGCCCTAATTGCTGCCAAGGTCACTTGCAGAGGTGACATTAATAATTGTTCAGAGATATCTGCAGGCATAGCCAGTTCCCAAAGGCAGTGGTTCTATAATTTTTCTGTGTGGGAGAGGAAAACAGTTTCATCCTATGGAAAAAATATATTTCCAGTTCTTTCATTTTAAATCTTGTGGTCATCATTCCAATCCCTTAACATTGTACGCTGCTTACCAAAAACAGAAGGGGCAAATTGCATTTCTATAGCACCTTTTAGGATGTCTCAAAGCATGATGCAGCCAATACAGTATTTTTGAAGTGCAGTCACTGTTATAATGTTTGGAAGCACCGTAGTCAATTTGCACACAGCGGCACCCACACACAGCAATGTGGTAATGATCAAATAATCTGTTTCTTCAGTAACATTGAATGAGGGATAAATATTGGCCAGTGTACCAGGGAAAACGCCACTGCTCTTCCTTGAGAATAGCGTCATGAGCTGTTTTATATCCACCTGAGAGGGCAGATGTGGTCCTGGTTTAATATTCACCTTCTAAATGCATGCTTGCAGCTGGTACAAGAGATCACCACCACCTCCGTTCCACTCCGAAACACACACCATCCTGACTTGGCCTCACCAACAACAGCATACACGCTCCTTCATCACCTGCACCTGCACAGTGGCGCAGCTAGTAGGGCCACTGCCACACAGCATCAGAGACCTGAGTTCAATCCTGACCTCGGGTGCAGTCTGTGTGGAGTTTGCACATTCTCCTTATCACCGTGTGGGTTTCCACCGGCTGCTCTGTTTACCACCCCACCCCCAAAACCCAAAGATTGGTAGATTAATTGGCCTTTGTAAATTGTCCCTCGTGTGTAGCTGAGTGGTAGAATGTGGGGGGAGTTGATGAGAATGTGGGGAGAATTAAAAAATGGCATTCATGTAGGATGAGTATACGTAGATGGTTGATGGTTATCATGGACAAAATGGGCTGGATGATCTGTTTCCATGCTGTACCTCTCTGTGACTTTATGACTGCGAAGTATTTATATTTTCTTATGACGCAGAAGGGGGCATTTGGCCCATCTAGTCTATGCTGGCTCTCAGATCAATTCCATTCTTCCACTTATTTCCTTGAACCCCTCTCTTACCCCTTAATGTTCCTACCACCTACCTACACCAAGGGGGAATTTGTAGTCAGCAATTAACCCAACACCCTGCATATCTTTGGGATATGGGAGGAAACCAAAGCACTTGGAGGAAACCCCTGCAGGCACAAGCAGAACAGCTGATTTTGGGCAAGTCCACATCTGGCATGTGGCGGGTGTTTAAAGACCAACTGCACAGAGTACAGGACAGGTATGTTCCAGTAAGAAGGAAGCACAAGGATGGCAGGGTAAGAGAACCTTGGATGTCGAGAGAGGCAGTGAATTTAGTCAAGAAGAAAAGGGAAAAGTATGTAAAGTTTAGGAAACTAGGATCAAACAGAACACTTGAAGATTATAAAGAAGTCAGAAAAGGACTCTAGAAAGGAATTAGGAAAGCCAGTAGGGGCCATGAAAAGCCCTTGGCAAGTAGGATTAAAGAGAATCCCAAGGCATTCTACACATACATCGAGCAAGAGGATAACTATGGAGAGGGTAGGACCACTCAAGGATAAAGGAGGGAACATGTCTGGAAGCAGAGGATGTGGGTGAGGTCCTCAATGAGTATTTTGCATCAGTATTTACAAAGGAGAAGGATGTGGAGGACAGGGAGATCAGTGTGGAGCGTGCTAATACGCCAGGGCATTTCGAGACAAAGGAGGAGGTAGTGTTGGGTCTCTTAAAGAGCATTGAGGTGGATAAGTCCCCAGGGCCTGATGGGATATACCCCAGGTTATTGAGAGAGGCAAAAGATGAGATTGATGGGGCCTCAACCAATATCTTCATGTCTTCTCTAGCCACAGGCGAGGTCCTGGAGGACTGGCGAGTAGCTGATATTGTTTCATTATTCAAGAAGGGAAACAGGGATAATCCTGGAAACTATAGACCAGTGAGTCTCACGTCAGGGGTAGGGAAGTTACTGGAGAGGATTCTTAGGGATAGGATTTATGAGCATTTGGAAAACCATAGCCTAATTAGGGACAGTCAGCATGGCTTTGTGCAGGGCAAGTCGTGCCTCACTAACTTGATTGAGTTTTTTGACAAGGTGTTGAGGGTGATTGATGAAGGTAGAGCTGTGGATGTTGTCTACATTGATTTTAGTAAGGCATTTGACAAGATCCCTCATGGGAGGCTCACCCAGAAGATTAAGATGCATGGAATCCACGATGAATTGGCCGTTTGGATTCAGAACTGGTTTGCCTGTAGAAGACAGATGGGACTTATTCTAGCTGGAGGTCTGTGACTCGTGGTGTTCCTCAGGGATCTGTACTGGGACCTCTGCTGTTTGTGATGTATATAAGTGACCTGGATGAAAATATAGATGGTGGGTTAGTAAGTTTGCAGATGATATGAAGATTGGTGGTGCTGTGGATAGTGTAGAAGGCTGGCAAAGGATACAGCGGGATGTAGATCAATTGCAGATGTGAGCAGAGAAATGGCAGATGGAGTTCAACCCGGCCAAATGTGAAGGGTTGTACTTTGGGACATCAAATGTAAAGAGACAGTAGCTGTTAATGGCAAGACCCTTAACGGTGTTGATGAGCAGAGAGATCTTGGTGTCCAAGTTCATAGCTCGCCGAAGGTGGCTACACAAGTTGATAGGGCGGTAAAGAAGGCATATGGCATGCTTGCCTTCAATTGTTGAGGCATTGGGTTTAAGAGTCAGGAAGTTATGCTGCAGCTTTATAAAACTTCAGTTAGGCCGCATCTGGAGTATTGCATTCAGTTCTGATTGCCCCATTATAGGAAGGATGTCAAGGCTTTAGAGAGGGTGCAGAAGAGGTTTACCAAGATGCTGCCTGGATTAGAGGGCATGTGTTATGAGGAGAGGTTGGACAAACTTGGGTTGTTCTCTCTGGAGCGGCGCTGAAGAGAGATCTGATAGAGGTTTATAAGATTATGAGAGGCATAGATAGAGTAGACAGCCAGTACCTTTTCCCCAGGGTTGAAATGTCTAATAACAGAGGGCATGCATTGAAGGTGATGGGGGTAAGTTCAAAGGAGATGTGTGGGGCAAGGTTTTTACACAGCAAGTGGTGGGTGCCTGGAATGTGCTGCCTGGGGTGGTGGTGGGGGCAGATACGATAGGGGTGCTCAAGAAGCTCTTAGGTAGGCAGATGAATGTGAGGGAGATGGTACGATATGGATATTGTGCAGGCAGAAGGAATTAGTTCTGTTGGGCATTTTATTACTAATGTAATTCATTCGGCACAACATTGTGGGCCGAAGGGCCTGTTCCTGTGGTGTACTGTTCTATGTTGTATGGAAATCCCAGACAGACAGCAGCAGAGGTCAGGACTGAACCCATGTCACTGGAACTGTGAGGCAGCAGCACTGCTGTAGTGCCACTGTGAACACTCTGGCATTTCAAGAAGATGGTTTATCACCTCTCTCAAGAGCAATTAAGGAGGGGCATTAAATACTGGTGACACCCACATCCTGAAAAGTGAATTAAAAAGTATCCATAAGCCCAAAGTCCCTGGAGTGGGACTTAATCCCATAACACTCTGACTCAGAGACAAGTGCTACTCAATAAGCACAGCTACAACTCTGGCAGTCCGGCTATTTTGGAAACCTTTCTGCCTCTGCCGGCTTCCCTCCCATTTCTCCTTCTACCTCTTTGCTCCAAGGATTTGACCAGACAGCTGATTGCTTTGCGCATTAAGAGTTAACAATAGCCAGATCAGGAATAGGTGATTGGTTCCTTTCCCTGAAGGATATTAGTCACAATTTGAGATGATTAGATTTGAGCTGACAAGCTCTTGATTACTAGTCCAGTACCAGAATTACCACAGCACCTCACACGTAACCCAATGTCTGCTGTTGGGCAATGACTCAATAAGTAGTGTCAGCCATAAGCCCAAGCTTAATGCTTCAGGGTTAACAGAGACGTTGTCTCAGTCGAGGCCAGTCCTGTCCTCAGCTGATGTCTACATGTGCACTTTCCACCACATATCCGTCAGCAGAGGCAAATCTGTCCATCGATTTGCTCCTCTGCAATAACCCACTGCATTTCTGATTCAGGTGGAAACTTAGGAATTGGCAGATACAATGTCCAAGCTACATTGGGTTTACCACCAATTAGTTTGGTAGTCAATAATTAAAGCCATCAGTCTCTACCAATAAAGTTCCTGCAAACCCACGCAAGAGGCAAGGATGCACCCAGTGACGACAAACGTTGTGAATCACACGTCCAAAGTCAGGCAATACTTATCATGCATGTTACATAGGAAACCACTATCATCAAAGATCCCCACCATATGGGTCATTCCATCTTCTCGCAGCTACTGTTGATCAAAAGAATTAGCTTTATTTTCAGACGTTAAGAGATTGACATTATTAGTGCCTGCAGCAGGTACAGAAGCCTGAAGTCCCACACCACCCGGTTCAAGAACTGCTACTTCCCTTCAACCATTCAATTCTTGAACCAACCTGCACAACCCTAATCACTACCTCAGGATAGCAACACTTTGACTTCTATGCACTCAATGGACTTTGTTTTTTTGTTGTTCTGTGTTCTTTCTTGTATAATTTATATTTAATTTATGTTTTTCTTGTGAATGTCGTGTCTCTGATGCTCTGTGCCTGTGATGCTGCTGCAAATTTTTCATTGTACCTATGCATACATGTACTTGTGCCTATGACAATACACTGAACTTTGACTTTGTCCCATAATATTAA
This sequence comes from Pristis pectinata, assembly GCF_009764475.1. Lineage (NCBI taxonomy): Eukaryota > Metazoa > Chordata > Chondrichthyes > Rhinopristiformes > Pristidae > Pristis > Pristis pectinata. The sequence continues at coordinate 4,366,943 of NC_067429.1, read as the reverse complement.
CATACTGTACCCCTAAATATTAGCCAGGAGTTTAACTCAGCCTGGAGTTGGAACATGGAAGTTAGATAATTACATAAGAGAGAAAAGAATGGAAGGGTCGATGAACAAGGTGAGACGCAGATGGTGGAGAACTTAAGCACTGGCATAGCCCAGATAGTCAAATTGTGTACTGTAAAGTGTTGTGGAACTCTGTCCAATTCTGTGTAGCTGAGCATGGTATAGAAGGGCCAAAACTGCTAACTCATCCTCTGATTTTCCTCTGTTGAGGCAGTGATGGGCGGGTGGGGCTTGTCTTCCCTGCAGTATTTTCATCCAATTGTCCACCCAACAGTAGGGACTCACCAGGTGAGATTTTAGTGTCAACTTCCTAATCTTTGGTACTCCAGAAAACAAAATTCTGAATGGAAAATTCAGCCACCTTCAGTACTTCCATATACTTTGCTCTGCAACAGTGTTGGTAAAGGAACATGATGGGTGGGATATTCTCTCAAAGTGCAGCAAGTACCCACCAGGACTCTGACTATCAGCTGACTGCATAAAATAGCAGAAGTAGACCTATCTCTACATTGGAGAGCAGTGAGTCAATTCCGGCAGAATCTGCCTTTTGCAGGCACTAATAATGCCAATCTCTTAATCAGTCTGAACATAAAGCTAATTCTTACCATGAATGTTGATTTTAGAATCAAACTAGTTTTTGTTCCAGAGTTGGGCTCAACTGTGACTTCACGTTGTTGTAACTGACCACTGGTGGCAGTTCCAGCAACTGACAAGGTGCAATCTGTGGAAGTCTCTCCCTAAATCTCTTACCTACCTTTTCTCCTTTAAAATGCCCTTGAAACCCTACCTTGTCCAATCAAATGTCTGTTTGTTTTTTTTTTGGCTTGGTGTCAGCTTTTCATTGGCTACAGTCCTGTAAAGCTCTTGAGCTTACTTTACTATGTAGAAGATGCTGTGAAAATGTAAGCTGTTGTTGCAATATTCACACAGGGAATAAGACAATTTGATTGAGGAGGTTAAGTGAGTTGGGGGTTGGGTTCTACCTTTCATTTCTGTGGTACATCTGTTCTAGACGGCAAGGGACCTTTCCTTCTTCTAACTGTAAGGACCTTACATGAAATGTTTTTGATGTAACAATTCAGTCACTAACACCCACAGCAATCACTGCCCATTGAAATTGTATCTACATTCCGTTATGGGAAATGGAAGTGACACACTGGTAAAAGACCTCCTCGTGACTTTGAAGCTGAGAATGAGCTTTCCTTATTCGGGAGAGCATGATGTGGACACAAAGTTGGGGAGCAAGGGTCGTTCAGTGATGGAGGCTGAGCTATCCTTTATCCTCCACATAAACGGAAGTGACTTATTCAACCCTCTTCAATTTGTGTTCCTATTTTCAATCTATATTGCACCATATTTAATTGATGAAGATAATACATAGATGGTCATTTACTATGGGTTACAATGGCCAAACACATTCTGGCAGTGTGTGACACATGCACAGCTGCTGAAATATTAAAGTGATGCTCGTGGAAGTGAAGCAGTCTGTGATTTTCAGTGACTAATCCATGATGTGTTAAACCATGCTGTTAACTGGAGCAGGAGCTCACGGTTAACTTGCAGCCCCAAGTGTTATATCTTGCAGCACAGAGGGAGGCCATTTGGCCTATTGCAGCTGCACTGGTTCTGTGAAAGAGCTATCCAATTAACCCCAACTCCTACTCATTCCTTAGAGCCCGACCGATTAACTTTTGCAAGAGTAATCCAATTTCCTTTCTTAAGTTGTGACTCAATTTGTTTCCATCACTCATTTAGCCTTGTGACTCGTTGTAAAGAAAATGATTCTCACTTCCCCTCTGGTTCTTTTACCCAGTCTTTTCCACTGGTCTCAGACTCTCATAACTTATGTTCCTGTTTCCTCAATCAAAATCCCGTCTATGTATGAAGAGCTGTAAACTATCTCCCCTTAACTGTTGCTTAACGAGGAGATCATTCTGAGTTTTTTCCAGTCTCTCCGCATCCTCTGCCTTGACCAATCCAGTAAGTTTTCTCCAAACTTTCTCCAGCAGTGGCCTTACATCCAGTTGTGTCCAGCTACAGGTCCACTCTAATGGGATGTGGACATTGCTGGCAAGGCCAACACTTGTAGCCCATCTTTCAGTGGCATTGAGATGGTGGTGGTGAGCTGGGTTTGTACACAATCTTTGTGGTGAAGTTACTTGCAGTGTTGGGCAGTGGGTTCCAGGATAAAGAACCGATGATAATGAAAAACAGTGATATATTTCCAAGTCAGGATGGTGTGTGATTCATTCAATGATCAACACTCACCATATGCAGCTCCATCTCCACCATCAATCCAAAATCTCATATATATCCCCAAATAGTTTCTTACATTCTCTCTTCTACCTCCGCCCAACATAATCAAAGACCCCACTCACTCCGGACATCCTCCCTTCTCTCCCTCTCCCATCAGGCAGAAGATACAAAAGCCTGAAAGCACATACCACCAGGCTCAAGGACAGTTTCTATCTCCCTTAAGACTATTGAATGGTCCCCTAGTACCATAAAATGGACTCTTGACCTCACAATCTACCTTGTTATGGCTTGCACCTTACTGTCTGCCCGCACTGCACTTTCTCTGTAACTATAACACTGTATTCTGTTATTGTTTACCCTTATACTACCTCAATGCCCTCTTGTAATGAATTGATCTGTATGGATGGTTTGCAAGATGTTTTTCACTGTACCTTGGTACATGTACCAATACTAAACCAATTTACCAATTTAAATTTACCAATTTACCAAATAGAAGACCATTCAGCCCATTGAGTCCTTGCCCATTCTCAGAACAATCCCATCAATCCATTCCACCACATTTGCTGCAATCCATTTTCTCTCCTACCAGCCAGGCTTGTGTAGGGAAAGAGGAGGAAACTTCCACCCACAACTCACCCTCACATTCTATGACAACTTCAGGCTACCTTGTAGCAGAGCCTAATCACAGCTTCCTAATCTGAATGGAGCAGCTACTTAAAGTGCCTAATATGTCTGCTGGGGCTTAGCAGGCAAGTGTCTTGCCTCTGAGAAGGCATGTCCCTCCCTCAAAGCATTGTTGTAGTGTATTGATCTCTGTGAACGGTATGCAAGACCTCGGTACATGTTACAATAATAAACTAATTTACCAATTTACTCACTTCCAAGCAAATAATCTAAGCTGACACTCCAGTGCAGTACCAAGGGAGTGCTGTACTTCCTGAGATGTCATCTTTTAACTGAGACACTACACCAGGGCCTGTTCTGCTTTCTGGAACGGACATTAAAGATCTCATGTTATGACCAAAGTCATCCAAGGGTGTTCTCTCTGTTCTGAAATACTTACTTGTTAGCATAAGTAACAGGGATCGCCTGGTTATTATTACATTGCTGTTTGTGGAATCTTGCTAGGCACAAGTTTGCTACCACTGAGGAAATGCTTCTTTGGCTGTACACCACTACGAGCTATTCTGAGTTTGTGATGCAGCTGGCTCTTGCAGTGCACACAGTACCTCGCTGTTTAATCAATTCTGTTACTGCATTTGAAAATTTTCACACTAATACTCTGCGATATTACAGTTGTTTATCCTCAGACAATCATTTGATAGAATAAAAGATTGTACTTATGCATCTGATTATTGCTTCGAGATAAATGAATTTTCACCAATTAGTTTGCTGCTGGGATTATTCCGGCCCCTCTCCACCAACCCCCCCCCCCCCCCCCCCATCACCTCAACCATCTCACCCTGCCCCCCACCCACAAAGCCCCACCCCATCAGACCCCAGCCCAACTATCTCTCCAAAATCCTCAATCAGTCTTTTCTGGTGCCAACCACAAACAATCGGATTAATTGAACTCCTACAGCTGGAAATCCTTTCATGCCTGATGTGTTATAGCAGGGGACCTGTCCCTGTTTCGACCTCAGTCCCTTGGTAGCCAACCCCAAGGCAATGTGTGTGACGGAACGGTCTTGTACAAACCCATTGTGGAATGAGTGGAGGGAAACAATGGGCCATGGGCTATAGTACTGGTGCGTGAAGGGGGCGCGGTGAGCAGCTGAGAGAGGCCTGGGCCAGGTAGTAAGGTCTGGTCCATGAGTTGAGGGCCATGAGGTGAAGAGAGAGTCATAGCGTCAAGGGTTGAGCTCAGGTATTTGGGGAGGAAAGTTCAAGAGTCAGACTGGGACACCAAGGGTTGGGAATGTGTCAGATGAAGGGTTTGGAAAAGCACTGGGTCTGGGATCAGGTGGGGATGGGCGGGTAGAAGTGTTTTGGGGTGGGGGGGTTGAGGTGGAGAGGAACAACTCCAGCAACCAACAGGAAGAAGATGATTGTCAACAGGACCCTCTGACCAGGTCGTCAGGTCAGACTCAATGACCGTCATCCAAGATGCAGACAGTTCCCTTAAAGTAATACAGAAAGCCATCATATCTCATCTGTCTTGTTAAGGTGTGATTCTGTGTTACCGTCACCATGGTTAAACAAATTAAATTTGTTAGGTGACATCACTCATGCCTGACAACCTCCAAGTGTAGGTGACTCATAAACATGGAAAATCTGGAACACATTTGGCCAACTGCATGACTTGCTCATGAGAAGCGTAACAGCCAGGAGCCTTGACTGTGGCAGTGCACAGGCAGTGAATCTGACAGAAACTCCCCCATTTTATTAAAAAATTACTGATTCCGACTTTAGTGTGACTAATAAACTGCAATTTAGTGATCAGATTTTCGATTAGATACATTTGCGTAGTTTACAAAAATACTTATCCGGTATCATCCGGTATTAAATCTGAAGGGCCATTCTTTCATGAATGAGCCCAGATTGTGAGCATGGCAGGCTATTTGACTATGGTGAGCATCTCACTGGAGTCCTATTCCATGCTCACTTTATGGTCAGGAATGAACATTTCTACCTGCTGCATTGGGGGAATTTTTAAGATTGACTTTAACCCTCTCTGTTACCCAGAACATCACAGCAGGTCTAGGCCACTTGAAGCTCAGATAAAATCAGCCGATCACTTTCCTCCACACCCATAGGGTTGCCAGCTGAAGCAAGAACAAATGCATCACTGGTGACTTGCAGACCTTGTAATACCTTGCTGGGAAAATGCTGATGGTGCTCGGTGAGATTAATGTTCAGGGATTATCCTGCTGACAAATCACAGCTGGGTAACACCACAGTGAGAGTAATTCTATGTACAATGTGGGGCACCAGATTCACAGCTGCTGTCAGAAGTAAAGCTCAATCCAGCAACAACCAGCACCCTTGCCCAAGCAGAGCAGCCTGATTGATCTACCTCCATTTTATCCAAAAAATTACTGATTCTGATTTTAATTAAAAAACCTTGCATTTCCATAGCACTCTTCACATCCAAAGCTCCTGAGACCCAATGAAGTACTTAGAGTCATAAGATAAGATAAGTTAAGATAAGATATCTTTATTAGTCACATGTACGTTGAAACACACAATGAAATGCATCTTTTGCGTAGAGTGTTCTGAGGGCAGCCCGCAAGTGTTGCCACGCTTCCGTCGCCAACATAGCATGCCCACAACTTCCTAACCCATACGTCTTTGGAATGTGGGAAGGAACCGGAGCACCTGGAGGAAACCCACGCAGACACGGGGAGAACATACAAACTCCTTACAGACAGCGGCCAGAATTGAACCTGGGTCACTGGCACTGTAAAGCATTACGCTAACCGCTATACCACCGTGCGTGGAGCCTACAGCACAGAAACACGCCCTTTGGCCCAACTGGTCCATGCCGTCTAAGCTAGTCCTGTTTGCCTGCATTTGGCCCATATTTCTCCAAACCTTTCCTATCTATGTACCTGCCTCAACCATTTCCTCTGGCAGCTCGTTCTATATACGGACCACCCTCTAAGTGAAAGAGTTGCCGCTCAGGTTCCTATTAAATCTCTCCTCTCTCGCCTTAAACCTATTGCCATCTAGTTCTTGATTCCCGAACCCTGGGAAAGGGTTGCCAAATTTCTTGACATGATGTCATTATTATAACATAAGTTGAGCAGACCATATCTCCACAAACAATAAATACTGTGATAATAATCCGTTTGTTTAGATGAAGGTTCTTGGCCAAGATACTGAGGTAAACACACCTGGCCTTAAAAATAGTCCTAAAGGACAATTCATGTCCAGCTGCAGGGACAGTTGTGGCTTTACTTCACTGGCTCATCCAAAGTGGAAGTGATTGGGAGGTTCGTCAATGTAACTTCATTACAGCAAAGCATCGGGGTCTTGGAATTACACAGCAAAGAGCAATAGAGTAAGGCTCTAGGAAGCAATGTCACGACTATCAATATATAGATCAGACCATACTGTGTACTGTGTGCAATTCTGGCAGACAGAGCAGAGAAGCAAGTGGATTAAAGGAAATGAGTTGTGATCTTCTAATTCCTTCCCTTAGTACCTCATGCTCGCCTCCTTCAAGGCTTTCCCTAAAACCTCCATCTTCACCTGTCTTAAATACTCATGGGGCTCCTGGTCAAATTTGCTCTTGTGAAGGTGCCTCGCCGGGTCTCACCATATTAAAGATGCTGTATAAATGCAAGATGTTGTTGTTGTAAAAGTAGAAAGGAAAGTTAAATTCATTGAGGAATATTGTATTACTGAGTTATATTTTGAATTAGGCCAAGGCAGCGGGAACAATGAGATAATTTTAAATTGATTAAAAGTGGGCAGGAAAGGAAATGTTCCTTTACTCAAGTGGAGGCAAGACATTTGGGATATTCTAAATGTAGCTGGATGTTATAATGAGAGAGTTGGCATGACTCAAGTGATGAACATCAACATCCCTGTGGCTTTTGCTCAAGTTATTAGTTCTTATGGATTTAATTATGGATCTTCTACTTATTGCTTTCATAGTTACTGTAACAAGGTAGTGGGCCAATACCAATCATTATACCACATACCCAAAGCTCCCACATCTAATTAATCTCAGTTTAAACTCGCACCATTGCTCCTGCAGCAAACATTTTCTGTTTAATCTTTTTATTTGATGTATTGATCAAAGATTGCAGCCAGAAGACAGGAATTCAAAATGTATTAAATCTGTATCTCCAATTACCCGCCTTGATGGCTTTTCACTGGGTACCCTTTCCTCTACAAAAACCTATCGATTTCTGATTTGAATTTTTAAAGTTCAGTTAAATGGGTGGCATGGTATTCAATTGCAGAAGACTTACACTAAAGGTCCAGAATCGAATGTACAAATCCCACCAGAGACAGATGGAGTTAATTCAATTAGTTAATTCAATAGAACGTAGAACATGGAACATAGAACAGGAACAGGCCCTTCAGCCCACAATGTCAGTGCTGAACACGATGCCAAATTAAACTAATCCCTTCTGCCTGCACATGACTCCTCCATTCTCTGCACATTCATGTGCTTATCTAAAGGCCTCTTAAACACCCCTATCGTATCTGCTTCCACCGCCACCCCTGGCAGCGCATTCCAGGCACCCACCAATCTCTGTGTAAAAAACTTGCCCTGCACATCTCCTTTGAACTTTTCCCCTTCTCACCTTAAAGCTAATAAATATGGAATTTTAAAAATGATAGTGACTCAGAAGTTGCTGCTTCACTGAAGTTCCTCAAGGAAGGAAATCTGATACTCTTACCTAGTCCAACCGATTTTTTAACCCTGGACAAGACCAGTGTGGTCACCTCTGTAGTGAGGTGGCCAGACAGCCAATCAATTATACCAAGGTCCTCTGTGGAGAGTACAAGATGGATCTCCATTATCTTATCAAGGACAGTTAATGGTGAGGATTAAATGATGTTCTAACCAGCAATGCCTACATTCCACATGACAGTAGGGTGAGAAACAGAGTTAACAATTACAGGTAAATGAGGGACTACTCCAAAAACATGGATTTTCTTTTTGAGAAAGGATTCCTGATTTCTGTTGGCCTGTACATGAGGAGGTGATCCCCAGTTTCATTGCTCAGTGGCATGGCTCCAATGTTTAAGGTCATGTCCTTTGTTCTGGATTGACCACATTCCTCTATAAAAGCTTTGGAAAATATCTGCCACACCTAACGGATAGAAATTCAGTCACCATCACTAAGCACACAAATAGAAAAGGCTCCACATTGTACTCCACTCCTGAAATTCAGTCCCACAGGATATGCCTTCAGTGCAAGGAGCTGTGGAGCATACATGTAAATTTCTATGTTTAAAGTAATTTTAAAGAAAGAAAGTTAATTCTATCTCTTCGAAACTTGAAGATCTGCCAAAGACCAAATAGTCCAAAAAGACCCAGGACATTCACTCTTCTGCCTCCCCTCCCATCGGGCAGAAGATACAAAAGCCTGAAAGCACGTACCTCAAGGACAACTTCCATCCCGCTGTCATAAGACTATTGAAAGGTCCCCTTGTATGATAAGATGGACTCTTGACCTCACAATCTATCTCGTTACGGCCTTGCACCTTACTGTCTGCCTGCACTGCACTTTCTCTGTAATTGTCACACTTTATTCTGCATTCTGTTATTGCTTTTCCCTTGTACTACCTCAATGCACTGTTGTAATGAAATGATCTGTATGGATGGCATGCAAAACAAGTTTTTCACTGTACCTCAGTACACGTGACAATAATAAACCGATTTACCAATTTAGTCTCCACATGGCCCAAGGAGGACACTACAATTGGACCTAGTAAAACAACCTCTTCCATTTATATAGCACCAAGAATGCCTTCAGAATTTCACAGCTGAGCTATCAAACCAAAATTGGCCATTAATTCATATGTGGAGATGTTATAAATGACGACCAAACGTTTGTTCAAAGGTTTTTGGGAGTGTCTTAGAGGAGGAGAGAGAGGTACAGAGGAGAGGAGGTTTAGAGAAAAAGTTCCAGAGCAGCTGAATGCATGGCTGTCAGTGGTGGAGTGATTTAAAACTGGGGACGCACAAGAGGACAGAATCGGATCAGAACGGAGAGCTCGGAGGTTTTAAGGAGGTTACAGAGATTAGAATCAGTGACAATGTGGAGGACAAGCATTTCAAAATTGAGGTGTTGTCAGATGGGAAGCCAACGTAAGGCAAGGAACAAACTGACCAATTGTAGAGGGTGAAAGCGGAGACAAAACCTGGTGCAACTTAGGATTCAGGTAGCCCAGGTTTACGTAGAGTGAAAGACGAAAGGAGAGCCAGGAGAATGCCCTTTAAAGGGTTCACAAGTTCATGCTTCACTTCAGTAGCAGAACAATATATAGAGTGAATATGCTACAAGGCACCTTCATTTACAAAACCATATGTCTTCTGATCTTCATTAGCTGGTGGGCAAAAGACAGTTACCCAGAGTCCCTACAAGGAAGCGAAAAGCAGTAAACTGCAGATGGTGGGAACAAAACAAAAACGCTGGAAATATTCAGCAGCTCTGGCAGCATCTACAGGGAGAGAAATGGGGTTAATGCTGCAGATCAATGACCTTTCGTCAGAAGCTGCTCCAAGGACATGGTTTGAATCTGGGTAACTGGGTGACAAGAGATTGACTGTGCACTGACAAACACAAATTACATTTTATTTTTGACGAAGAGCTAACAGGAAAGTCCTGGCACTTTGTCATCAATAAAAAAAGGATTGAACAATTACATTTTCTTGTGGTAAGCCACTGGGCTTCACAGACTGGGGTGACATGGCAGCTGTGGCAATGGTCTCACACTAAATGAGAAAGTAAATAAATCAGCGAGATAATGAACAAAAATAATGTGCAAAACTCCAGAGGCTGTGCTGGGATCTTGTATTCTGGTATTCTGTAGGTTCCTTTAATGCATTCTCTGGAAATGGACGTTACTGGCAAGGCTCACACATTATCCATTTCCTTGGTCCTCTTGAAAAGCTGGTGGGAAACTGCCTTCATCGACCACTGTTATTCTAGTGCTGTAGGTAAAGAATTCCAGGATGCTGAGTCACTGAGTGTTGGGATGACTATACATGCCCAGGTCAGGATGGAATGTGCAGACCATGCTCTTGTGCATCTACTGTCCTTGATTTACAATGTGTTTGAGGTTCTGGGTGTGCAAGGTGCTGTTGAAGATGCCCCAGCAAGTAACTGCAGTACAATTAGCAGATGGCACACACTGCATCCAGGGTGCAGCAGTGGAAGAAAGAATTGCTTAAGGTGGTGGATTTAAAACCCGAGGGTGCAAGCTACTGGGCCCTGGTGACGTCCGCCTTTAGCCTTGTAAGTTTCTCTAATACCCTATTCCTTTTGATTGGTAATTTTACCGGTTCCTTCCTGTTATTTGAAGTTAGCCTAGCTATCTCAAGGATGTTTGCAGAGTTCTCCATGGTGAACACTGATGCAAAGAATTAATTTAACATATCTGCTATTTCTTTGTTTCCAGTTATTAATTCACCAACCTTGTTCTCTAGAGGTCCCACAGCTACCTCAGCTGCCTGTTTCCTACTTATATATCCATAGAAACTCTTTTGATATGACATGCAAGTTTTCTCTCAAAATCAATGTTTTCCCTTCTTATGAGCTGTTTTGTTTTTTGATGCTGGATCCTAAAGACTTCCTAATCCTCTCACCTACCACCATTCTTTGCCACGTTGTTTGCCCAACTTTTCAAATTAACATTATCCTTGGCCTCAGATTGTGCCTCTTTCTCATGGAATCCCTCCTTCTGATTGGAATAAATTCCTGCTGAGTATTATGGACTAGCTGTTTGAATATCTGCCACTATTCATTCTGTGACAATATGTTTTAAGAAGCAATCCCTGACGTACTCCACAAATCGTTCTTCTATGAAACCCTTGTTGGTTTGGTTCAGCCAATCAATATGTAGATTAAAATCTCCTCTGGCATTTGCAGTTCTCTTCAAACATGCGCCAGATATTTCCCCATTAAATTGGTAAATTACAATCGGTAAATTGGTTTATTATTGTCACATGTACTGAGGTACAGTGAAAATCTTTGTTTTGCATGCCATCCATACAGATCATTTCATCTCATCAGTACTTTGAGGTAGTACAAGGGAAATGCAGTAACAAAATGCAGAATATAGTGTTACAGTTACAGAGAAAGTGTAGTCCAGGCAGATAATAAGGTGCAAGGCCATGACAAGGTAGATTATGAGATCAAGAGTCTATCTTATCGTACAAGAGGTCTGTTCAATAGACTTATAACAGTACGATAGAAGCTGTCCTTGAGCCTGGTGGTACGTGCTTTCAGGCATTTGTATCTTCTGCCTGATGGAAAGGGGGGAAAGAAGAGAGAATGTCTGGGGTGAGAGGGGTCTTTCCCACCCCTTAATGTTCCACCCATTGAGAAGTCACATTTTGGGGGCCTAAAGGCTACTCCCACTTGGGTCTTCCTTCCTCTGATTTCAACCCAAACCGATTCTACATTATCCACTCCTCTTTGTCACAAATCAACACTGCTCTGATACGTGGCTTGATCAACAACGCCAATCCGCCTTCTTTCCCTCTTGGTCTGTTCTTTCAGAACAGCGTATTACCTGGAATACTGAGCACCCAGCCCTGGTCAGCCTACAACCATGTCTCTGTGATAGCCGCTAGATCATACTCATAGGTTGATATCTGTGCTGTCAACTCATCTATCTTGTTGCAAGTGCTCTGTGCATTCAAATAAAGACCAGTGAACTTTGATTTTTTTTTACAGTTTTTGTGAACTCTGGATTTACTCTGTGCTCCATACCTTTAGTTATATTTTCTGCCCCAGCCTGACACACTCTGCTTGTCAATTTTCCCCTCACCATCCTATGTCACCGCTCTCTCATTTCCTCTTGATTTATTAAACATCCCATTGTTGGGGCCCTCCCCCTCTTATTTAGTTTAAAACCCTTTTTACAACCTTATTGATGTGATTCACCAGGACACTGGTCCCAACACTTTTCAGGTGAAGCCCATCCCAATGGAGCAGCTCTCTCCTCCCCCAGTTCTGCTGCCAGTATCCCATGAATTGGAGCCCATTTCTACCACACCACACTTTGAGTCATGCATTGACCTCACTAATCCTGTTTTCCCCTTGCCAATTTGCACATGGCTCAGGTAATAATCTGGAGTTATCACCTTCATGGTTCTGCATTTCAGTTTTGCCCCAAGCTCCTCATAATTTCTCCTCCTTGGTCCTACGTATGTCGTTAGTGCCTACATGGACTACGACCCCTACCACTCCCAAGTTATTCTCCAGCCCAGAAGAAATGTCCTTAACCTAGCACCAGACAGGCAACAACCTTTGGGTCCTGTCTTTGCAGCAGAGAACAGTGTTTATTCCCCTAACTCTGCTATCCCCTATGACTATCATGTTTCTGTTTTCTCCCCCCGCTTGAACGTCTCCCTGTGCCCTGGTGCTCTGGACAGTTTGCACATCCTCCCTGCAAGTCCCCACTCTCGTCCACACTGGGAGCAAGAACCTTGTACCTGTTGGACAAGGGTAAGGGCTGAGTCTCCTCTGGAGTATCCTCTGGATCCCTGCCTCTTCTGCAGTCACACCGTCCTATCCCTAATCATCCTCCAGTTTAGAGATAGCTAATATAAAGGGTGTGACTACATCCAGGAATCCCTTGTCCAAGTGATTTTCCCCCTCCCTGATGTGTGATGCTGATTGGATCTTGGACTCCAGCTCATCAACTCTGAGCCGAAGTTCCTCAACCAGCCAACACTTGATGCGTATATGGTTGCTGTGTACCATGATGGGGTCTGCCAGTTCCCATACATTGCAACTGCAACACATCGCCTGTCCAGCCATCTGTTGTAATTAAATAGTGATATTTATTGCCTTAATTAGTCTGTATTAGATTTCACCTCTTGAAATATGCAGAACTTGCTGACATTGATATGCATTGATTTGAAACACTTGACCAATCGGAATAAACAGAGGAAAAATGTAAGAAAGATACCCACCAATCACATCCCTGCTGTCCTGTGACCTCATATAGCCTTTAACAGCAGTCTGGACAACATGAGTATTGGAGAGCTTCTATTGGCTGAAGGGTTGAGAACCAGAGGATGTAGATTTACAGTGATTTGGCAAAAAGAATCAGGGGTCACAGGAGGAATAGTAGCTTGATTTATCAAGTAGTCATGATCCGGAATTTACAGCCTGCCTCAGCTTTCAAAAAGGAATTGCACAGATACTTGAACAAAAGAAGTGCAGGTACCTGGGGTAAGAGAATGAGAACAAGAGTCATCAGATTGTTCTTGGAGGGAGCCAGCTGACACTCAATGGTTTAAGTGGTCCCCTTCTGTGCTATTACAATCCTATGATTCTAAGGAAGGGGCATGGCTAAAAAGCAACATCAATCACACAGAGAAAAAATACTTGCTGAAAAGCAAAGAAAAATCCTGGAAGAAATGCAACTCAGGATACATACACAGGCACCCTGTCCCCTGCCAAAAATGTTAATTAGTTTTATGTGTAATTGGTACATTATTAGATTCACCATTAATTATATAAATCACATCCTTGATGACAATTTTTGTAACAGGCAGTAAATTCTGTAAACAAATTCCTACACTGGTATCCTAATTAATTGTGCAATTAAAATTCCATTTCCAATTAAAAACGTCAGAATGTCTGAGCTGCAATTATCCAACCATAAAAAAGAATGACTTTTGTGAATGGGAGGGAAACTGTACCAAGAAGCATCATTTCATGTTGCTATGTCTCACTCCTAAACAGCATCTGAACTATGTTGGACATTGTTTATAAAATAACAGCATTAATTGGTTCCAGAAATACTTAAAGGTTCTCAATGCCCATTTACACATTAGAATGGTTGAAATATTAATCAGGAGTGCCTGCCAAACCTTCTGGAAAGTCTTGCAGACTCCAGGTACACTCCAGGTATTCCAGGTAGCTCAATCTCTTCGACACGACAGGGAGTAACATTTGTGCCACAACAGTGCCAGGCAATGACTATTACCAACAAGAACGTGTCTAACCACCAATCCTTGACATTCGAAAGCATTACCATCACCAAGTCCCTCACCATAATAAAGCAGAACCTCAGCTGGACCAGCCACATATATACTGTGGCATCAGAGCAGGTTAGAGGCTGTGTATCCTGTGGTGAGCGACTCATTTTCTGATATCCCAAAGCTTCCCCACCATCAATGGGACATAAATCCGGAGTGTGATGGAATAGTTTCCACTTGCCTGGATGAGTGCAGGTCCAACAGTAAGAAGCTCGACACCATCCAGGACAAAGTAGCCAGCTTCAGCAGTCCCCAAGCCACCACCCTAAATATTCATTCCCTCCACCACCGGCACACAGTGTCTGCGGTGTGTACCATCTACAAAATGCACTGCAGTTACTCTCCCAGGGTAGTCAACCCCATGGCCTCTACCACCTAGAAGGACAAGGCAGAAGGCACAGGGGAACACCACCACCTGTCAAGTCAAACACCATCCTCACCCGGAAATACATCACTGCTGGGTCTAACTCCTGGCACTCCTTCTCCAACAGCACTGTGGCAGCACGTCCGCCAGAAGATCTGCAGTGGTTCAAGTAGGTGCTTCATCACCTCCTTCTCAAGGAATGGGCAATAAATGCTAGCCTTTCCTGCAACACCCAGATCCTGAGAAAAAAAGAATAAATAAAGAAGAAACTCCTGGGAAAACTCACTCAAGACAAAATCAAGCTTTTCTTACATTTTAATTAAATGTTTTTTTAATTGTTCTAAAAGTATTGAAGAGGGAGGGGAAGGTGCTATCAAACTGGACAAGGTGTTTGAAGGCAGGGGAATGTCTCACAAAACCTCCAGGAACCCTCCAGCTGAGGTTGCTTATCCAAACAGGGAACCTAATGTCATTCAATGTGGATTAATGTTCTGGCAAAGCTCCACTTGGTTTAACAGCTTCTACCCACAGATTACAGAGGGACCACCAGAGGCTGCCAAATAAATGGCAAAATCAACATAGGAACTTTGCGGAGTCACCCAAAGGTCTATCAGCCTCCCGGGACCTGCCCACAGTCTGTGGCGAGCATGTCAGCCAGGTTAATGATGAGTTCAGTTTGAGTTTAGTGGAAGTCGTGAGACCGAAGATATTTTTAGATGACGGAGGAGAAGTAGTGAAGATATCACAGCTAAGAGGTGGTAGACATAATCTGTCTTTAAAACGTTGAAGGGCAGAGCAGAGCTCTTGGCTACAACTGGTAAAATATTCATCGTGACCCATTTCATTCTTCATTAGTCTCAGCCAAACAATCTTGTCAGTCTTTCTGTTTGCATCCATGAATTTACCCATCACTCCTGTGTGCAGCTTTGCAACATTTAACTCCAGGCAATTCAAATTCCTCTGCTGTCTCGATTATGTTTACATTGCCCATCACATTAAAAGTCCTTTGAAAATCAATAATTACTTTTTAATAAGAGCTCGCTGCCATTATGTTCCAGTTGAAAGACGTCCTTTAAAAGTTGTGACATGCAGATTTCTTCATTTTTATTCATTTTACATTCTTTCCTCCTCAAGAATTATTTTACGTCCCCCCTGATGCTCCCACCACTGCACTGATCTCCAGTAACTCCCTCCCACTTATGAAATGAGACATTTGACCGCCTGGGTAGATGGGAAAGGTCCTGAGGCACCAGTGCAGGGAGGATGCATCGTTAGAGAGATGGTGCAAGAGGGAGGGCTGGGAGTTCCTGAAGCATCAGGGTCAGTCCTGGGGAAGGTGGGATGTGTAAAGGCCGGGTGGTTGGACCTCCTCAGGTCTGGAACAAATATCCTTGCAGGAACATTTGCTGGTGCTGTTGGGAATGGTTTAAATTAACTCGGCAAGGGGAATAGGAAGCTGAGCAAAGTCTTAGACAGAGGGAGGAAAGCAAATCTAAAAGGCAAAAAATTAGTAAAAGGAAAATCAGGAACTGCAGATGCTGGAAACCTGAAATAAAAACAGAAAATGCTGAAGCAAAAAACAAACTGCTGGAGATATCAATGTTTTGTGTCAGCCTAAAACGTCAACCATCCCTCTGCCTTCACAGATGCTGCCTGACCCATTGAGTGTCTCCAGCAGTTTGTGTTTTGCTCCACATCTGCAGTCCCTTATGTCTCCAGTAAATGCTGGAAACACTCAGCAGATCAGGCAGCATCTGTGGAAAGAGAAACTGTTAATGCTTCAGGCCCAAGACCCTTCGTCAGAACTGGGAAAGAGAGAAAACAAGTTAGCTTTCAGTAGCAGAGAAAGTGGGGGGAGGATGAGTATAAAAAAGATAGGAGATATTCCCTTTGATAGAACCATAGAACACTACAGCACGGAAAACAGGCCATTCGGCCCTTCTAGTCTGTGCTGAAACTTTATTCTGCTAGTCCCATTGACCTGCACCCAGTCCATAACCCTCCAGACCTCTCCCGTCCATGTATCTATCCAATTTATTCTTAAAACTTAAGAGTGAGCCCGCAGATGGCAGCCCGTTCCACACTCCCACCACTCCCTGAGTGAAGGAATTCCCCCTAATGTTCCCCCTAAACCTTTCCCCCTTCACCCTAAAGCCATGTCCTCTCGTACTTATCTCTCCTAATCTAGGTGGAAACAGCCTACTCGCATTTATTCTGTCTATACCCCTCATAATTTTGTAAACCTCTATCAACTCTCCCCTCATTCTTCTACGCTCCAAGGAATAAAGTCCTAACCTGTTCAATCTTTCCCTATAACTCAACTCCTGAAGACCTGGCAACATTCTAGTAAATCTTCCCTGCACTCTTTCAATCTTATTGATATCCTTCCTATAGTTAGGTGACCAGAACTGCACACAATACTCCAAATTTGGCCTCACCAATGTCTTATACAACCTCACCATAACATCCCAACTCCTATAGTCAATACTTTGATTTATGAATGCCAGGATGCCAAATGCCTTCTTTTAAAACCCTGTCTACCTGTGACGCCACTTTCAGGGAATTATGTATCCGAACTCCCAGATCCCTTTGTTCCTCCGCACTCCTCAGTGCCCTACCATTTACTGTGTATGTCCTACCTTGATTTGTTCTTCCAAACTGCGAGACCAAATAACCTAATGTGGCAGTTAAGTTCTCTGTGTAATGTATTGCTCGATAGGGTTGTTAAAAAGGCTTATGGAGTGTTGGCCTTCATTAGTCGGGGTATTGAGTTCAAGAGTCCTGAGGTGATGTTGCAATTCTATAGAACTCTAGTTAGACCACACTTGGAGTATTGTGTTCAGTTCTGTTCACCTCATTATAGGAAGGATGTGGAAGCTTTAGAGAGGGTGCAGAGGAGATTTACCAGGATGTTGCCTGGATTGGAGAACATGTCTTATGAGGACAGGTTGAGTGAGTTAGTGCTTTTCTCTTTGGAGAGGAGGAGGATGGGAGGTGACTTGATAGAGGTGTACAAGATGATAAGAGGCATAGATTGAGTGGACGGTCAGAGACTTTTTCCCAGGGTGACACTGGCTAACACGAGGGGACATAATTTTAAGGTGATTGGAGGAAGGTATAAGGGGGATGTCAGGAGTAAGTTTTTTACACAGAGAGTGGTCGGTGCGTGGAACGCACTGCCGGCAGAGGTTGTGGGGGCAGATACATTAGGGACATTTAAGAGACTCGTAGATAGACACATGAATGTTAGAGAAATGGAGGGCTATGTGAGAGGGAAGAGTTAGATAGATATTAGAACAGGATAAATGTCGGCACAACACTGTGGGCCGAAGGGCCTGTACTGTGCTGTAATGTTCTATGTTCTATAATAACAAGGCCGTAGGAAAAGACAAGCTGTCCCAAAGTAATGACTTGCAAAATGGCCAATTCCGATACAAACAGAAAGAAAGAGTGAGCTCCCTGAAGCTGGACAATTCAGTACTGAGTCCTGAGGCTGCAAAGTGCCTAGAAGGAAGATGAGGTGTTGTTCATCACACTTGCGTTGTTATGACAGTACAGGAGGCCACAGACAAGGTCAAAGTGGGAGTGGGAGGGGGAATTAAAGTGGCAAGCAATGGGAAGCTCAGGGTCACTCCTGTGGACAGAACACAGGTGCTCTGCAAAGCGGTCACCAATCTGGGTTTGGCTCTTCCGTGTAGAGGAGACCCCAGTGTGAACACCGAGTGCAGTACACTAGATTGGCAGAAGGGCAAGTGAATCACTGCTTCACCTGTAAAGACAGCTAGGGTTCCTGGATGGTGGGAAGGGATAAGATGAAAGGGCAGGTGTTGCACCTTCTGGGAGGTATTGAGTGGCCAGGAGGAGTGCAATTGTGAAGGTGAAGTGGGGAGATTGGAGGGTTGAGGGTTAGGGGAGGGGGGGAGAAAGGGCATATCCTCCCAATGTAACTTGAAGATTCAAGGGAGAGATAGAGCTGTTTCCCAGCCCAATGTGTGGAGATGGGGCCCATAACTAGACCAGGGCCTTTGTGCAGCCCACATCCACTCATTTCTGAGTGGCAATCTTAATTTTGTGCCCCAGCCATCAAATCCACAGCCATTAGATTCCTGCCCTAACTCCTCCATACACTAATGAAAGCAAAGACATATTGATTGCTGTGTCGAAGTTAAAATTAGCCCCAACCAACCCTGTGATCAAAATCTCCATCATGACCAGAGTGTTGTAGCAGCAGGATGGTGGGATTTGCTCACCAGACCACAATTAATCTACACTGTTGAGTGCCCTAAACTCAATGGCACAACAGTGGGAAATAGATAACTAGAGTCCTGTCAAATCTCATTGGAGGGATCAAGTCAAATCGGAGGAAAAGCTCTCTGTCAGATCATTCCCTGGTGTGATTTGATAATTCTCTACATTAATGTATAAAAAATACAACTTCTATTTAACATTTCACTGTAATTCCAAAGAGAATTGATTGAACTATTTATGAGATTATCCTTCTGCTTGTGATGCAAGCTGTGCAGACATTTTGAAGTTACAGAAGTCCAGTAGGTGAATGATGAACAGATTTAGCAATATTACTGTAATGCTTTGAACTCTCATGGTTACAGACCAATATTTATTTTATTAGGATATAAAGCAGAGATTAAAGCACTTTGTAACATGTCCACTTGAAAACAATTCCCAGATCAAGTACACCATGTCATGTATAGTAAATCCTAATACAGAGTAAAGCTCCCTCCACCAGTCCTAACACTGTAGCTTAATGTCACCCATAGGATCAGGAGGAAGATTCCATCTCTTATTACTGTTTCATTAATTTCTAATTTTTATGCTGCACCTTTCATGATCTCAGAGGTCTCCATTTCAGAGCAGAGATGTGGCAGTCATTATGTACATAGCAACCCGCCACAAACACCAATGGAAAATTGACCAAATATCTATTATATATCAGTGCTGAAGGATAAACATAGACCAGGAAAATGTCCTGGGAGTGATTTTTCTGCATGACTCTTTAGTTATTGACCCAGTCCTCTACTCATGTCTTTCTCAGCTGGTTCAGGCACACAGTAATCCATAGAACCAGACTCTCAGCACCAGTACAGTCATCCGATGATACATCTCGTGGGAAAACCAAGTCCAGGTTTCAGACCTGAAACCGCTCCCCTGCCCCACCAACCCAAGGCTCACTGAGGACTCTCAGCTTCACTGCCTTCGATGGAGTTCGATGCACTTGTGTTACTACATCACACATTCAACCCATAGAGGTGAGGATGAACTTCTCCATCTCAAACATTATGTTGCCAATTAACCCAAGTGAAATGCAGCTCATGAGAAACCACACCAGGCAGTGACTTTGCCCATTAACTCTACTTCTTTATTAATCGCGATTAGTTCAAACAATTCAGAGATTCACTACGTAGTACCAAAACAAACTTCATTAACTCTTTGGATACACAACTCTTTAAGCAGGTTCATAACCTCTGAAACTCATTAAGTCTATCCAGATATTATCCGCCCTAGATGAACCTGGCCAGGGTTCGACATGGCGAGTTCCTCTCCCAGTCGGAGACTTGGGGTCTTCTTCTGCAACTGTTGGTCTTTGGAGTTCTAGCTGTCGGTCATCTCATAGGGCACCTTTTTATACATCTCTTTGTAAACTTTTCAGACATTGCTTTGATTTCAAAGCCTATTATATGGCTAAAAGTCAACCCCTTTGGTACACAGTATCTACGGTACCGTAAAATTGTCTCAGGTGGAAAATTACTGCAGCTACATTCCCACACTGACACAAACCAAATGTACAAATGTCAGTGTGACCCCACTTCACATCGTCCCTTCAGCTTCAAACTGACCAAGCCTCTTCTGTTGTTTTCAGTTCTTCAATTTAACTCTTTCTTTTCTCTTTGACTGTCTATAATTCGAAGGATGGCCATCACTTTTTCCTGCAAAGTGCTTCTGATAATGCTTCCTCATTAAAGGAATGAGTTCACACCCAATATGTGCACCCAGCACATTCTCAGTAATGCAACACACTGTTTCAATGTACATGTGACAAATAAACAAATACTGTATCTTATCTTATAGCAAGTGCTTTATTCTTTTTGCATTCTGCCATCAATTGACCTATTTGCCTTTACAACAGTACCTTCTCTCTTTCAGGGGTGTGGTTCGGATTGACATCAACCTAGAGAGTCTGGATATTGACCAGTGTTCCACTGGAGATGGATGGTTTGCAGATACCCATTGGTGTGATGTCAACACCACAGAGGTAGGGCAACTCAGACCTAGGCCTGGAAGCCTGAAGGGCATTATGGTGGTTTTGTGGCTGTCGGGAGAGTCAACCAAATGATTAAAGTTAAAATTTGATAGGTGAAGCATGAGCATTACCATTTTGTTTGCAGTAAAATGATTTGACTGTAATGAAACCTCAAGACTTGGTGCCCTCAGAGGGTGTTGATGTGCAGTTGACATCACATCTATAGATTTCAGCCAGGGTAATGAGGGGACTCTACAGTTGAGCTTAGTATTGCTGGACATAGTGTGAAGAGAATTAGTCAGGTTCCTTGCCTGCTGGCCACTGGTCAATGATGTGTGGAGCCATTGTGAAGTGCTCAGCATTAAGCAGCTGAATCAATGCTGGTCTGGACTCTGTGAGATCACTGAACACTTGGCACAGGGGAGTGGTCTTAAGAAACATCTTAAGAGGCAAAGAGGTTTAGGGAAGGAATCCCATGGCTTGGAACCTGGGAATCTGACAGCACACCTTTATAGGGGGTCAGAAACAAGTGAATAGGAGGATCATAAGACTGGAGAATGTTCCAAGGTCAGGGAGTGATGAGGCCAAGGAGCAAGTACAACAGAAGGATGATCAAACTGTGATGAGATGAAAGATACATTTTGTGAGTGTTGTTTGAGGAGAGATGCTGGGAAAATTCCACACTTTTTGGCAGACAACAAAAAGCTTTAATGCTGGCCTGATAACCTGATGTTGGTTCAGCCAAAACTTCACATCCCCATGTCCTACCTCGCAATGTGCTTCATTCACTGTCTCCCCTCCACTCACTGAAATTGGCTCCTTGCCCAACAATGCCTCCTTCTCAAAACTGTTATTCCTGTGTTCATATCCTCTCAGCTTTTACCTGTCACCATCGACTCCAATCTTCTTCAGCCTGGAACCTCGATGTGAACTCTCTCCAGCTCCACAATTTAAACTCAAGTAATTAAATAAATCTGGTTTAAAAAGCTTGCATCAGTACTGATGTTTCCTGATTTTATGGGTAATTAGGGATAGACAATAAGTGCTGTTCACACCCCATAAGTTCACAGCTCACTTATTCATAGAGTCAAAGAGTCACACAGCACGGAAACAGGCCCTTCAGTCCTACTTGTCCATGCCAACTGTGTTGCCCAGCGAGCTAGTCCCATCTGCCCGCGTTTGGCCCAAAGCCCTCTAAACCCCTCCTATCCATGTACTTATCTAGATGGCTTTTAAATGTTGCTAATATGCCCACCTCAACCACTGTTTCTGGCAGCTCGTTCCAAATACGCACCACCTTTTGCGTGAAGAAGCTGCCCCTGATGTCCCTTTTAAATCTCTCACCTCTGATCTTAAACCTATGCCCCCTTGTTTTTAGCACCCCCTCCCTGGGAAAAAGAGTCTGTGCTGTTCACTTTCAACAATGCTGAAGGAATCCATTCTGCCCATCAGGTTTATGCTGGTTCCCAAGCAGGACAATCTCATTTCCCCCTCTCCCGTCTGTCTTTGAAGTTTCAGAATTCCCTCCTGTGCCCTCTATCCTTCTCTCTTTCTCCTTAATCCAAGCTCTTGGTCATCCATCCTGAAATCCTTATTTGGCTTGTTATTAAATTATATTTGATAACACTACTGTGAGGCACCTTGGGGCTTATTTCTCGTACTCTCCTATGCCATAGAAGGAGGCCCTTCAGCTCACCGAATTCATGTTGGGATCTTAGAGCAATCCCATCAATGCTATTCTCCACTTATTTCCCTACAACCTACTCCCTTTCACATGCCCACCATGATTCACCCACCACTCTAGGGGGCAATTTGTAGCAAACAACTAACCGACAAGTTCAAGTTCAAATTTATCATCGTAGGCATATACTGTACACACAGGATATAAACACCATGAAAATTAGCTTTTTACAGCAGCAGCACAGTACATTACAGACATGACAAAGATAAGTTAACATGGACTTAAATTAACATAAGTTATACATAACTACCTCACAAAATAAACATAACAACATTAGTGCAAGCTGAGAGAGAGGGAAGAAGAAATATGGTCCAAGATAGCGTTGGGGTTTTTCAGGTGGGTTCAAGAACCTGATGGCAGTGGGGATGAAGCTGTTGTTGAACCTTGAGGTGTGGGTCTTCAGGCTCTCATACCTCCTACCTGATGGCAGCATCGAGGATGTGTGAGGAAAGACATGCAGTCACAGGGAGGATGTGCAAACTCCACACAGACAGCACAGAGGTCAGAACTGAATCTGGATCACTGGTACTGTGAGGCACCACTGTGCCATGTTGGCTGCATTAGTGATATATAAATGCAATGAGAACCTGCAGAGAGAGCTTAATATCTCCAAAAGGGATAGAGGAAACAGGGCTCCCATACAACATAGAACTCATATGCATCAACAAAGCCAAGCTCAAAATTTGCTCTGGTATGTTTTATTTTCAAAGTCAAAGCCAATTTTTCTAAGAATATTTCTTTTTTTTAATAATACGGCTTTGAACCAAAAGATCAGGCCCTGGGCTTGCCTTTCCATTTGGCTAATGTAATAGACTCCTTCTATGAATAAGAATTATTCGCAAACACAACATAGGCAAAACCCCATCTCCTGGGCAAATGAACACAATATACAATTTCAGCATTGCTTATCTCATTACAGTAATATTACACTCAGCACTGCAACCAATTGAAAACAAGTCAGCAAAAAACATTCTGGAAGTCTTCAGAAACATTGCCTCAAGGATCTAGGATATGAGCAGATCAAGGTAATCTTGCAAATGGTGCGATACTGACATGTGGAGAGAGCAGAAATGTAGCACTGAAATAGAAGATCATCTATGATTGGATTGAAGGATAGGGCAGGCTTGAAGGGCTGAATGGCCTACTCCTGCTCCTAGTTTTTCTATGTTTCTATCTTTGTTGTGATTTACCTACGAACCCCTGGGCTATCGATGGGTATCTTTAATACAGATCTAATTAGTAATTGGTTTACTATTGTCACATGTACCAAGATACAGTGAAAAACTTTGTCAGCGTGTTATCCAGACAGATCATTCCATACATAAGTACATCGAGGTAGTACATAAGGAAAACAATAACAGAATGCAGAATATAGTGTTACAGTTACAGAAAAGTGCAATGCAGGTAGACAAATAAGGTGTAAGGGCCATGAACAGATAGATTGAGAGATCAGAAGTTCATCTTTATCATATTAAAGGTCCATTCTAGGGTCTTATAACAGTGAGATAGAAGCTGTCCTTGAGCCTGGTGGTACATGTTCTCAGGCTCTTGTATCTTCTGATCTAGTTCCAAGCTTCTTAGCCTCCTTTGCAGAATCTAGTGCATTGCTTACAATAAAACCCTGATTATCTGTTGAGTGACATCAGGTTGAGGATGTGCATGGGAAGAGTGTTCACGTAATCAGGTTTCAGTGCCCAGGATGACTTCAGTTGTAGAGAGGTGAGGTGAAGCTCAGCAATCCAACTAGCAAAGTTGCCAGCAGTGGTGGTTTGAACTGGAAGCTGTGCCTCAGTATGTAGCACTCTTCTCTCTAAACTGAAAGGCTGAGGATTCAGGGCTAACCCAGTGACTAGGGCAGTAATAATGGGAAGTTTCAGTTAGCTTCACATTAACTGGGATGGTGTCAGTGCAAAAGGTGTAGAGAGCACAGAGAGCATTGTTTAACCAGTGTGTAGCAATCCCAATAAGATGGGTGCTGGGAAGGGTGTGTGGTGCAATTTCAGGGAATGAATCTGTCCAGGTGGCAGAAGCATCAGTGAGGGAGTATTTTTGTCGTCGTGATCATAATACAATCAGGTCTTGGGAAAGGACAAACAAATAGCAGCAAAAGTTCTAAACTGAGTAAGGCCAATATTATTGGCCTGAGGAGTGATTAGCGTGTTGACTAGAGGCGGCTACTTGAAGGTAATCAGATCAGTGGGAGATGTGTAAGAAGGGGATTCAAGGGGTTCAGGACAACCTTGTTCCCGCAAGGAGAAAGGATGGGGCTGTGAAATCTGGAGCTCCCTTGGTGACAAGATGCATAAAGTGAAAAAAGGAAGATGAAGATAGTTTCAAAAGATGACAAATCTGTCATACCTTTGAAAGAGAGAAGGAAGGTTTTAAACTGTGGGAATACATACATGGTCTAGCCAGTTGGAAAATAATCAGCGATTGGAACTTAATCCCAGGATGAGAGAGTTAATAAATTTGGGAAAGTGCAGTAAATGAGGAGACAATAAAAGGCTGATTATTCGGTAGTGTAGAGGGACAGAGGAGTCCTGGAGTGTATGTCCACAAATCTTTAATAAGGTGGTTAACAGAGAATATTGTATGCATTCCTTTATTAGATGACCATAGAATATTAGAGTGTTGAGGTTATCCTAGAGCTGTGTGAAACACTATTTAGGCCACAGCTTAAGTACTGTGTGTACTTCTGTTCACCATGTTACAGGAAAGATGTGATTACACTGGAGACACAAGAGATTTTGCAGATGCTGGAATCTGGAGCAACACACACAAAATACTGGAGGAACTCAGCAGGTCAGGCGGCATCTATGGAGGGAAATAAACAGTCGACGTTTCGGGTCGAGACCCTTCATCAGAACTGGACAGGAAGAGGGCAGAGGCCAGAATAAGGTCGGGGGAGGGGGAGGAGCACAGGCTGGCAGGGGATAGGTGAGTCCAGGTGAGATGGGGAAGGTAGGTGAGTGAGGGAGGGGGGGAGATGTAAGAAGCTGAGAGGTGATAGGTAGA
Organism: Pristis pectinata; assembly: GCF_009764475.1. Classification (NCBI taxonomy): domain Eukaryota; kingdom Metazoa; phylum Chordata; class Chondrichthyes; order Rhinopristiformes; family Pristidae; genus Pristis; species Pristis pectinata. Next base: position 4,341,565 of record NC_067429.1, on the reverse strand, counting down.
GGAGGCGAAGGGCTGAAGAAGGAATCCAGTAGGAGAGGGCAGTGGACCATGGAATGACAGGAAGGAGGTGGGGAATAGATGGGCAGGTCATGAGGGCGGGGGAGGGGAAAAGAAGGGGGGAGGAATGAGGGAAGACAAAGGAGAGAAGAAGGGAGGGGTTACTGGAAGTTGGAGAAATTGATGTTGAGGCCATCAGGTTGGAGACTCCCAAGGCGGAATATGAGGTGTTGTTCCTCCAACCCGCGCCTGGCCTCAACTTGACAGTAGAGGAGGCCGTGGATAGACATGTGGGTACAGGAGTGGGACGTGGAATTGAAGTAGATCCTTGCTTTTGTGGTGGACGGAGCGAAGGTGCTCGACGAAGTGGTCACCCAGTCTGCGTTGGGTCTCACCGATGTTAAGGAGGCCTCACCAGGAGCACCGGATACAATAATTGACACCCTTGGATTCACAGGTGAAGCGCTGCCTCACCTGGAAGTACTGTCTAGGGCCCTGAATGGTGGTGAGGGAAGAGGTGTAGGGACAGGTGTAGCACTTAGACAGCGCAGGGAGGATGTTGTCAGGACCTGAATACTTTGGATATGTGAGGACTGGATTAGCCAGACGTCCTTGGAAAGTCAAAAGTCAAAGTTGAGTTTATTGTCACATGCACAAGTACATGTGTGCACAGGTGCAATGAAAAACTTACTTGCAGCTGCATCACAGGCACATGGCATCACATAAGCAGCGTTCACAAGAAAAACATAAATTAGAACAAAAATAAGCAGTCCATTTTAGTGCAAAGTGATCAAAGTGGTCATAGTGTTGCTAAACTCTAGTGATTAGGGTTGTGCCGGTTGGTTCAAGAACCAAATGGTTCAAGGGAACTAACTGTTCCTGAACCTGGTGGTGTGGGACTTCAGGCTTCTGTACCTCCTGTCCAATGGTAGCTGCGAGAAGATGGCATGGCCCAGATGGTGGGCATCTTTGATGATGGATGTTGCCTTCTTGAGGCAGCGCCTCCTGTAGATACTACTGATGGTGGGGAGGGATGTGCCCGTGATGTACTGGGCAGAGACCACGACTCTCTGCAGCTTCTTACGTTCCTGCACATTCGAATTGCCGTACCAGACCGTGATGCAGCCAGTCAGGATACTTCCAACAGTGCATCTGTAGAAGTTTGTTAGAGTGTTAGGAACACCAGAGACTGAGTGGAGACTGAGATATGGAGTTTAAAATTATGTGAGATAAATAGTAAAGACCTTACTTTCCTGGCAGGGTGGTCAATAACCAGGGGGGTAGATTTAAAATGATTAGTAGGAGGATAAGAGGGGAAATGAGGAAAAATGTTTCGTCCAGTGGATAGAAGAGGCCTGGAATCCACTTTGGAAGGGTGTTTGAGGCAGAAACTCACAGCATATTTAAAAACTGGTGGGATGTGCCTTGAAGAAGTGTGACCGGCAGACGACAGGTACAATGGCGGAAGCTGGGGTTAGGCTGGGTACCTCTTTGTCAACTGGGACAGTCCTGCTGGGCTGAGTGGCCTCCATCTGTGTTATAAATGTCCTGTGAGTCACTGGTTCTATTTTATGAGGAGGGATTTGAGAGGCAGGATAGATGCCGCTAAGATCTTGTTTGCTAACGGCACCACGATGGGGATGACAGTGTGATAGACCAGCAGGACCACAGACAACCAGGAGATGAACCAAGAGGGGGCAAATCATGAGTTCCAATACCACGTTCTCACCTGAATGGGTGCAGTGCAACTGCTAATCCACCACCGACCCCATTGATGGAGTTGGCAAAGTGTTGCAGTATCAGCGCTGCTGCTTCATGGCTCCGGAGACCCAGGTTCGATCCTGACCAAGGGTGTTGTCTTTGTGGAGCTTGCACATGCTTCCTGTGGCCATCTGGGCTTCTCTCAGCTGCTCCCATTTCCTCCCACGTTCTGAAGATGGCTGCCAGATTGGATGGGTGGGAGGAGGATCAAAGTCGAGGTGATGGGCATGTGAGAGAGAGTAAAGTTGCAAGGCAGCAGGGAAGTAAAGAGAGGGGGATTGGAAGTGCTGGGATTGCAGTGTTGGGAAGCCCCAGCATGGATCCAGTGGGCCGAATGGCCTTTTTTGTGTCATATTAAAATAAGAAATAGACATAAACAGAAGGGCAACAAAATAAGTAAATATGAAATCTGGGAGCTTCCCAGTGCACTCCTGGAAAACGTTAGTTCCCAATAGACTCAATGCCCTTGACGCTCTCAGTCCTTCAGTATGGACAAGTGAGACAGTGGTTTCCTAGCGGCCTTACTGTCAGTATCATCCTTCAAATGGGGAGGCTTAACAACTCTGGAAAATGTCAGATGCAGTGAAACTCTTCTGATGAAATCACCAGTGTGCTTAATGCATCAAAAATTGCTCCACATTACTTCTAAGGTGACACGACGACCCATTTATTCTGAATCCTTGGGTTCTAACTTCTCAGGGCTGGCTAGAACTGTGCATTTACCATCTTAATGGAAACAAAAGCAATTCTAGTTATAAATAAGAGGAAAGTAAGATTTGCATAGACTTATAAAATACATTTCATGACCCTAAGAAATCCTGAAGTCTTTTTATGAGGTAATTGTAATTTGCTCGGGCAAGATCCTGCGAAAAACATGATCAGATAATCTCCTTCTTTCAGCGAAGCTGATTGAGGAATAGACACAGCGCAGACACTAGGGACTAGGCAACATTTTACTCCTCCCGAGAGCAGGGAAAGGACGATCCATCAAATGAAATATTTTGCAAAGGATGGAATAAATTCCAAGCCAGTCTCACACATCTAGAATCACAGCAACATTGCCTTTGAACTGGAGAATATCAGAGTCAATATTTTATCTTCAGGCTTAATCTGACATTTTGAAAGTCTGTGATGATACAGAATAAAACCATTACTGATTCTTTTATGTAATTTACAGATGTTCCCATGGCAGTTAGCATGTGGCAATGTTTCAAATTATCGTTCATTTAAATCCAGCTCACAGAAGTCAGGGTGCCAAACTCCTGGGGGAGCTTGTAAATAGGAACTGTTACTTAAAAATTTTTAGTTTTACCTTTTAAAAATTTTAGCATTGATAGTCTCTTAGTACAGACAAAAGTTGCACTGCAGAAGTGGTTAAACTACTCGATTGGTGTCTAAATGCCTTGATCTGGAGACAAGAGCTTGAATCCCACACTGGGAGCTGGGGAGCTTAAAATCCAATAATTAAATAAATTTAAAATGAAAATCTAATGTTGGTAATGGTAACCATGAAATTAACAGATTGTGGTTAAAACATCATTTGGTTCCCTATTATCCCTGAGGGAAGGAAATCTGCCATCCTATGTGTTACTCAAGACTCATCAATATTAACTACTTAGCCATCCATTCAGTTCAAGAGCAGAGTGATTAGGAAGGGCAATAAATGCTGACTTCATTACTAATGCTCATAACCAGTGAATGAATTAAAATGAACAATTGAAGTGAACTCTAAACTTGAATTAAGAACCTCAGAATTTTAAGGTTAATGTTCAGTTTATTATTTAGGAATTGCTGAATTCTTTCAAAAAATGGTTTAAATGTTCATTTAAGAGTAATCTCACAGAGAGAGACTTAGACCTCTCGTGCTTTCCCCCATCACTGCTGGCTGTGTCTTTATCCATCTATTCTCTGAGAATTTTCCCAATTCTCTCTCCTCCTTTAAGACCCTCCTTAAAACCGAGTATTTTCAGAAAACTTTTCATCACCTCTTTTATTGCTCAGTGTCAGTTTTTTACAACAACCCTGTGAAACATGCTGGAATGTTTTATAACATTAAAGGCATTATATAAATGCAAGTTGTTGCTGTTAATATCTATAGATGTGAATGTATATTCTCTTCCACCTGTAGCTCAGGAAGAGGTGGAGAAATTCAGTCTCCAAACAAACACTGCAATGTGTTTGATGTTCCATTTTGAAACAGAAATAATCCAATTTAGCGTCAACCTCTGCATGTAACTGAATGTGAGAGTCATACAGAGATGGCAGGCTGCGCAAGGTGAAAGACTTGGAGCCTGAGATATATATACACAACATGTCTGTTTATCATGGATAAATATAGCCACCAGACCCAGAATGAACCTGAGGAATAAAAACAGAAAGTGCTGTGAATATTCAACAGGCCAGACACTATCTGTGGAGTGAGAAACAGATAGAATATAGAACAATACAGCACAGGAACAGGCCCTTCAGCCCACAATGTTGTGCTGAACTAATTAAGTTAATAATGCCTAATTAAATTAATCCATTCTGCCAGTACATAGTCTATATCCCTCCATTCTCTGCATATTGGACGGGTGAGTTAGTAAGTCCACAGACGATACAAGGATTGGTGGCGTTGTGGATAGTGTAGAAGATTGCCAAAGGATACAGCGAGATATAGATCAGTTGCAGGTATGGGCAGAGAAATAGCAGATGGAGTTTAATCCAGCCAAGTGCGAAGTGTCACAGTTTGGGAGATCAAATGTAAAGGGATAGGCTCTTAGCTAGGCACATGAATGTACAGAGAATGGAGGGTTATGGACATTGTGTAGGGAGAAGAGATTAGTTTAGTTAGACAGTTAATTACCAGTTTAATTAGTTTAGCAGAACATTGTGGGCCAAAGGGCTGTTCCTGTGCAGTACTGTACTGTTCTATGTTCTATAATCATGTGCCTATCTAAAAGCATCTTAAATGCCTCTATTGCTTCTGTCTCTACCAGCATCCCTGATAACGCATTTCAGTAACCCACCACTCTGTGTAAAAAACTTGCCCCACACATCCTCTTTGAACTTTCCCCCTATCATCTTAAATGCATGCCTTCTAGTATTAGATATTTCAACCCTGGGAAAAAGATACCGGCTGTCTACTCTCTCTCTGCCTCTCATAAACTTCTGTCAGGTCTCCCTCAGCCTCAGACACTCCAGAGGAAACAACCCAAGTTTATCCAACCTCACTTTATAGCACCTGCCCTCTAATCCAGGCAGCACCCTGGAAGACCTCTTCTGCACCGTCTCCAAAGCCTCCACATCCTTCCTATAAGGAGGCAACCGGAATTAAATGCAATATTCCAGATGCTGCCTAACCCGAGTTTTATAAAACTGCAATATAACTCCCTGACTCTTGAACTCAATGCCTCAACTAATAAAAGCAAGCATGCCCCATGCCTCCTTTACCACCCTGTCAACTTGTGCAGCCACAGATGCTGCCTGATCTGTGAATGATCATTAACTTGAAACAGTGGCTCTGGTTCTCTCTCTACAGATGCTGCCTGATCTGCTGAGTATTTCCAGCTCTTTCTGTTTTTGTTTCAGATTTCTTGCATTTATTTTGAATCTGAAGAAATCTAGTATATATTATTCATTACTCACCAAGGCACGAGACTGACTTTTAAGGAGGAAAACTCTGTGTTAATACATTGATAATCCACAATTTGAGGAGTCAGATTAATTGAGACAATTCAAAATTTACCTGTCTATTTGGATTCAACAACAACCAGCTGGTCTGAAGCCAATCCTGTTTTGCTCATTTTTTTATAGTGCACAGCATTATTCCCACTCACTGCCTGTATCTGGTCACTAGGTGCTTGTGGGATCCTGCTGTGCATGGAATTTTGCAGGATAGAAAAGGCCATTCAACCTAAGTGGATCTAGTTTCTGATGCAACCCACAAGAGAAAGTTCAGGGAGAAGCTTTGTGTAGGGTGCTGTAGATTGAACAGAACTATTGGATACCTGCATTGGAACAACACACGAAATGCTGGAGGAATTCAGCGGGTCAGGCTGAGACCTGAAAGGTTGACTGTCCATTTCCCTCCATAGGTGCCGCCTGACCCACTGAGTTCCTCCAGTGTTTTGTGTGTTGCTCCAGATTTCCAGCATCTGCAGTCTCTGTTGTGATACCTGCACTGGACTCAGATGTGACCAATAGCGCTGACCCTGGTCTGCCGACCACACTCTTGCCAGCAAATCAGAAGCTGGTGGAAGGAGATTCAATAATAACTTTCCAAAGGGAACCAGAAAAATACTCAAAGAGGAAATCTTTGCAGGTCTAGGAAGATGTAGAGGGACTAATTGGTTAGCACTTTCACAGAGTCCACTGGGCTTAATAGATTTCCTTCTGTGTTCGATTCTGCTTTTGTTGCTGGTGTACTCCATGCCCGGAAGTGAACAAACACCTGATTACAACATATTGCAGTGATTAATTTCCCTTAATTGCTTCCTGATCATGAATTATAGCAACGGGGCTTGCCTTTCAATTAAAATCTTCCTGAGTGCAGTAAAGCAGTTTAATATGAATACCATTAAAAATGAATTAGTACATACAGAGACTTTAACTAAATTATGTATTAAGAGAAAAGTATCAGTTCCGTTATTGCAATTAATGTGGGGGGTGGGGAGTGGTTCTTTATTCTTTCACCCCCCCCCCCATAGTGTCTCTCAGTATTTCATTCAACGCCAAGTCTTGACATAAGAAGGCTAGTTCCAATTTCTGAGCTGTTTTCAAGGCCCATTCCAAGTATCCTGCTCTGTCAATGGGCATGCCATGCACACCACGCCAGCGCACACCTTCTTACAGTCGAAATAGCATGAAGCCGAGAGTCTGAGTTGGTGTAGCACCAGTGACCAGCAGCTCCCACTCCTAGCATCCTTATATCACCACTGATTTGCTAGGCCAGGTGTTCCTGCAGTGTAAATTTTACCCTCTTGAGGCACCAATAAATCCCTCTCTAGTTGCAGCTATTGTTCTGGGCATCACTCTTGCCCATTACAGAAGGTCATGGGTTCCGTTCCTACTCCGGGCGCTTGAATGTACGACCTGGGCCAATGCCTCCTGTGCAGGACCAAGGGAGCCCTGTGCAGGACCAAGGGAGCACTGTGCAGGACCAAGGGAGGGCTGCACTGACTGAGATGTCACCTTTGAACCAACAGCTTTCTCAGGTGGATGTAGAAGTCCCCCTGGGACTTTCTCAAAGAAGAGCAGGAGAGCTCTCCCCAGGCTCATGGCCAACATTAATCCTTCCATCAATGTCACTAAAACAGATTACAGGAGCTCTCTGTATTACAAATCTCCTGACTTTTGGAAATCTGACTTTATGCAAATTCTCCCAGACATTTTTAAAGCATTTCTCAAGCTAGTAAAAATTATAGTAGTAATAAAAAAATGTTTCATAGTATACATTAATGACTGGGTAGAGTACATATTCCATTAGTTTAAGTATAGAAGTCTCTTAGGGTGATTATGCATTGAAATGAAAGAATTATAGCAAGCGTATGTTGGGCAATACGAGATGGGTTACTATAGAAAACGGCCGTTTCTGACTTACGGACAAACCAGCTTAGGGACAGTTCTCGGGAACAGAATCATCACGTAACCCGGGGACCGCCTGTATCTGGTCACTAGTTTATTGGCGGTTGTGGGATCCTGCTGTGCGCAGATCATCTGCCTGGTTTGAATTAAAGAGCGTGGATATCAAGTGCTGTGGGAATACGGGACACCTCATTTTTTTGGACCTAAATATCAGCAGTGGGATGTGCTGTCAGCTGCAGTGTGACCATAACATAATGTCTCCTGATTTAATGGTTGTGTTTTTATTTCAAGCCACCTTTAAAATATCTTCAATGTTTCTCAACAGGTATGATGAACATCATAAGCTGCATCATTAAGATTCTCAATCTCTCACACATAAAAGACAGCTAACTGCCTTGTAACCATGACAACATCGCTTTAAGCTCCATTTGCTAATGCAGCCATGATTTGCTACAAATCGCATCACTTATAAATAGTTTTTACATTCCTTCTTTCTGGGTATGTCATGTTGACGCAGACACATTCCTAAAGGTTTTCTGTGATGTCTCCTCGTTCCCTACGACAGATGAGTCACTTGGTACAGGGAAAAATAACTAACCCTCCACTCCTGACATCTACAAATATCACAGTAACTTAGTGTTTCTCAAATAATTTGTCCATCTACAAAGAACTGCGTGTCCGAGTAAGCTTTCAGAGTGATTCTCTGACAGATGATACTGGCTTTGATTCTGGATATTTTTAAAACATCCATTTTCCTTCTCATTTCCCTCTCCAACTGCTGCAGATCATTTCACGGATCTGGTGCTACAAAGGAGGCCATTCAGCCCATTGTGTTCTCAATTCCCTGCTCCTTCCCCACAACCCTGCAATTTTGTATAAAAGCAGAAAATTCTGGAAATACTCAGCAGGTCAGGCTGCATCTATGCAAAGAGATTTTTATTCCTTTGCAAGGGAATATCTAATTCCCATTTGGTTGTGATGATTCAACCTGCCTTCACCACCCTGTCAGGCAGCATGTTCTGGAGTGCAGTCACTAATTTATTCTGCATCCTGTTATTGTTTTCCCTTGTACTACCTCAATAGACTAATCGGATGAAATGATCTGTATGGATGGCATGCAAAACAAAGTTTTTCACTGCACCTCGGTACATGTGACAATAATAAATCAATTTATCAAATAAAAATCCTCCTTTGCCCTCTGATTCTTCCCCCTGATTACCTTTAGTTAGTATTTTCTGGTTACCTGTTGAATTTTGTTTTAGCAGGGCTTTGGTTGAAAGTACTTTCATCCCTAACCTGGTTCAACCTGGGTTGTGCAGGTTGGTTCAAGAACCTGATGGTTGTGGAAAAGTAGCTGTTCCTGAACCTGGTGGCATGAGCCGGGCAGTGGGAATCTTTGATGATAGATGTCGCCTTCTTGAGGCAGGGCCTCCTGTCGGTGGTGCCAATGGTATCAATGCCAAGGGGTGGTGTCTTTGAGATTTGATGTTAAACCAAGGCCCTGTCAGCTCTCCTGGATGGACAGAAATGATCTCAAGGACAACAGTGGCGTGTCCTACTGCCATTGTTTATCCCTCAGTCAACATCAAAAGAGCAGATTACCTAGTTATTATCAATTGCCTTCTGTGGGGACTTGGTCTATGCAGATTGGTGCCATGTTCCCTACAATACAACAGGGACTGATAACATCTCGAAATACTTCATAGCCTGTAAAATGTTTTGGGATGGCCTGAGGCAGAGCAAGGTGCTTTAGAAATGCAAAACTCTTTTTTTTAATCAAACATCTGTATTGTATTTAAAATATAAAGGGTGTTTCTGCAATCCAGAAAGCAGAGGTTCAAAGCTTTCAAAGCAGTCCAAGATTTAATCCAGGGGAAAATGTAATCAATATGTAATTGTCAGCTCTATTTAAGACCAAGCCTGACTCCACTGGCTGGTATCATGCAATCTCTCGCACCCCTACTCTGATAATGCAGTATTAAGGCGTCTTCATATGCATCTGAACGGGGATGGATTCTCAAAGTACTTGTGAATCAGAATGAGACTCAGGTTTGTTATCACTGACGTATGTTGTGAAGCTTGTTTTGAAACAACAGTACAGACATAAAGACATAAAAATTACTATAAATTACAAAAATATATAAATAGTGCAAAAGAGGAATAACAAGGTAGTGTCCATAGGTTCATGGACTGTTCAGAAATCTGATGGCGGAGGGGAAGAAGTTGTTCCTGAATTATTGAGTGTGGGTCTTCAGGCTCCTGTACCTCCTCCCCGATGGTAGTAACGAGAAGAGGGCATGGCCCAGGATGTGAGGGTCCCTAATGATGTATGCCATCTTCTTGAGGCACCACCTCTCAAAGATGTCCTCAATGGCGGGGAGGGTTGTGTCCATGATGTGTCCCTCTGTAGCCTCTTTCAATCCTGCGCATTGGAGCCTCTGTACCAGGCGGTGATGCAACCAGTTAGAATGCTCTCCACCGTACATCTGTCGAAGGTACTAGCGTGCCTTCTTTGTGATTGCATTAATGTGTTGGGCCAATTAGCATCATAGTGTTGAAGTTTGACTTGTCCATGTAAGAGAGCTGGCTGTGGAGACTGGTATATAAATGTGACGTTGGTTGGAGAGCTGTTACTGAGAGCTGATTCCAATCAAGAGACACTCAGGATTTAATGAACAGATATTTTGCTGTGTTAGCATTAAGGCCCATTTAGGTTTTAAAGAGGATTTTCCATGTTTAACCTTGATTTCCTAATGTCTGCATCCTTTATCCTGGATTTCAATAATCTCTTTAAATGCTAGTACTTTTTGAAGTCAAACTCTGCAACAAAAGAAATTTTTCATGAACCAGTTGATTAAGAGTAATTGATTAATCTTGGCATGGTGCTGATTGTATAGATCAACGTTCTCCCTGGCTCAACCTTTTGCCCTGGGAAAGCAGAGGATTGGAGGCCCTCTCAGCTATTGTAGGTGGGTTTGTAGTTGCTACAAGCCCACTATATGACAGGAAATCCCAGTAACAGCATGTTCAATAGCAAAGCTGCCTCCTGTAACTGTAGACATTGTTTGAAGTGATATTAAATCAATGGAAGTATAATACTGGAGTCACAAGAGACTGCAGATGCTGGAATCTGGAGCAACAAACAAACTACTGGATGAACTCAGCAGGTTGAGTAGTATCTGTGGGGGTAAGGTATAATGCAGGAGCAAACAATTACCCATTCCTGAAACCTGACCATTTTTTAAAAGCACTGCAGAATTCAAGCACACTAATACTTGTGCCATTACATTCAGAGATAAATGCTAAAGTCAATAATACAGGCCATTCAGGGAAAAAATAAATGAAAGCTAACTGTGAAGTTTTTTATAAAGCTAGCTTTTAACACCTTCCCCCCTTCCTTAAGTCAGGAAGCTGGTCACATTTCCTGCCCATTCACCCTCAATAATCACTGTACCACATACCATGATCATTATCCTGCAGTCCGCTGTCACGGACACTTGCCCTTCTCTAACAAGGGTAAAACATGGAAGTGAGCATCTGACAGGGATGGTAATTCAAAGAACCACAGTACATTGTGGCTATGTCAGTTTTTCAAAAGTGCTCTTTGAAATTGCAGTTAGTGTCAGCGAGAAGTGTGTACTCCAGTGCAATACCATGAAAGGTACTGCCCATCAGTACTGTATCCCAGGGTTAGAGGCAGAGAGTCACACAACATGGACACAGGCCATTTGGCCCACCATGTCCATGCTGACCAGTGGGCATCCATCTTTATTAATCCTATCTTCCAGCACTTGAGCCATAGCCTTCTATGCTAAGGGGATTTAAGTGCTCATGTGGACATTTCTTATATGCTGTCAGTGACTGCCTCCACCACTGTCCTCGGGCAGTGCACTTCAGGTGCTCACCACTCTCTGGATGAAAATGCTCCCCTTCAGATCCCCTCTAAATCTCTTACCCTGACCCTAAATTTATATCCGTTAGTTTTATTCACCTTTGATAAGAGGAAAAGTTTCCTGCAGTCTACCCTATGCATACACCTCATTATTTTATATAAGATAAGATGGACTCTTGACCTCACAATCTACCTCATTATGACCTTGCACCTTATTGTCTAGCTGCACTGCACTTTCTCTGTAGCTGTTACACTTCATTCTGCATTCTGTTATTGTTTTACCTTGTACTACCTCAATGCACTGTGTAATGAAATGATCTGTATGGACAGTATGCAAGACAAGTTTTTCACTGTACCTTGGTACATGTGACAATAATAAATCAATTCCAATTCCAATACCTCAACCATGTGCCCTCTTAACCTGCTACACTCCAGGGATAACAGACGCAGCCTCTCCAGTCTCAGGAACACTTCATCCCAGGTAACCTGGTGAACCTCCTCTGCACCCTCTTCAGCACTGTCACATCTTTGACCAGAACTGCATGCAGTACTCCAGCTGAGGTCTGACCGATGTTTTATAAAGTTGGGACATAACCTCCCTGCTCTTGTATTTGGTGTCCTGACAAATGAAGGCTGGTATTCCACATGCCTTCTTAACCACGTTATCTACCAGCACTGGCATCTTCAAGGATCTTTGGACTTGCACACCAAGGTCCCTCTGTTCCTCAATACTCCCTAGGAACTGACCATTCATGGTGTCCCAGCCTCATTAGTACTCCCAAAATGCATCACCTCACATACATCAGGATTAAACTCCATCTGCCATTTCACAGCCCATTTCACCAGCACCAATCTCACCCTGTAGCCTCAGGCTGCCCTCCGCACTGTCAACAACTTCCCCAATTTTTGTGTCATCTGTGAACATACTGATAGTGCCCCCTACATCCATATCCAAATCACTCATGTATTTTACAAACAGCAAGGGCCCTAGTATTGCTCCTTATGGAACACCACTGATCACAAAAACAACCCTCTACCATCACCCTCTCTCTCCTATTGCCAAGCCAACTTTGGATCCAATTTTACCAACATGCCCTGGATCCCATGGGCCCTAAGCTTTTGGACTTGTCTCCCATGTGGGACCTCGTCGAAGGCCTTATTGCAGTCCATGTAAACCACATCTACTGCATTGTTCTCATCAATACACTCGGTTACCTCCTCAAATAATTCAGTCAGTTTGGTCAGGCAGGATCTGCCCTTGACAAAGCCATGCCGGCTGTCTCTGGTCAGTCCCTGTCTTTCCAAGTGATCATTAGTCCTGTCCCTCAGGGTAACTGCCCTGCTACTGATGTCAGGCTCACAGGTCTGTAGTTACCAGGCCTTCGTGAAAGGAGGGGGGGGCACATTTGCCGTCCTCCAGTCATCTGGTACCTGACTTGTGGCCAGGGTTATACAGTGACAGGCCTGAATCCATCTGTGATGCACCTCAGTGTAATAAACAGATCTGTGCCCACCAGTATTCTACCCCAGGGTTTAAATGATGACAGACCTGTCCCCATCAGTACTGCAGCCCAAAGTTTATTTGTTGATGAATCTATGTCTACCTCCCCAGGGCAATACTGAGGAGGAATCTCAGGATTGACTGTACTGTGGCTGCAATCTCCATTACCCACATGATGCACTATAGTAACTCGTCAAACCTTCTTTGATGTGCTCACCTGGAGGAATAGGACGGCCAGCGCTTTGGAACACCACCAACTCCTAGTCTCCCTCTGATCATACACCATGCCACTTGGAAATATATCACTTTAGCTTCATCCTCACTGGGTCAGAATCCTGAAGTTCTCTACCTGCAGTCATGGACTGCAGAGGTTCAAGAAAAAATCTCACTATCTGAACGATAGCTGGAAGTGGGCAATAAATCCGAGATATGCCAGCGATCATAATCCCCAGAAAATTTAGATGCTGGGCCAGCACAGAACTGCCAACTGCCTTCCACAAACATGGCCACAAAGCTCATCCCAGGGACAGAGTTGGTGGTGGAGAGAAGCAGGAACCCCGATCACTTCTCCCCAGCAAGCACAACTTGTCCTTCAGTGCAGAAGGGAATTAATTGGGTGGAAAGGTTAAACAGGAAAACAAATGCAAGTTGTAACAGGCTGTTTTAAATATGAACTTTACACAAGTCACAATTATAGCAGTGACTTGTTAACATGCAACAAAAATGATTAATGACAAGTGTTTGCGATAAACCCTCATCCAATCAAGACTAATTAATCATGTGTATGAACAGAAAGTGGCTTTTATCTCCTCTAAATAGAATGCAAAGGTTTGCACTATTTCAGAATCAGTCGGAGTGTGTCTGCAAAGCAGGACCAGATGGGACTGACCTCATATTCCACTGCCTAAGATGCTCCACTCCTGAAACCCTCCAGCAACCAACGCCAGACCGGCGTTCCCAGCTGATTAATATTCATACATTAACCTTTCCACTGTGATGGCTACAGGGTTACAGAAAAAAAATAGTTGACATTTCTGAGGGCAGTGGTTGCCATGTCGACCAAAGATGACTAGTTCTTCAATTGCTGTGAGAATTCACAGAAATTCACAACGTAAATTCACCACCTGGCACGGATATTCAGAGAGATGAACCAGGCACAGATACGATCTGCTGAATTGGTGAGTTTACACTCCAACAGTGGCAGGGATCATAGGCAGCATCCCTGGATTAGTGTCATAGATTCATACAGCACAGGCCCTTCAGCCCACCATGTCCATGCTCACCATCAAGTAACTCATCTATACTAATCCCATTTCCTACTCTTCATCCACAGCCTTCAATGGCTTGGCAATTCCTAGATGCTTCTTAAATATTATGGGAGTCTTATGGAGGTGTATAAAGTCATGAGGCGCATACATAGGGTGAACGCACAGTTTTTTTTCCCCAGGGTTGAGGAATCAAGAACTAGAGGGCATAGGTTTAAGGTGAGAGGGGAAAGGGTTAATAGGAACCTGAGGGGCAACATTTTGACACAAAGGGTGTGTGGAATGAGCTGCCAGAGTGAGTGGTTGAGGCAAGTACAATTACAACTTTTAAAAGACAGGTACATATCAAATTAAATTTAACATGTTAAATTGGTTTATTATTGTCACACGTACAATCACAGTGACAAACTTTGTTTTGCATGCCATCTATACAGATCATTTCATCACAACAGTGCATTGAGGTAGCACAAGGGAAAAGCAATAACAGAATGCAGAATATAGTGTTACAGTTACAGAGAAAGTGCAGTGCAGGCAGACAATAAGGTGCAAGGTCGTAACAAGATGGACTGTGAGGTCAAGAGTCCATCCTATTGTACTAGTAGATCTGCAGAGAGCAGCTTGAAAGGTTTCAGACGTACTGGGCCAAGTGCTGGCAAACAGAATGGGCATCTTGGTATGAACCAAGTGTAGGGAATGGGATTAGCATAGATGTGTACCTGATGGTCAGAGTGGACCAGTTGACCGAAGGGTCTGTTTCTGTGCTGTATGACTCTATGAGTGCCTCCCTCCACCTCCTCAGGCAGTGCATTCCAGATCGCAACCAATTTGTCAAAGGCCTGACTGAAGTCCATGTAAAGCACATCAACCACACTGGCCTCATCAATATATTTAGATACCTCTTCAAGAAACTCAACCTTCCCAATTTTCAATTATGTCCAGTAATCCCATTGGAGGTGTGTGTTCACAACATTATCAGCAGTAAAGTTAAATCTTGCATTTATATAGCACCTTCTCAACTTCAAGAGATTCCCAAAATCCTATAGCAAAGTCCGACAGTGAGATAAAATAACCAGATAACCTGTGTGAGTTGATGAGAATTAAATGGATAAATGTTGATGATCGCCAAGGGAAGCTGCCCTGGGAGGAATTACTGCCTCCGTCTAAAGTCTCATCTAGGAAATGGTATCTCCGACTGTACTTCCATCAGTTTTGGACTTGAGTTCCAGCCCAGGTCTGCATGAAAATTCTGAACCAAAATTCTCAACTTTCTAACTAAGAGGTGAGAGTGGACGGAGGCAAACTGCAGAGTTAAGATGATGAGAAGTGGGCACAAGTTTGATGGGGCTCCAACTACCAGAGAATGATAACGGCTGCAGTATGTTCCACAGTACACACTCCAGCTACTCAGACAGGCTGCCTTAACAGAAGCTCCCAAATCTACAACCTCTACCAGATAAGAGGTGAAGACTAGCAGGTACAGTACATGGGGCACAACCTTCTTCAGGTTACTCTCCAAGTCACACATCATCCTGAGTAGGAAATGCTTCTGGGAAATGGGACATCACAGTAATGGTGATGGTAGAACTCCAGTGACCCAGGTTCGATCCTGACCTCCGGTACGGGTTTTTTGGAGTTTGCATGTTCTCCCTCTGACCCAATGGGTTTCCCCTGAGTGATCCAGTTTCCTCCCACACCCCAAAGACATGTAAGTTGGTAGGTTAATTGACCATGGTATATTGTCCCTGGTGTGTAGATGAGTGGTAGAATCTGGAAGGAGTTGATAGGACCATGGGGAGAATAGGTTACACAGAAAATTAGTGGGGAATGGGATTGGTCTATGAACTAGCATAGATTGGATGGGCCAAAATGGCCTGCCTTCTATAAGGTATGGAAATATATGTTATATTCACCATTCCTTCATCATCACTGAATCTAAATTCTGGAATGCTCTCCAAAACAATAGGGTTGGGTAGGAACTGCAGTGGTTCAGGAAGGCAGCTGAGTCCCAACTTCCCAAGGGCAGCTAGAAATGGGTAATAAATACTGGCCTTGACAGTGACATCCAGATCCCATTAAAGTATAAAACTAAAGCATAATAGGAGGCTATTCAACCTATCACATCCATACTGGCTCTTTGGTTAGAACCAATAAAACACAAACTACCAAAACATTAGCCTTAACCTCACAAACCTAAGATCAAGAGTCTCAATGTTATTGTGGTCAAGTAGCATTGTTCATAAGATAAGATATCTTTATTAGTCACATGTACATCGAAACACACAGTGAAATGCATCTTTTGCGTAGAGTATTCTGGGGGACAGCCCGCAAGTGTCGCCACGCTGCTGGTGCCAACATAACATGCCCACAACTTCCTAACGCGTACGTCTTTGGAATGTGGGAAGAAACCAGAGCACCTGGAGGAAACCCACGCAGACACGGGGAGAACGTACAAGTTCCTTGCAGACAGTGGCCGGAATTGAACCTGGGTCGCTAGCGCTGTAATTGCGTTATGCTAACCGCTACACTACCCTGCCTGCAGTTAGATGATGCCCATCCACCTTGATAACTACCTTAAAGGTACCTTTGTAATTCCATTTTGTTGAGTATTAGAGACTTTGGAAGAAGAGGATTTAAAATAATGTTTGTATGAACTGTAGGGATTTGTGTCCTTTTACCAACAGTACTGATGTGAATCAGTACAGTTTCTCAGAACTTCTGTAATCAGGCCAGGCTGCAGTGAGGTGAAAATGTAAATCACTTGATGTCGCTTTCAATTGCAGTGTTCTCCACTCAAAGGACAAGGGTTTCAACTGGGAGCCTATCAGTGCGTCTGTAAAGAAGGATACTACAACCCTAACCTTATCTCAACCAACACCAATGGTAGTGAGTATCTAATCCTCCTGTGAAAGTAGAAATGCACAAGTATAGGAAAGGAAGAACACAATGTGGCCAATTGTAAAGTCATTGAGAATTTACAACCCAGACACAGGCCAATTGACCCATGTGTCCATGTCAAATGTATCCAGTAGCCCCACTGCCAGAAGAGTTATCCAACCTAATCCCAAATTCCTGTCCTTGGTCTATGACCTTGTCAGATCAAGTAGTCATCTGTGTACTTTTTAAGTATGATGAGAATTTCTCTTCCCAGAAGTGAGTTCCGGACCACAATCAACATGTTTGGCCTGACCAGAGGGTGTCTTTTACTGAGATGTTGAACTCCCAGCAGCAGTAGATATTTGTCTCAGTGTGCATCCCCAGAGTCAGCCCATTAGGGTACAGAGTCTTGTGTTACACAGCTGCTCAGGGTGAACTTTGATAAAGACCACTGGATCTCTTTCCAGAGCTTCTTGACAAGAACACAGTCCATGAGTAATCCCACCGCAGCCACCTCAAATGGGTAGGTTTACCCTCACACTATGGCTCCATGTAAATCCTCTCCCTGACCTTCATCCCAGCTTGTCTTCCTCTGGAAATTCACACATTTTGTCCATTGAGAAGTTATTTCCTGATATTCAGTTGTACAAGGTTTATGCATCATGAACAGTTCAAATCCTGCCTCGAGTACCACAGTGTGTGAAATTCAAGGATGGGCACTCCAGGCTTTGCACTGTGGCCTATCTGAACCCCTCTCTCTGTGACAATTGCAGGGCAGGAGGATGAGGACGTTTCCTTCTTCAGTCGGTTTGCGGTTGACAAACCCAGGACACTATTCCAGTGCCTGCCGTGCGAGAATGGCTGCAGTTCCTGTGTCAGTGACGCTCCCTGCTTCACCCAGGAGGACAAGCACTTACGATTGGCTATTTTGTCATTCCAAGCTTTCTCCATGCTGCTTGTGTTCATCAGTATGCTGGTGGTCTATTGCTTCAGAAGAAACAAGGTGAGGCAGCCTCTGTGTGTGTGTGTGTGTGTGTGTGTTTAAGTTGGTAGATTGGTTTATTATTGTCACATATACTGAGGTACAGTGAAAAACTTGTCTTACATACCGTCCATACAGATCATTACACAGTGCATTGAGGTAGTACAAGGTAAAACAATAACAGAATGCAGAATAAAGTGTTACAGTTACAGAGAAAGTGCAGTGCAGGTAGACAATAAGGTGCAAGGCCATAATGAGATAGATTATGAGGTCAAGAGTCCATTTTATCATACTAAGGGACAGTTCAATAGTCTTTTAACAGTGGGATAGAAGCTGTCCTTGAGCCTGGTGGTACTTGCTTTTAGGCTTTTGTATCTTCTGCCCAATGGGAGGGGGGTAGAAGAGAAAATGTCCAGGGTGGGTGGGGTCTTTGATTGTGTTGGCGGCTTTACCGAGGCAGCGAGTAGTGTAGACAGAGTCCATGTTTGGGAGGTTGGTTTCCGTGGTGTACTGGGCTGAGTCCACAACCCTCTGCAGTTTCTTGTGGTCACTGGCAGAGCAGTTGCCGTACCAAGCCCTGATGCATCCAGATAGGATGCTTTCTACAAGTGATTGATAAAAATTAATGAGTGTCAAAGGGACATGCCAAATTTCTTTAGCCTCCTGAGGAAGTAGAGGTACTGATGAGCTTTCTTGGCCGTGGCATCTACACGGTTGGACCAGGACAGGCTATTGGTGATGTTCACTCTTAGGAACTTGAAGCTCTCAACCCTCTCGACCTCAGCACTGTTGATGCAAACAGGAGCATGTGCACTGCCCCCCTTCCTGAAGTCAATGACCAGCTCTTTTGTTTTGCTGATATTGAGGGAAAGGTTGTTGTCATGACACCATGTCACTAGGTTCTCTATCTCCTTCCTGTACTCCAACTCATTGTTATTTGAGATACTGCCTACTACGATGGTATCATCTGCAAACTGTAGGTGGAGTTAGAGCAGAATCTGGCCACGTGGTTGTGAGTGTATAGGGAGTAGAGTTAGGGGCTGAGGATGCAGCCTTGTGGGGCACCATTGTTGAAAATAATCGTGCTGGAGGTGTTGCTGCCTGTCCTCACTGATTGCAGTCTGTTGGTCAGGAAGTCAAGTATCCAGTTGCAAAGGGAGGTGTCGAGTCCCAGGTCTCAGAGTTTGGAGATGAGTTTGCTTGGAATTACAGTGTTGAAGGTGGAGCTGTAGTCAATGAACAGTAGTAGGTGTCTTTACTGTCCAGAGGCTCCAGAGTTGAGTGTAGGGCCAGGGAGATGGCATCTGCTGTAGACCTGTTTCGGTGGTAGGTGAATTGCAGTGGGTCGAGGTTGTCTGGGAGGCTGGAGTTAATGTGTGCCATGACCAGCCTCTCGAAGCACTTCATGATGGTGGATATCAGAGCCCACCGTTAGAGGTACACACATACTGAGACATACACACATACATGCATCACAAACACCCACTCACACACACCTACATATCACATACACAGAGCCACACACACCCACACGCATGCAGTTGTAACTGCATATCACACACACGCATGCACACACACACACACACACACACACACACACACACACACACACACACACACATATGCATTAGTTTAGCCTGTTAATTTACCCTCTCACCCTCCTCATTAAAATCTTTAATCAGGCATTAATGTTCAAGTTAATGGTGTGAATTGCGTGCCAAATCCTGATAGCCTTAAGACTTGAAAGCTGCCCCACTCTCCATGTAACCAACCCCTCCCTGCAAAGCTCAGGTCACTGACTCACCTGCGCCTTTCGATTCCTTGCACTTTAAAAAAAATCCACACAAAAGGGAAAGCTGGAAAGGTAAATAGCCCCTGCTGCTGAAAGATCAATACACTTCAACCGCTTGACAACAGAGAGATCTCCAGTTATCAAGCAGTGAGCTGCTCCTGATTAATAAGGCCTGTCTGTCTGCCTCCTTCCACCTGGTGGGTGTGGGTGATAAAGGGGCAGGATCAATAAATCCTCGTCTCTGCAAATATTTAATCTTTTTAAAGGATTTCAGTGAATTAATTTTTAAGCCTTAAATCCTTCCCTAGAAAGGTCACTTTTTAACTGTAATGGCTGAGAAAGTTTAGAGTCATACAGCATGGAAACAGGCCCTTCAGCCCAACTGGTCCATGCTGACCAAGATTCCCACCTAAGTCAGTCCCATTCACCCACATTTGGCCCATATCCCTGTAAACCCTTCCTATCTGTGTACACGTCCAAGTATCTTCTAAACGTTGTTATTGTGCCTGCCTCAAGCACTTCCTCTGGCAGCTCATTCCATGTACTGACCACTCTCCAGGTGAAAAGGTTGCCCCTCAGGTTCCTGTTAGATCTCTCCCCTCTCATCTTCAACCTATGCCCTCTAGTTCTTGATTCCCCAACCCTAGGAAAAAGACTGTGTGCATTCACCCTATCTATGCCCCTCATGAGCACATTGATCACATTGTTGGTGTAGATCGTACTGCATGATTGACGATGCATGTTGGACAGATTGAAATGTGATAGTGACCACGTCATTCCAAGTCGTTCTGGAAATTCAACCGGAGCTTTCTGGCGTCAATTACTCTTGTCCTCCTGAGGTGATTTCAGCACAAGGTGTGCACCGTGGAATTGTTCCCCATATACCCAGAGAAATTAGTCCATGTTGAGCTGGGGGCGATCATTGTTGGTCACTGTCAAGTTAACCATGTCCTCAAACTGGGGCCACTGTAAGATGGGTCCTACACTTGCCTTATATCCTCTGGTTTTCATGCCTAGGAACCAACACCCCTCCACCCACTGACCTCCTCCCAGATTCACCCACACCCCCCATCAGTCTAAGCCCTGAGCCCCTGACTCAGTGATCACCCAAACCACACTCTCCCAAAAGAGCTGAATCTCCACCCAGTCTCCTCTCTCACCACCCCAACTAATCATCAAACCCACCCACCGCACCACACTCTGTGGCCCTGACTTGGTCTACAACCACCAGCTCTCCTTCCCGCTGCTTCGCTACCTCTTCCCTCTGCCCCCCCCCCCCCCCCATCATCCTCACACACCCTGTAACCCAACCCTTGGCAGCTGCACAACCATACCAGGCATCACGACAGCACATTCCAATTTCTAGACTATTGCATGCATGTTTTTCTTAAACCTATAACACGTCGTCAGTCCAAGTGGCCTTGGCAAAGTTTCACGCCTCCTCTCTGCTCGTTAATCCACTGAAGGATTTTGCGTGTATTGAGATTTTCAGAGAAAAGGGACAAGCAATTATATTGAACCTTTCACATCATCGAGTGACTGTAGGTCAACGTAGAGTCTTTGGAATGTTCTGCTATGGGGAAATGCAACAGCTAATTAGCACACAACATGTACCCACAAACCAATAGTCTGACCCAGCCTCATTCTATGGATTATAAAATTATGAGAGGCATAGATAGGTTAGACAGAATATTTTTCCCAGGATAGAAATCTCAAATACTTGAGGGCATAGCTTTAAGGTGAGAGGGGGAGAAGTTTAGAAGAGATGCATGGAACAAGTTTTTTACACAGAATGGTGGGTGCCTGGAACGGGCTGCCAGGGGTGGTGGTGGAAGCAGATATGATAGTGATGTTTAAGAGGCTTTTAGACAGGCACATGAATATGCAGGGAACGGAGGGATATGGATCGTGTGCAGGCAGAAGGGATTAGTTTAATTTGGCATCATGGTCGGCACAGACATTATGGCCCGAAAGGCCTGTTCCTGTGCTGTTAATTAATGTCAAGAAACCCAGAACAGCCCTAATCTTCTTTGATCTTGTTCTTTATCACCTCCATCCACCCACCCCCATCTAACCCAAGAGGGTGGACAAGGTCTCAGCTTAACGTTCAACTGAAAGAAGTCATCCCCAACAATGAAGCGTTCTCCCGGCACTGCACTGAGTTCCTTACTCAAGGAAGGGGGCATGAAACCAGAATGGCCTTGGAGATGAGAGTGATTTCAGCAGACTCACAGCTGACACAGGCAACGATACATATTGATAGGTCTAGCGAAGGCTTTTGATCATCACAGACTTATGGCACATTGATCCCTAATATGTGTGTAAGAGCCATGGTAAATATATCTAATCAGTTAGATCAGAGAAAAATTTCTGAGACTTGCAGATATGAATCGATCGCTGATTTGTGCTAAATTCAATGTGAGCAGTAGGTTTCAGATGGACAAGATGTGACCTCAGTGGGAGAGAATCAGTCAGGGTTCTAGTTTATCACTGCAGTCTGGTGACTCTTACTGAAGGTGGCAAATGGTCAGGCAGTAGGAGACCATGCAATTAACCTAATGTGTGATAAACCCTCCATTCTTCCCTCTCCTACAGTAAAAACAGAAAGTACCGCAAACACTCAGCAGGTCCGGCAGCACCTATGGAGAGAGAAACAGGGTTAATCTTCCTGGGTAAAGACTCTTTGTGAAAATGTTTCGACAAAGGGTCTTTGTCCTGAAGCGTTAACTCTGTTCCTCTCGCCATGATACTACCTGAGCTGCTGACTCCAGCATTACTGTGTTTTTTTTTACAGATTCCTAGTTTCTTGATTTTCATTTATTCAACTCTGCAACGGTTAGGTAACCTGCTGATGTTCACTAACTATGCACACATTAATGACGCCCTGTGAAGGTAGATTCTGGAAGGGAAGTCACAACAGAAGGACCAAGGGAATAAAAAGGGGAGCTAAAGCAAAGGGACCAAGCAACTGAGTAAACTTGTGTCACAGTGTGGAACCTGATGAAATATCCCTTTAATTCAAGTATATCAAATGGGTGGAGTGGCAAGCACCGTATGTCATCAACTTAGTGACATTCTCATCTTTGGGTCAGAAAGCTGAGGTCCATAATATTTACCAGCTGATAAGGTAAGATAAGAGGATAAGATTTCTTTATTCATCACATGTACATTGAAACACGCAGTGAAATACATCTTTGCCGTAGAGTGTTCTGGGGGCAGCCCGCAAGTGCCGCCATGCTTCTGGCGTCAACATAGCATGCCCACAACTTCCTAACCTGTACGTCTTTGGAATAATGTGGGAGTGCTATATTGTGAGAGGTGCCAACCATTAAAGTGCAGGAGATGGGGTTGGAGAAACAGAAAGAGAGAGAGAGAGAGAGAGAGAGAGAGAGAGAGAGATATCTTGGTGGATTTTACAAACTGTGATCTAATTGACCAGTATGCATAGATCAAGAGAGATTTATAGATAGACAAAATTAGTAGTTGATACCTCAAGATTTTCCAGGCTATAATCAAACTGAGATATTTTGGATTGGTTATATATAGAATGGACAATGTGGCTTATGTTACAGCGTTGCAATGTAATTAAAGATCTGGGTCATTCACATGTGGAATGAAGATGAGTTAGAGTCTGGAACCTAATTGAGAAGCTCAGACAGGTTAAACATAGTGTAATAAAGAATGACTAGGTGCATGTTACAAGCCAGAGTCTAAAAGTAAGAACTGAATCATTTATAACATAATGTGTTATAGTTTATGCTTATAAAGTAATTTACACCTCCGTTATGGCTAGCATTCATCCCCACAGATTTAACACATAACCCAGGCTGTGTCATTAGTGACCAGATGCTACACTGTCAGGGGTGCCACGTTTCCGACGAGACTTTCAGGCAGACTGTCATCAGTCCTCTCAGATGACTGTAGAACACTGAGTAGCACTATTTTGACGACTGGAGGAATTCTCTTTGTTACCCAATATTTACGCTTGGCCCATGTTGCAGATACAGTTTGGCTGGTCATTATCACATTTGTTGGATCTTGCTATGCACACATGGGTTGCCATATTTCCTACACTGCAATGATAACTACACTTCAAAAGTTACATTGGCTGCAAAACCCTTTGAGATGTCCTATGGTTCTCAAAGGTGCTATAGAAATGCAAATATGAACATTAAAAATAGAGGCAGGGGAAGGTCATTCAATCCTCGTGCCTGCTGTGCTTTCCTTCAAGACCATGGCTGATCTTTTACCTCTGTGCTACTTTCCCGCACTAACCACATATCTTTGATTCCCTCAATATCTAAAAATCTATTGATCTTTGATTGAATAAACTCACAATTGGAGCTCCACAGTCCTCTTGGGTAGAAAATTCCAAAGATCAACCATTCCCTGGATGAAGAAATTTCTTTTGATAACCAATTCTTATTGTGAGATGGTGACCTCTGGCACTAGACATTCCATCCAGTCAAGCCCCTTGAGAGTTATGTCTGTTACAACAAGACCATCTCTCATTTTTTTAACCTCCAGAGTGTAGGCTTAGTCTGTTTAATCTCTCCTCTCCTCAAACCGCCCGTCCAGGGAATCAAACTGGTGAACCTTCACTGTACTCACTCTCTTCCATATGCAGGGAAGCAAGACATTACAATATTCCAAATATGGTCTCACCAGATCTCGATACATTGAAAGAGTGACAGACCATTCTGATCCACTCAGTCAGATCGGCCTTAGAACTCACAAGATGAAAGGTGTAACATTCCCAAATATAGAGCATTGGTTGATATCAATTTCGCTCTGGGACTGAGAGGTCTGAAGGAGCTTTTATTCCTGGAGCTTTGCAGAGTGTTATTGTAAAGAGAGAATGCAGACTAACTGAACAGAGAAAATGTTTTTTCATTAAGTAATAAAGCTAAAAAACAAGGGAATATATTAACTGTGATACTTAATGCAAATTAAGTTCCACAGCTTTACCATCGTGAAGCATCCTAGCTTTTGCTTTAATTGTTGTGGATTCACATGTTTGGGCAATGGGAATTTTTGTCTGGGATTTGGGAATGGGAAGGAACACAATACTTGGTGAAAATGCACAAATCACATAACTCTGAGAGAATGCCTAGTAAGGAAATTTAAAGCTTCCCTTTCCTCTCTTCAGAGAATCAGAGCATCAGGACTACTCCTGCTGGAGACAATCCTCGGAGGATCTATCCTGCTATATTTTCCAGTAAGTACCCAGGCAAATAGCTGTTCATGAAACTGAATTATCCAGATTTTCTGATTCCTCCCCTTTCCCTTCACCATCCCAACCACTGGACAGACCCTGTCCTACCACATTCCCACCCACTTCACCCCAGCCCAAACTGAATACATCACATCTCATCTCACATCCTCACATCTGCAACCCTTTGGACAACCGGTTCCAATCTGCTCAGGACTTTTAATCATAGAAGCACTCAGCAAAGAAGGAAAACAATTAAGCCACCATGCTGGGTCTCTGAGAAACCTTTCTGAGATCTCCTGCCTACCTGTTCAATGTCTAAAGCCCTGCAAATATTCAGTCCCCATAACCTGCACAAATGCAACATAATATTTCAAGAAAATAAGAAAAAAAGCCCTGCTCTGTCTTTTGACATTACAACGGTGACCACACTTCATTGGCCGAGAACTTCAAACACTTCATTGACATTATGTTCATTTTGTCATTTATTTTTGTAAGTGTGTAAGTTATGTATATCTTATGTCAATTTAAGTTAACTTATGTTGTCGTGTTTGTAAAGTACTGTACCGCTCCTGCAAAAAGCTAATTTTCAAAGCATTTATACCCTATGACAATAAACAAACTTAAGAACTTCTCAGTAAGGCTAAAAAGAGCTCCATATTGGTGGCAAGTCTTCCATTTTACCTTTTCTAAACTTAACTCCTCAGCGGAAACACTGGTCCACCTTGTTACTGCCCACTGTCAGGTCCTTGGATGTGGTCTGATCTCTTTGAACCACTTTGGAAGTACAATACTGTAGCAAGCAATTACGTTATTGCTGATTCAGTCCACCAGTGAGAGCCTTCCTTTGTAGATGGTTGACAGATGGCTCGGTCTAAATTTGGAAGCAAATTTACATGTTTGACGCATCTAATGATAATTGCTCACTTTTGGCATCTCATTTCTGATCAAGGATTAGTCAGTATTATTTTTAACTGTTAAAGCTGCAATTCTAATAACCCACACTGGATTCACCTCAGGCTGAAATGATGTAAAAATGGCTTTGACTGTTTCTCTCCCCGATTTTCCAATTCATTTACTTCCGGCAGTGTTGTGAATAGGTGCAGGTTATGCGCCATCCTGACTTGGAAATATATCGTTGTTCCTTCACTGTCACTCGGTCCAAATCCTGGAACTCGCTCCCCGAAAGCACAGATGGCACACCTTCACCAAAAGATTACAATCGTCACACCCAGAGTGTAGTGGTCATCCTGTTATAGGAAAGACGTCATTAAGCTGTGAAGAATGCAAAGATTTATGAGAATGTTCACAGGACTCAAGGGCCTGAGTTATAGGGAGGTGTTGGGCAGGCTAGAACTTTATTTCTTCGAGTGTAGGGGACTGAGCGGTGAGGTGTATAAAACCATGAGGGGCGTAACTAGGGTGAATGCACACAGTCTTTTTCCCAGAGAAAGGAAATCAAAAACTAGAGGACACAGGTTTAAGATGAGAGGGGAAAGATATAAAAGGGACCCAAGGGGCAACTTCTTCATGGAGAGGGTGGTGAGTATACAGAACGAGCTGCCAGAGGAAATGGCTGAGGCAGGTTCAATAACAACGTTTAAGAGACACTTGGGCAGGTACATGGATAGGAAAGGTTTAGAGGGATATGAGCCAAATGTAGGCAAATGGGACCAACTTAGATAGACATCTTGGTTGGCATGGACGAATTGAGCCGAAGGGCCTGTTTCTGTGCAGTATTGCTCTATGACTCTAAGAAGGTGGCTCATCCCCACCATCTCAAGGGTAATTAAGAACAGGTAGTAAATGCTGGCAGTGAAGCCCAGATCCTGAAAAATGAATAAAGAAAAGAACATACACAGAAACATACGGATTAGGAACAGAACTAGGCCTCTCGACCCTGCTCCACCATTTAATAAGGCCTACGTTGATCTGATGGTAACCTCAACCCCACAGTCCTGCCCACAACCCACAGTAACCTTTCACCCCCCCTGCTTATCAAGATTCTATCCATCTCTGCCGTAAAATGGTCAAAATCTCTGCTTCCTCCTCATTTTGAGGAAGAGAGCTCCAATGACTCACGACCCTCTGAGAGAAAAGGTTTCACCTCATCTCGGTGTCAAATGGGTGACCCCATATGGTTAACCAGTGACCCCTGTTTCTAGTTTCTCCCACAAGAGGAAACATCATCCCCTCATGCACCCTAGTAGGACCCCCCAGGATCTTATGTGTTTCAATCAAGTCACATAAGATCCCACTCTTCTAAGCTCTAGCTAATACAAGCCCAGCCTGTCCTGAGACAACGCACCCATTCCAGGTAATGATCGAGTGACCTTCTCCGAACTGCTTTCAATGCAATAATATCCCCCCTTAAATAAGGTGACCAATATTGTTCACAATACTCCAGATGTGGTCCACCAATGCCCTATATAACGGAAGCATAACCTCCCTACTTAGATACGGTAAGATATCTTTATTAGTCACATGTACATGGAAACACACAGTGAAATGCATCTTTTGCGTAGAGTGTTCTGGGGGCAGCCCACAAGTGTCACCACACATCCGGTGCCAACAAAGCACGCCCACAACTTCCTAACCCATACGTCTTTGGAATGTGGGAGGAAGCCACACAGACACGGGGAGAACATACAAACTCCTTATAGACAGTGGCTGGAATTGAACCCGGGTCAATTCTCTCTGTGTAAAAAACTTGTCCCGCACATCTCCTTTGAATTTACCCCCTCTCACCTTAAATGCATGCCCTCCAGCGTTAGACACTTCGACCCTGGGAAAATGATACCAGCTGTTTACCTATGCCTCTCATAATCTTATAAATTTATCAGACCTCCCTCAGCCTCCACTGCTCCAGAGAAAACAACCCAAATTTGCCCAGCCTCTCCTTATAGCACATGCCTTCTAATCCAGGCAGCATCCTAAATTGGTAAATTGGCTTATTATTGTCACATATACTGAGGTGGAGCAAAAAACTTGGTTTTGCATGCCATCCATACAGATTATTTCATTACAACAGTGCATTGAGGTAGTACAAGGGGAAACAATAACAGAATGCAGAATAAAGTGTCACAGTTACAGAGAAAGTGCAGGGCATGTGCACTACAGTGGTGTCATCTGCAAATTTGTACCTCTTCTGCACCCTCTCCAAAGCCTCCACATCCTTCCTATAATGAGGTGACCAGAATTGAATGCAATACTCCCATATTTTGCCCATATCCTTTAATACCTCTAGTTAACAAAAATCAATCTCGGATCTAACCATTGACCTAGAAGTCCATTGCTATTTGCAAAACAGAGTTCTAAATCTCTATCACCCAGTGAATGCTGAGGTGATTCCTCACTTAACTCCCTAGAAGCCTGGCTGGCATTCCTATAACTATGCCCCCTATAGTTCTAGACACCCCAACCAGTAGAAGTAGCTTCTTGCTCTACCCCATCAATTCCCCTCATGAAAACCAATCAAACGTCCTTAATCTTTTATCCAGAGAACATACACATAATGTGTGTAATGTCATCCCAGAACATAACCCCATGGGTTCCAGGTATCAGCCTGGTAAATCTATCCTGCCCTCCCTCCAAAGCCAATATACCCCTCCAAAGATACACTATCCCAAACCTCTTTCAGTACTCCATAGATGGTCTGCACAGGTCTTTGTACAATGTTGACATAATGTCCATTCCAGCTCTCAAGCTTTCCATTAGCCTTTGGTTATTTTCTCTGCATGGAAGCATTTTGGACCCTCAGTTTTAACAACTGATGCTAAGCTAACCGGTCTATAATTCCCTCGGTCTCTCCCTCTCACCTTACTTAAATACTGGAGGGGCAAGCACAATTTTCCAATCAAAATCAATTGTTCCTGAAATAACAAGAACTTGGGAAAATTATAGCTTGGATAACTACAATGCTCTTGCCTGTTTCATTTAAAATCCTGCAGTGAAATCTACCTGGTCCTGGGGATTTATCCCTCTTTACAGCCATTGTTTTCATTATTATTATTTTGTTTACATTAATTGTGATGAGTTTTGATATCTGATTTGATGTTAGTTTTCTTGGGAAGTCTGGCATATTATCCTCTTCATGTACTAAAAATACTGGCACAAATAGTTCAACCTTTCTGTATTTCCTTTGTTTCAAAATCACCACTATCAATTGTAAGATCCATGATCACCTCCTTTTTTTTCATACTCCCTTTCCTTCTTGCCCCTACTATGTGTTTTCTCTTCGTTATATCCCTAAGACTTCCCAGGATCTCCACTTGCATTTGCCTTTGGTGTGGTTTAAGTAGTCCTGGACCTCTTTAGATATCCATGGCTGCATTTTGACAAATAGAGCCACGGTTCTTGAGGATTATAAACAAGCTCTGTGCCAAGTTTTGAACAACCCATTGTTGCTTAATCCATTAGCACATTCCTGTTCATGCGCCTGTCTAAATGCCTCTTAAATTGTATCTGCTTCCACTACCTTCCTGGCAGCATATTCCAGGCACCCACCACTCTCTGTGTGAAAAATTTGCGTCGTAAAACTCCTTTAAACTTTTCCCCTCTCACCTTAAACCTATGCCCTCTTTTATTTGGCACTTACACCCTGGGAAAAAAACTTCAACTATCTGCCTTAAACGTGCCTCTCATAATTTTATAATCTTCTATCAGGTGCCCGTCAACCTCTGACACTCCAGAGAAAATAATCCAAGTCTATCCAACCTCTCCTCATAGCTAATACTCTCTAATCCAGGCAACATCCTGGTGAACCTCTTCTGCACCCTCTCCAAAGCCTCCACATCCTTCCTGTAATGGGTGGTGATCAGAACTGCACACCATGTCCAAAAGTGGTCTAACCAGATCACCAAATGTTTCAGACATTATTTATCCATGTTAACGTATATCTTTGTGTTTGTCTGTCAGGTATTTATCCTGTATTTCCAGCCCAGTGTTTTCCGGTGTGTTATCCTGCGATGGGTGAGGATGCTGGGATTTGCGATCATCTATGGAACCATAACATTAAAGATTTACAGGTACCAGTGCATTGTCTGACCAAGAGTCCCCTAGCTGAATGTTCTCAGAGTTTTGGTATACATCACCTTACTGGCTAAGATTCATACCTCATGATCAAGTTATCGGGTAAATGTTACATTTGTCAAGGGGAGGAGATACCCCCCCACCCCACCCCGTATATATTCGTGTCAAATGAGTCAGTACACAGGGAGCACATTATAGAAACATAGAAAACCTACAGCACATACAGGCCCTTCGGCCCACAAAGTTGTGCCAAACATGTCCCTACCTTAGAAATGACTAGGCTTACCCATAGCCCTCTATTTTTCTAAGCTCTATGTACCGATCCAAAAGTCTCTTAAAAGACCAGCCTCCACCACCGTTGCCGGCAGCCCATTCCATGCACTCACCACTCTCTGAGTAAAAAACTTACCCCTGACATCTCCTCTGTACCTACTCCCCAGCACCTTAAACCTGTGTCCTCTTGTGGCCACCATTTCAGCCCTGAGAAAAAGCCTCTATCCACACGATCAATGCCTCTCATCATCTTATACACCTCTCTCAGGGAATATTATCTGAGGGAATTCATATTTTCATTGTTGGATGTGAGTTGGATTAATTAACAACGGTATATTCAGTAATGTTTTGGCTGCACACAGTTTCTATCAATGTTGTTCATTATAGATTCCAGTGCCCATGTTAACCACACCTCCCTGGCACTGGAGTGACTGCAGCACTTATACTGTATGGGACAGTATCACAGACTGACAGGTTTACAAAGGCAATTGTTATATGTGGACATATAAATTTATAATGGAAACGAAAGGACCGTGCAGGAAAGGTCCGATATTTTTTCATGTGTGCTATAACAATTATTCCTCCGCTCTCTAACCCCAATTCACTTGTGTGCTCCTATTGGTCCTCTTGCCCCTTGCCAGGAGGTTAGTCAATGTTTCTTAATGACATGTTTAGCTGCAGGTTATGACTGAAGCTTTTGAATGCATTATGTTTGAAATCTGTATTTCTGCATGGATTGAGCAAGATTAGCCATTGGGAACAATCTCTTCAAATGAAAAAGCAACAAAAGAATTGAAATTGAAAAAAAAATACCAGGCTTGTATCTACAGGAGTTTGGAAGAGTGAGAAGCAACCTGACTGAAATATATAAGATCCTGAGGGGGTCTTGACAGGGTGGATGTGGAGAGGATATTTCCTCTTCTAGAACTAGGGATCACTGTTTAAAAATAAGCATGTTTAAAACCCACTTAAGACAGATATCAGGTGAAACCTTTCCTTTCAGGGGAAAGTAGAGTCTTTTAGTATTTTTCAGGGAGAGGTAAGCAGATTCTTGATAAAGAAAGTGGCGAAAGGTTACGGGGGTGGGGTGGAGGTGAGGTTACAATTAGATGAGCCACAATCTTAATGAATAGATGAGCAGGTTCTAGTGGTCTATGCCTGCTCCCTATATATTTGTTAAAAGCGGAAATAGAATGCAGGAGCCACACACAAAACGCTGGAGGAACTCAGCGGGTCAGGCAGCATCTATGGAGAGAAATGGACAGTCGATATTTCAGGTCGAAACCCTTCACCCGGACTGAGTAAAATACAGAGTTGTCTTTCATTGGTAGATGTTGTTTAATGATTAATACAATAACCTCTTTAAACCTAGATCTTTATTAGTTTGAGAAGGGCCAAGGTTCAGTAAGATTATTTCATTTTTTAACAGAGCCGGACACAATTCATCCTGCAAGTCACGTGTGTAAGCAATTGTTATTTGTCCATCCTCTGGACATCTAGTCCAGCCTGTGAAACCAACTTCCAGCTGCCATTCTGAAGAGTAAGGCTGCCTGTGTTTACAGTGTCACCCGTGGCTCCTCGTGACCTGTTGCAGTCAAAAACCATCATATTCTATTTGTCCTTCTGCAGGATTCTAGGAAACATTTCAGTTCCTTCAGTCTGTTTGGTTTATCAAGGTCAACTCCATTTATATTCTGTAACACATTCACCCAATGAAAAGCCATTACAGCTTTGAAATTTGCAATTCATCCTCTACCCCAACAGCTTTGGGGGAAGATTTTCAGTTTTACACCATCCTTTATAAGATGAAATACTTCTTAACAGCATCCCTGGACTGCAGTTTACAGGACACCCCTTGTTCTGAACACTCCTCAGGGGAGGAAGTACATCTCTCTCCACCCCAATGAATGCTTTCAACATCATAAACATCCTGATCAGCTCTAACATTCAACACTCAGTGAAAGTCATGTCCTCATAATTCAATCTCGTTCCAATTAATCTGTGCTGTTATACACTCCCACCCCCCTCACACAGACCAATGCATAGCTCTGCCCAGAAAGCAACTCCTTACACAAAGCATCCAACAAATTATTTTGGAAACTTTCATATCTTTTAATATCTTTAAATTTCATTGTGCGGGATGACAGGTGCAAGAAGATCTTTTTCCCTCCCCACACTCAAAACAAGCTCAGGGTAAAAGGGCCAGTGTCCTTGTCTGTGTTTGACCCGCTAGTCTTTGTCAGGTAAGAGTTTAATCAGCCGCTAAAGGAAACCTTAATTAGAAAAAGGGAGTGTAAATCAGGGTTCCAATATCAAAGCACCCCGAGTACACAGGAGTGCACTACTGTGTCTTCTGCAAATAGATAGCCTGTTCTCTGCCAAAATCCACACATGACCAGCTACCATTTAGGTTAAATGAAATGGGATTATATTGTTGTCTGTTTTCTGTCTTGTTTGACTCCCTGTCCTGAGAATATTTGTGAGCTTCCAATATGGACTACATTTGAGGGCAGAAATCAGATGAATATTCCTTAGAGAAAAGACAGAGGGGTCTTTAAGATTATGAAAGGATTTGATACAGCAGGTCAGGGCCTTGTGTGGAAATTAAAATTGGAACTGGAATTGGTTTATTATTGTCACATGTACTGAGGTACAGTGAAAAACTTGCATACTGTTCGTATAGATCAATTCATTACACAGTGCATTGAGGTAGTACAAAGTAGAACAATAACAGAATGCAGAATAAAGTATAAGAGCTACAGAGAGAGTGCAGTGCTGGTGTAAGGTCATAACGAAGTAGATTGTGAGGTCAAGAGTCCATTTTATCATACTAGGGAACCGTTCAATGCCAGATTTGAGAGAGTCTTGGGTGCCTTAACGTTAAGAGTTGAATTGATTTTTTTTAAGAGTACTACACCTGGGCAGATCTAGAGTGAATTCTACTTATGGAGAATGTAAAACCATAAGTACAAAGTAGTCACCAACAAATCCAAAAGGAAATTCAGGAAAGCAGTGAGAAGGTGATACTCTCAGCTACAGCAAGTAATTGATACATTTAAGGGGGAGTTGGATGAACACATGAAGAAAAAAGGGAAAGAAAAAGAGGAGGATTTCGGATGGATGAGGGGGCATCTGATTGAAACCTACCAGATACTGAAAGGCCTGGATAGAATGGACATGGAGAGAACGTTTCCATTAGTAGGAGAGTCTAGGATCCGAGGGCACAGCCTCAGTATAAAGGGAAGTCCCTTATAAAACTGAGACGAGGAGGAATTTCTTCAGCCGGAAAGTGATGAATCTGTGGAATTCGTTGCCACAGAGGGCTGTGGAGGCCACGTCATTGGGTTTATTTAAGGCAGAGATTGATAGGTTCTTGATTGGTTACAGGCAGAAGACGGGAGAATGGGGTTGAAAAAATCGGCCATGATTGAATGGCGGAGCAGACTTGATGGGCCTATATTTTATGGTCTTATGGTCTAATGTGTTTCAAACCGAAAACAACTTACCTGAAATTCTAATGATGTGGAATATACGTGGGTGATTTCCCACCTCCCCACTGCCTGCTTTATCACTGGACAGGCTGCTAAAGCACAATGCGTCATTGTGGAAGCAGATGAGGTCTCTATCAGACCAGAAATGGGATTGAAACTTAAAGATAAGTTTAGGGACAATTGATGATATAGTCTGTTGCAGTAACTGCACCTGGCATGTTAATCAGTATGTGACTCCAGGAAAAGTTCAAGGTTTTGTAATTAACAACATTCAATCATCTCCCGCAGGATGAAGGAGGTCGAGGGGTGAAAGGCATTTCTCCTTTTCCTCCCTCTCTCTGCCATTAGTAGCTAAGATTTCCGCTGAAGCACTTGGGATGTTTTCCAACGTGAAAGGTGTTATATAAGTGCAAGTTGTTGTTTGATTTTCCTTATTAGCTCACGTCTCCTTTTATCTCTTTTCCCCCTCCCCCTTCTTCTCCTATGTCTTCATTCCTTTTCCTTCCTCCTGCCCGTTCAACCTCTCCTTTTTCTGTATTTCTCACTCTGTTCCCCGCAGAGTGCTGAAGGTATTCCTGTCCCGCACGGCCCAGCGGGTGCCCTACATGACCTGCTGCAGGTTACTGAAGATGTTGGGTGTCATTGTGCTAACGGTCTGTTGGTTCCTTGTTGCCTGGACCATGGCAGCGTGGGAGAACATGGAGCGGAAAATCCCACTGGTCACCCAGTCACAGACTGCAGATGGACAGAGGTTTAAGATGTGCCGGCTGGATCGATGGGACTACATGATGGCCGCTGGTAGCGATTATTGCTTTTATTGCCTTGTGTCTGCAAGTGTTTCAGCAAATTTCAAGCTCTTGGGGGAATTTCAGGGAAGACTTTGGTGCCACATGCTCAGATTTGAGGGCCTGAGTTATTGGGAGAAGTTGGCCAGGCTCGGTCTTTATTCCTTGGAACATAGTAGCGACCTTATGGAAGTGTTTAGAATTATGAGAGGCATAGATAAGGTGGACAGTAACAGTTTTTTTCCCCAGGGTAGGGGAGTCCAAAACTAGGGGGCATAGGTTTAGGGTGAGAGGGGAAAGATTTAAAAGGGACCTGAGGGGCAACTTTTTTCCACACAGAGGGTAGTGAGTATTTGGAACGAGCTGCTAGAGGAAATGATTGAGGCAGGTACAATAGTATTATATAAGAAGCACTTGGATAGGTACATGGAGGGGCAGGGCTTGGAGGGATATGGGCAAATGCAGGAAATTGGGACTAGGTGGGTGGGCACCATGGCTGGCATGGACTGGTTGGGCCAAAAGGCCTGTATCCATGCTGTATTGCTCTATGACTCTATTCTCCCCAATGGCATGTTAAATAAATATCACTTGCAGAGCACTGATTTCTAAAGTAGAACTGTGATGGCTTAGAATGGCTGAGAGAGTATCAGAGAGTTTAATGGTGCATGCTGTTTATAGTGTGTACATTGTCCAGTAACGTATAGAAAGAGATGCCTCATTGGTTGTGAATTGGTACAAGTTCCCGGACAATTCATGCTGCTAATCACCAAGTCATTGAGACGGCAGCTCACCCTTCAAAAATGCCATTGGGTTTCAACATATTGGTGAATTTAAAACAAATTGCTACAAATTCAGGACAGGTACTTAAATATTGAAGAGACTTTTGTTCCTGGAATACATTCAAACTCTTCAGCCTATAAAGGGACCTTTTGAAAGTTTAACATCTCATTCCTGGTGGCAGTAACTTGTTCTTTGATACTTAAAGGGTGTTAAACACTCCTCTATCTCTTAATCCAATCTTTCTTTCCCTCTCTCCAGTTCGCCTAATTTGACTGTGATTCACAGCATTTCCTTCTCTGTCCTCCCCTCCTCCATCCTGATTTGGTCAGGAGACAGGCTATTGATCTCACTGTTCACAACACACTCTCCCAGTAATATGCACCCCAAGGTAGTTCTGATCTGAAACTCTTGGCCTCAGTCTCTGTGCCCTTTACTTTAAATGCTGACATCTACACTTGTACACAACCTCTGCAATTATACATTCTGTCAGTGTGCTACTGCAAATATGAAAATAAAGATTTCTATTAGAAAGGAGGAACTAAAGGGATTGAATTCGGCAACATTCCCTGCTCCCACCCACTTTTGCTGAAGACTCAGTCCACAGACATGGAGTAGAATCACAGCCCTAAATTCTTACAGCAGAGAAAGCCAATCATACCTGATTTTTTAATATATATATTCATTAAAGAGATGTGGGCTTCACTGTCTGACCTAGCATTTAATTGCCCATCCCCAGTTGCCCTTGAGAAGGTGGTGATGAGCTGCCTTCTTGAACTACTGCAGTCCTTGAGGTGTGGGTATGCCCACAATTATGTTAAGATAAGATTTCTTTATTAGCCACATGTACATCGAAACACACTGTGAAATGCATATTATGCGTAGAGTGTTCTGGGGGCAGCCCGCAAGTGTCGCCACACTTCCAGTACCATCATAGCATGCCCACAACTTCCTAACCCATACGGCTTTGGAATGTGGGAGGAAACCGGAGCACCCGGAAGAAACCCACGCAGACACGGGGAGAACGTACAAACTCCTTACAGACAGTGACCGGAATTGAACCCGGGCTGCTGGCGCTGTAATAGCGTTACATTAACCACTATACTACTGCTCCAGGATTTTGACTTGTAATCTTTAATGGATTTACTTTATGACATGTGAGCATTACTGGCAAGGCTAAGGTTTACTTCCCACCACTCACTGCCCTCGAGAAGTTGGTGATGAGCTGCCTTCTTGAACCACTGCTGGGAAGAGTTGCCCCATCCCATAGCCCACCATTTTCCCCATGATCCCACACAACGGTCTCTCAGTTCCACCTCCAATTGCCCTTTGCATCTGATTCCATTGCCCATTAAGGATGTAAGTTTCAGATCTCAACATAACTTTGCACAAAAATTCTCCATTTGTCTTTCAGCTTTTTGCCAACTATTTTGGGTCACTGGCTTCTGATCACAAACCTACTGGCAAGGGAAATCAAGACCCCTCACAACTTTAAGTATCTCTTAACAGCCCCACTTTCTTCATGTAACTGAACTCTCTCATCCCTATTAAGTCCCTCTGCATCCTCTTCAGGGATTTCCCTGCCCCAATTAAGAATTGCCAGTTCAGGTCTCCATTTCTCTATGGAGTCACTGACCAGGCAGCAAGACTGCCTCTCTTCAATGGGCAAATGCAGCCTTGGGTCTACCTGACCCTGGGCAAATGCTTGGGTTCTGCTCACAGTGGGTGGGAAATAATTCAAGACAATCTGAGATTGGGAGTTCAGGCATGTTGTTGATTGCAGAGGAAACTTCACATCCAACGCTTCTGGACTTGGGCATTGAGTGTGGTTCAGAGGTCACACTCTCATGGTTAAGTCTTTACAAGAGTTGGGACGTCATGCTACAGTTGTACAAAACATTTGTTAGGCGGCACTTGGAGTATTGTGAGCAGTTCTGGTCGCCACACTATAGGAAGGATGGGATTAAGCTAGAGAGGGTGCAGAAAAGATTCACAAGAATGTTGCTGGGAATTGAGGGCTTGAGTTATCAGGAGAGATTGGATAGGTTGGGTCTGTTTTCCCTGGAGTGAAGGAGGCTGAGAGGTGACATGATAGAGATGTATGAAATTACAAGAGGCACAGGTAAGGTACATAGCCAGTCCCTGCTTCCCATGGTAGGGGTGTCTAAAACTAGAGGGCATAGGTTTAAGGGGAGAGGAGGGGGTTTAAGGAGGATCTGAGGGGTACATCTTTTAGCCGGTATCTGGAATGAGCTCTCCAGAGGAGGTGGTGGAGGCAAGAATAGTAATAACATTTAAGAAATATCTGGACGGGTAGTTGAATGAGCAGGGTATAGAGGGGTATGGAATTAATGCAGCCAAGTGGGAGTAGTGTAGATAGCCAGGATGGTCAGCATAGGTGGGCCAAAGGGCCTGTTTCAATCAGAATCAGGTTTATTATCGCTGACTTATATGTCGTGAAAGTTGTTTTGTAGCAGCAGTACAGTGCAAAGACATAAGATTACCATAAGTTACAAGAATAAATAAATAGTACAGAAGAGGAATAACGAGGTAGTGTTCACGGGTTCATGGACTATTCAGAAATCTGATGGTGGAGGGGAAGAAGCTGTTCCTGAATTGTTGAGCGTGGGTTTTCAGGCTCCTGTACCTCCTTCCTGATGGTAGTAACGAGAATAGGGCATGTCCCGGGTGGTGAGGGTCCTTAGTGATGTTAGTGGATAGAACTCTGACTCTGAGTCAGAAGCCTCACACGAGAGACTTGTGTCCATAATGTGGGCTGTATTGGGAGAGTGCTGCAATGTGAAAGCGACTGAGGAAGATGTTGAAATGAGCCCTGCCTGGCCTCTCAGATGATTGAGAAAGATCCCAAGATCCTCCGTGAAGAACAGATAGGGAGTTCTCTGGAGTCCCAGTAACCATTCATCTCCCTGACCATCTAACACAGATTACCTGCTCATTATCATGTTGTTGTTCGTGGGAATCCATATACAATCTGGCTGCCACATTATAAAAAGTACTCCAGAGCCTGCAGGGAGCTGCAGGTCGACAGAATAGGTAAAGACTCTCTGTAAATGCTAGCCCTTCTGTACAGGGTTTGAAACTGCTGGTTGCGATGTAAACTCTTCAGGCCAATGTACATTTTAAGATAGCATGATTTGAATCTTGCCAGCCTCCATTCTTTCATGGTTGTAGCTGGGGGTTCAAACTACTCCCCAGATCCTTAATTTGCTCATCCCACTCAGAAAGGTCACAAAAGCTGGCACCAAGCCAATGGCAAAATGGTGCATTGGTGCACCTGAGCTTGGGCTGGAGGCTGGTGGTTAGAGAAGAGGAAAATGAGCTTTCCTGTGCACTGGACCAGGCTTATACCTGCCCTTGGGCTAAAGGTTTGCCTTTGATCCACCTTCCAACAGTGACAACCCTAGCCACAGTAAGTTAACGAACATCATTCAGAATAAAACCTGCTCACAGTTGGACTTAGGGTGGTGACAAGGTGGTGACAATTTGGGTGATGACAAATTTCACGTCGTCTAAGTTGGTGATAATAAATCTGATTCTGATGACACTTGATGGAGATCAGGCGCCACACATGGCAGTGATGCCTGGGGTTCAAAAATGCCTGTAAATCCCTTATTATGTTTCTGCATTAGCTTTCCATTCATCCGAGGATTGGAAACAAATAATGTGGAACCAGAATTGATGACAAAGGCTCTGAAATGTAATGAATTCATCCTATTACAGACAGGAACATTATGAAGTGCCCACAGCCCTTTTGCCTGCCTTGGGGTGTCAGTCAAATGCTCAGCATTGCCCTTTTGGGCCAATGATCTGCAACAAAGCAGGCCCAGGGAATGCTGGGTAAAAAGGCCAACCATCTCTCATTAAAGCTGACAGTGTGGCCCTGACAGTTCTGTGCCTTGTGAGAGCTCTTGAGTTCAAGGCATTCAGTTTGATGACTGAAGCTTGCTCAACAACAGAAGGGAAAGCGAGCTTGTTAAGGAATACAACGTTACACATGTTAAAGCCAGAAGCATTCTCAAACACATCCCAATTTGAATGGGCCTCCTTCACTACTAGACAGACAGGAAAGCTGATAATTACCCTGAATTGTCTGCATTTCCCCAGGGATTTAATATTGCTGCTATGATTAATTCTGGAGAAGAATCACTGGGGTGTCAGAATTTTTGTTTTACATATTCTTTGATTGTTGCTCTTCAGTAGTTATGAAAATATTGGAGATAGGGGCTGCTGGGTCACAGGGTCCTTTGATAGAATCCTTCAGAGATACGCCCAGAAAGAGTTGGCAATCTGTAGGGGAAATAGAACATGCAGACTAAAGTGATGAAAATATTTTGTTTTCGATTTGAGTTATGACACCTACCAGACCATAAATATAATTGACTGCATTATGTGCTTTGAGACATTTCACTGTCATAAGCTGCTGTGGAAACCCCTTTGTTGCTCTGTGGATCTAATAGACTGAGAGAAGCCCCTGACATTGAGGAACCTGTGGTGGAAAATTAGTCGAGATGTCAGGCAGCGGTGATACATCCCTTGAAGAGCAGGGCTGAAATGTGCTATATAAATGCAAGGCTTTCATTTCATGTGGTCACTTCAGTCACCATGACAACAGTGTTGGCAAAACGAAGCTGAAGGAAATGGGACCTGATAAGAGGAGAAGCAGCCCAATGTGACGACCCCCACCTCTCCCCTTCTCTTGACTTTCAATGGTTTAAAGTCTGTCGTCATGGTGACTGAAGTGACCACATGAAATGAAAGCCTTGCATTTATATCGCACATTCCAAAGTACATTCCAGCCCTGCTCTTCAAGGGATGTATCACCGCTGCCTGACATCTCGACTAATTTTCCACCACAGGTTCCTCAATGTCAGGGGCTTCTCTCACTCTATTAGATCCACAGAACATCAAAGGGGTTTCCACAGCAGCTTATGACATTGAAATGTCTTGAAGCACATAATGCAGTGAATTATATTTATGGTCTGGTAGGTGTCATAACTCAAATTGAAAACAAAATATTTTCATCACTTTAATCTGCACGTTCTATTTCCCCCACAGATTGTCAGATTTAGTCACATGTCATGCAGCTCCCTGATGCTACCTATGAAGCACTGAGCAATCTTTCAGAGAAGGGATACGCCATGCTCATAAAAACAACTCGTTAGTTTTTATACCTTCCTTTCCTCTCTCTATATCAACTTCCCTGTTTCAACTCACTTATTTCATCTGCCTTCTCCTAAACCTAAACAAAATCATCCATCACTTCATCTCTCTCCTGGTGAACAATAAGTATCTTGGAGTTAGAACGTAGAACTGTACAGCAGAGGCCCACAGTGTCCGTGCCATTGTAAACTAATCCCATCTGCCTGCACCTGGTCTCTATCTCTCCACCCTCTGCCTGTTCATCTGCATGTCTAACTGCCTCTTAAATGTTACTGTCATATCTGCTTCTACCATCTGGCTGCAGGACTTATTTTATAAATGGTCTTTCATTGCCCAACTGATAGATTTAATGGCCAATCTTGAAGACGACTGCAAACACAGACAGCAATCACATCACCATTTATTCTTGTATACAAAATCTTCACTGTATGATATTCCCCTCTTCTGGGGTATGAGCCATGGTTGGAACTACTGTTGGAGGTCCAACACTTGTCCTCAAAGCTCTGACCATCCCAGCTAGTCCAACATTTGTTGACAAATGTGTTGAAAGAAAGCATACTCCTATAATCTTCACTTCCTGGAGTCTCCACTGCCCTGGAGGATATGTAGACACCCCCACTCACCCTCGTCTCCCTGACCTTTGAACACAAAACTCTTAGTAATAAGCTGCCTACAAACACAAAACACATTTGCGTGATTTTTCGTATATCGTCTTTCAAAAGAGACATTGATTTATTTAACATGGACCAAACATCAGAATCTTCTACCTCAGTGCAATATGTTGCTGGACTA
The DNA here is from genome assembly GCF_009764475.1 of Pristis pectinata. Lineage (NCBI taxonomy): Eukaryota > Metazoa > Chordata > Chondrichthyes > Rhinopristiformes > Pristidae > Pristis > Pristis pectinata. The sequence goes on along the minus strand of NC_067429.1, from coordinate 4,300,394 downwards.
ATATTTGCACAGTGTAATTTGCAGGCCCTGAATCAGCAGTTGAATCCCTGTGGGAATTTTTAAATGTATCACTGGACTAGATACCACACGTCTGCTAAAGAGAAAAATGATAACTGAAAAGAAATCAGGATCCATATGTTTTACCCTCCAACTCCCCAGTAGGTACATCTCACCAGGTACGGCAGCACTGTGGCTGTGTTACTGGACCAGTAGTCTAGGGGTCTGGATTGATGATCTCAAGGTATGAGTTCAAATCCCACCACAGCAGCTGAGAAACTTACATAAAATCTAGGTTTAAAAAGCTAATATAATCCTTATGAACACCTGACTTATGTACATCCATGAACCCATGAACACTACCTCATTATTCCTTTCACTTTAGAGCCATAGAACAATACAGCACAAGACAGGACCTTTGGCCCACCATGTTGTGCCAATCTTCAAACCACACCTAAGGCTATCTAACCCCTTCCTACCACATATCCCTCTATTTTAAATTCCTCCATATGCTTATCTAACAATCTCTTGAACTTGACCAACATATCAGCCTCCACCACCACCCCAGGCAGCACATTCCATGCACCAACCACTCTCTGGGCGAAAAACCTCCCTCTGACATCTCCCTTGAACTTCCCACCCAATACCTTAAAGCCATGTCCTCTTGTATTGAGCATTGGTGCCCTGGGAAAGAGGCACTGGCTGTCCACTCTATCTATTCCTCTTAATATTTTGTACACCTCTATCATGTCTCCCCTCATCCTCCTTCTCTCCAATGAGTAAAGCCCTAGCTCCTTTAGTCTCTCCTCATAATGCATACTGTCTAATCCAGGCAGCATCTTGGTAAATCTCCTCTGCACCCTCTCCAACACCTCCACATCCTTCCTGTAATGAAGCGACCAGAACTGGACACAGTACTCTGTGTGGTCTAACCAGAGTTTGGTAAAGCTACATCATTACTTCGCAGGTCTTAAACTCAATCCCTCGACTTATGAAAGCTAACATCCCATAAGCTTTCTTAACTACCCTATCCACCTGTGAGGCAACTTTCAGTGATCTGTGGACATGAACCCCCAGATCCCTCTGCTCCTCCACACTACCCAGAATCCTGCCATTTACCTTGTACTCAGCCTTGGAGTTTGTCCTTCCAAAGTGTACCACCTCACACTTCTCCGGATTGAACTCCATCTCCACTTGTCAGCCCAGCTCTGCAGCCTATCAATATCCCTCTGTAAGCTTCGACAGCCCTCCACACTATCTACAACACCACCGATCTTTGTGTCATCTGCAAACTTGCTAACCCAGCCTTCCACCCCCTCATCTGTCATTAATAAATGTCACAAAAAGTAGAGGTCCCAGAACCGATCCTTGTGGGACACCACTATTCACAGCCCTCCAATCCGAATGCACTCCATCCACCACAACCTTCTGCTTTCTACAGGCAAGCCAATCTGAATCCACACTGCCAAGCCTCCCTGGATCCCTAGGCCTCTGACCTTCTGAAGAAGCCTACCATGTGGAACCTTGTCGAACACCTTACTAAAATCCATGTAGACCACATCTACTGCACTACCCTCATCAATCTTCCTGGTCACTTCCTCAAAGAACCCTATCAGGCTTGTGAGGCAAGATCTTCCCTTCACAAAGCCATGCTGGCTGTCCCTAATCAGTCCATGATTCGCTAAATGCTCATAGATCCTATCTCTTAGAATCCTTTCCAACAGTTTACCCACCACAGACGTAAGGCTCACTGGTCTGTAATTCCCTGGACTATCCCTACTACCTTTTTTGAATAAGGGGACAACATTCGCCACCCTCCAATCCTCCAGTACCATTCCCGTGGACAACGAGGACTCAAAGATCCTAGCCAACAGTTCAGTAATCTCCTCCCTCACCTCACGCAGCGGCCTGGGGAATATTCTGTCAGGCCCCGGGGACTTATCTGTCCTAATATTTTCTAACAGCTTCAACACATGCTCTCTCTTGATATCTACATACTCTAGAACATTACGTTTATCAACACTGTCCTCAGCGTCATCAAGACCCCTCTCCTTGGTGAATACTGAAGAGAAGTATTCATTGAGAACCTCACCCACTTCCACAGCTTCCAGGCACATCTTCCCACATTTGTCTTTAATCGGACCTACCTTTATTCTAGCCATCCTTCTGCTCTTCACGTACGAGTAAAAAGCCTTCGGATTCTCCTTAACCCTACTTGCCAAAGCCTTTTCATGTCCCCTTCTCGGTCTCCTCAGCCCCTTATTAAGTTCCTTCCTTGCTACTCTATATTCCTCACAAGCCCTGTCTGATCCTTGCTGCTTACACCTTGTGTATGCTGCCTTCTTCTTCCTAACTAGTTGTTCCGCCTCTCTCGTCACCCACGGTTCCTTCACCCTGCCATTCCTTCTCTGCCTCACTGAGACAAATTTATCCCTAACATCCTGCAAGAGATCCCTGAACATCGACCACATCTCCATAGTACACTTCCCTTCAAAAACGTCTTCCCAATTTACACTCTCAGGTTCTCACCTTATAGCCTCATAATTCGCCTTTCCCCAATTAAATATCTTCCCGTCCTCTTTGCTCCTACCCCTGTCCATGACAATGCCAAAGGTTATGGAGCAGTGGTCACTGTCCCCCAAATGCTCACCCACCAATAGATCTGTCACCTGACCCAGTTCATTACCTAAAACTAGATCTAATATGGCATTCCCTCTAGTCAGCCTGTCAACATACTGCGTCAGGAATCCGTCCTGGACACACTTAACAAACTCTGCCCCATCTAAACCTTTGGCACTAAGCAGGTGCCAATCAATATTTGCGAAGTTGAAGTCTCCCACGATAATAACGCTGTTATTTTTGCATCTTTCCAAAATCTGCCTCCCAATCTGCTCCTCAGTATCCCTGCTGCTACTGGGGGGCCTATAGAATACTCCCAGTAGAGTAACTGCTCCTTTCTTGTTCCTAACTTCCACCCATATTGACTCTAGAGAGGATCCTTCTACATTATCCACCCTTTCTGCAGCTGTAATAGTATCCCTGATCAGTAACGCCACCCCTCCTCCTCTTCTCCCCGCCCCCCTCCCTATCCCTTTTAAAACACTGAAAACCAGTAATATTGAATATCCATTCCTGCCCTGGTGTCAGCCATGTCTCTGTAATAGCCACAATATCATAGTCCCATGTACTTATCCAAGCTCTCAGTTCATCTCCCTTATTCCTGATGCTTCTTGCATTTAAGTAAATGCACTTTAGCCCATCCACCTTACTACTTTTATACCCTGTACTCTGCTTCTCCTTCCTCAAAGCCTCTCTAACTGTTAGATCTGACTTTTCCCCGTCCCCTTCTTCCTCTGACCTATCCCTCTGGTTCCCATCCCCCTCGCAAACTAGCTTAAACCCTCCCGAACCACCCCAGCAAACCTGGCTGCAAGGATATTGGCCCTCCTCGGGTTCGAGTGTAACCCATCCTCTCTGTACAGGTCCCACCTTCCCCAGAAGAGATCCCAATGATCCAAAAATCTAAAAGCTTCCCTAAAATAAATTCTGCATTATTTATTTATTTTTGTGATTATAGATTTTATGTCTTTGCACCGTACTGCTGCCGCAAAACAACAAATTTCACGTCACATCTTGGTGATAATAAACCTGATTCCGAGCCTGTAAATACGCTCGAGTGTCTGGGAGACCGGTGAGATGGATGGGGATGGATTTGCCAGCTGCAGGCATCTTCTGCCGCCTGGGAACTCGGTCGCATTTCCGACTTATGAAGTGTTTGGGTTGTGACCATTTCTCAGGAATGGAACCCTGCCGTAGCCTGGGGAAGACCTTTATCAATAACGGGGGCCATGAAAGAGTCATAGAGTCATACTACACAGAAACAGACCCTTCAGCCCACCAAGTCTGTGCTGACCATCAAACACCCATGTGCACTAATCCCATTTTATTCTCCCCATCAATTCCCAGATTCTACGCACACACTAGGTACAACTTACAGCGGTCAATTAACCCACCCAACCCACGTCTTTGGGATGTGAGAGGAAACTGGAGCATGGGGCCTGTTTCTGTGCTGTACGACCCTATGGTACTCAGGGGAACGCGCAAGGTCACTGGGGAGAACTTGCAAACTCCATACCGACAGCAGCTGAGGCCTGGATTGAACCTGGGTTACTGGGTCAACGTTTCGGGTCAGGACTCTTCTTCAGGACTCACTGGCCATCTGTTTCTCTGCTCTTCATTGACGGTCTGTTTTTCTCCACGGATGCTGCCCGGCCTGCTGAGTTCCTCCAGCATCTTGTGGGTTTTTCATCTAGATTGCAGCATCTGCAGTCCTTTGTTTCTCTGTAAGTACAGGACGGTGGAACGTGTGCTGGTGTGAGGGTTTCACATCTTATATCAGCGTCTGTTGGAGACGGATCAGTTACAACAATGTGAGGTGGGAGATCCTCATCCCCACCCCATCTGTGTTGGAGAGCTCGAAGTCCCTCATGAGCATGCCCCACCCACCATATCTTGTGTCTCAGATTACTCAGATGGCATCATATTTTTGTGTCATAAATCTACTCAGTTTGTGTTTGGCTGAATCAATATTAACTTCTGCCCTCTCCCCAAGGTACCTGTTCCATCATTTGACCTTGCGCCCAGGCAAAAGTTTCTCCACATTAGAACATAGAACATAGAACACTACAGCACAGTACAGGCCCTTCGGCCCACAATGTTGTGCTGACATTTTATCCTGCTCTAAGATCTATCTAACCCTTCCCTCCCACATAGCCCCCCATTTCTCTATCATTCACGTGTCTATCTAAGAGTCCCCAAAAATGTCCCTAATGTATCTGCCCCCACGACCTCTGCCGGCAGTCCGTTCCATGCACCCACCACTCTCTGTGTAAAAGACTTACCCCTGACATCCCCCTTATACCTTCCTCCAATCACCTTAAAATTATGTCCCCTCATGTTAGCCATTGTCGCACTGGGAGAAATCTCTGACTGTCCACTCGATCTATGCCTCTTATCATCTTGTACATCTCTATCAAGTCACCTCTCATCCTCCTTCTGTCCAAAGAGAACAGTCCTAGTTCACTCAACCTATCCTTATAAGACATGCTCTCCAATCCAGGCAACATCCTGGTAACTCTCCTCTACACCCTCTCTGAAGCTTCCACATCCTTCCTATAATGAGGCGACCAGAACTGAACACAATACTCCAAGTGTGGTCAGAAATGTACCCCACTGAGTGCAGGTTTGTCCTCTGTTTGTGAAACTGTGGACAAGATGAAACAGCTGGTCAGTGTCCACAATATCCAATTCTGGGCAAAATCCTGAAATAGCAATCATATCTCCTCTCAGTGCTGTCTTCTCCAATGAGTCTGTACCCTAAATGGTACAGCCCAGTGGGGACTAATTGGTTCATTGTCCCTGTGCCAGTTCTTTGAAACATGGATAAGAAAGGTTTAGAGGGATATGGGTCATGAGGTGTACAGGAGTGAGATAGATGGGCTGGTTGAGTGGTGTTGCAATAACAACCTTATATTCAACATCAGCAAGACCAAGGAACTGATTGTGGACTTCAGGAAGGGGAAGTCGGGAGAACACACACCAGCCCTCATTGAGGGATCAGCGGTGGAAAGGGTGAGCGGTTTCAAGTTGCTGGGCGTCAACACCTCAGAGCATCTATCCTGGTCCCAACCATTGATGCAATCACAAAGAAGGCATGCCAGTGGCTCTACTTTGTTAGGAGTTTGAGGAGATTTGGTATGTCACAAAGACCCTAGCAAATTTCTATTAATGTACGGCGGAGAGCATTCTGACTGGTTGCATCACCGCCTGGTATGGGGGCTCCAATGCACAGGATCACAAGAGGCTGCAGAAGGTTGTAGACTCAGGCAGCTCCATCACGGGCACAACCCTCCCCACCAACGAGGACATCTTCATGAGGCGGTGCCTCAAGAAGGCGGCATCCATCACTAAGGACCCTCAGCATCCGGGACGTGCTCTCTTCTCGTTACTACCATCGGGGAGGATGTACAGGAGCCTGAAGACCTACGTCCGACAATTTAGGAACAGCTTCTTCCCCTCCACCATCAGAGTTCTGAACAGTCCATGAACACTACTTTTTTTGGCAGTATTTATTTATTTATTTTATGGTTAATGGTAGTTTTATGTCTTTGCTCTGTACTGCTGCCACATATCAGCACATTTCACAACATATAAGTCAGTGATAATAAACCTGATTATGATTCTCATTATGAAACACAGGCAAATGTAACTAGCTTAGTTAGGTAACTTGGTTAGCATGGACAAGCTGGGCCGAAGGGCCTGTTTCCGTGCTGTATAGCTCTATGACTCTGTGACTCTTTAACTCCAGTTAGCCCCACTACTTTGCCCTCTCCCCATAGTCCTGCGTATTTTTACATTCAGATATTTGTCCAACATCCTTTTATGAAAATGACTATTGAATCTGGTTGCACCGTCTTTGAGCTATACTTTATAACGGCTCACTGGGTCTCTCCTATGACCCTTATAAAATTACCTTAAACCTGTGCCCTTTGGTTGTCAGTGCTATGTCACTGGCAACAATAAATAGAGGAAATACTTTGAGTACCGCTATGAAATCTCCACTTGACCTCCTCTACTCTGAAGAGAACAGGTCTGGGCTCTCTAGATAACCAAAGTCTTTCTGCATCTTGTGTTGATAGCTGAATTCCTCTTCCTTTGCTGGGGCAGTTACCTCTGCTACACCGTACGAACAGTGCCATCAACGTACCATGAGCCACGTTTCATGGGCCTTGCCATCCATAATGAAATCCTGATGTCTGCTGCCTTCTATGGCCTCAGGTAAGACTTGTGCAAACACTACAGTAACCTTTAACTTCACCCATTCCCCCTACTCTGCTTCTATCTAGTGTCAGCTGTGACTTAGTGAATGGCACAGGGGCCCTCAGAACAAAAGAATGTGAGTTAAGAGATTTGAACGTTATCTAGGGTGAAGATCTGAAGGAGTGCTGCCCTGTTGTTTGTGCTGTCTTTTTTATGGGACATTAAATCAAGGAATAGTTCCTTGCTAACAGCAACAAACCATCTGCTGGAGGAACTCAGCGGTTCGAGCAGCATCTGTGGGAGGAAAGGAATTGTCGAGGTTTCAGGTCGAAAACCAGTAGGTCGACAATTCCATTCCTCCCACAGATGCTGCTCGACCTGCTGAGTTCTTCCAGCAAATTGGTTGTTGCTCCAGATTCCAGCATCTGCAGTCTCTTGTGTCTCCAATATCGCTTTCCTACTTCAGTTCCTAAAGGGCTAAAAGAGATTTTTGTTCTTCTCTTCCTGCTTTTTATTGATTTAATTTTTAACTTCAAGAGAGGGAAAGGTTTCTGAGTGACTTAGCAGAGACATTCCACAGTGAAGCCCTCAGGCTCAATATCAGAGTGTCTATTGCCACTATGTCACTTAAAACCCAGTTTCCATTTCACAAGTTAATCTATTGATCCATTACAGAAGTCTGCCTTAAGTGTCCATTAGTTCTCTCTGTGACCCACAAATATCTGTGACACTTTTGCCCCACTGAGCTCAGATACACCCCCTCACTCCACTTCCAATCCAGCAGATAGTTCTTCTGCCTCTGATAATCAGGTCAGTGGATTCAATTTGCATTTACAAGGCCTATGTGCCAATCGTTTTTTCCTTTTTACCTGCCTTATCCTAAACTGAAACAAAATCCTCCATGACTTCCTCTTTCTCCTGGTTAACAATGAGCACTTTGGAGATGACGGCAAGATTTGCGACCTAAAGGCTTTGCATGGTCTGACTGACAGATTTAGCGGTCAGGTTCAAAGCCAGTTGCAAACACAGACAGCAATTAGATCACCTTTCGTTCTTTGCATACTTAGAAACAATTGTTTTAGCCGTTTAAAATTTCTCTCTTCTGATGTGTGAAGTATGTTTGTAAGTATTCCTGGAGGTTGCATCACAAGGACCTCCTAGATCTTACCATCTGACTTATCCAATATTATTTAAAACCAGTAAGCAACAAAGGACTGGACACTCTTTTGTATTTACACCCAAAGGTCAAACTGAAGCAAAAACATCTTCAAAAACCTTCTATCCGTTAACACCTGCCTCCTCCCCACCTCACTGTTCCAACTAACAAAGCTTAAACCTCCCACACGAAGATGCATTGTTATTTTTAATAGCCTTGCTCACCTTCATCCACTCACACACCCCACCCCCTAGCCTGTGAACTCTGCCCACTTCCCATCTCTCAACACTTTTGTTCCATCTCCCCTCCACATACACCCCTCATTTCTCTAAGTAAAGGTCACGGGTGTGACAATTGCTCTGACCAAGACCGCAAACTGCAGAAGGTTGTGGATGCAGCTCAGCACATCACGGAAACCAGCCTCCTCTCCATGGACTCTGTCTACACTTCTTGCTGCCTTGGTAAAGCAGCCAGCCAGTGGTCTAAGACCACACTCACCCCGGACATTCTCTCTTCTCCCCCCTCCCATCGGGCAGAAGATACAAAAGCTTGAAAGTACTTACCACCAGGCACAAGGACAACTTCTATCCCACCGTGATAAGATTATTGAACAGTCCCCTAGTACGATAAGATGGACTCTTGACCTCACAATCTACCTCGTTGTGACCTTGCACCTTACTGTCTGCCTGCACTGCACTTTCTCTGTAACTGCAACACTTTATTCTGCATCCTGTTATTGTTTTCCTTTGTACTCCCTCAATGCACTGTTACAATGAAATGATCTGTATGGACGGCATACAAAACAAAGTCTTTCACTGTACCTCGGTACATGTGACAATAATAAACTATCAATTTACAATCACATTCAACCTTTTTTTATTCTCTGTGTTGAGCCAGTAAATGCCAAGCTACCACTGATGGAGCTCATCCTTCCCAATTAACACAGTATTGTTTTCATTAACCTCCACAGATTTTAAGATAAGGTCTTCTTTTTCCTTCAGGTTCACCATGGCGACCACTCTTCACCCAGATTGGATGCTTCTGCTCTTCTTTGTTCACACTCACCTTACTGTCACGCTGACTCTAATTCTGCTCCTCATCCCCAAGGTACTAATGCTTTCTCCTTCCTGAAGGCAAAAAGATAAGGATAAACCTTCTACATCGCCGAGTGGCGATGTGACGGAACATATTGTCGACCTGCTTGTTGATCCAACACAGTGAAAACTGAGATGCCTTCCAGAACTGGAAGTTGATCTGTTTCCCCCGATTAGTTCCCAGGCCCTGACAGCCAAAATTAACCTCAATTTCACGCATTGATCTGTGAATTCCCCTAAGCTGTACGAACAAGCAAGACAGTCAGTATTAATGGTTGGAACTAAAGCCAATCTTTCCAAGTGGTCAGGAACTGCTCTTATATCAGAGTATGTGGGTTCATGTTTTACTCCAGAGGCTTGAGCACAAAACCCTCTGAGTTATCGAAAGAGGTTGAGCAACTTGGGACATTTTTCATTGGAGCGCAGGAGAATGAGTGGTGATCTTATGGAGGTGCATAAAACTATGAGGGGCATAGATAGGGTGAATGCATATCGTCTTTTTCCCAGGGTTGGGAATCAAGAACTAGAGGGCATAGGTTGAAGGTGAGTGGGGAGAGATTTAATAGGAACCTGAGGGGCAACTATTTTTCCCAGAGAGTGGTCAGTATATGGAATGAGCTGCCAGAGGAAATGGTTGAGGCAGATACATTAACAACATTTGAAAGGTATTCGGACAGGTACATGGATAGGAAGGGTTTAGAGGGATATGGGTCAAACGTGGGCAAATGGGACTAGCTTGGATGGGAATCTTGGTTGGCATGGACTATTGGGCTGAAGAGACAGATTCCGTGCTGTCTAACTCTATGATGCTCCTGGTGCTAAATAGATGTCTGAGATCCGACTTCTGGATGAATAGTGGAACCAGGACACAGCTAACTCTTCTTCTTAGTTCAACATCCAAAAAAAATCCACAGTCTGTGCTTCACTGCGACCATGTGTCTTGTTTAAATAACGGTGAGGCTTTCGTCCCCCCTGATGTGCTCAGGGGGTCATTTCGTGTGGTGAGAGAATTCCTAAAATCACAAATATGTCGCAACTTCAAAGGGTTCATGCACAGACATCTTCCACTTCTTAGAAATGGAGTAGAACCAGCATCAACCCCTAGGGACTTCATAAGAAAAAGACCTGGTGGTAAAAGATAAAGTTACCCCGACAATTTGTTCCAGTGTAGATACTCCCAGTGTTTTCATAACCTCCAGGCTGAAAGCTCATATCCCACAGGAAAGGACCACATGCTGGGGCTTGTTCTTAGGAAGGGCAGGATAAATGGAGCCTGATCTAATGTTAAGCAGAGATTTGATGGGTTTTGACATAGTGTGGATATTTCTACTTATAAGAGAGAATGAAACTATGAAATTCACTAATAAATACAACAGGGAACTCTGGAGAATCTCCTTTATCTTAACCGATATGGAAATTGTTGATGAGGCAAATATCGTAAAGGGAATGTTAGTTAAACAAATAAGGGAGGAAGGTAGCAGAGGGATAGACTGACAGGATGAGATGACAGGGATGAGAAGACTATAAACTCCAGCGCAGACCAATTGGATCAAACAGTTTTGTTCCATACTGTATGTTCTCGGTAATAACATTTATATTACTAAGTTATGTAGGACTTGTCCCTTCAGACTTTTTTCTAAGCAACTAAAATGTACAAACAAAACCAATGTTTGTGGTGGTAAGGTCTACTTAGCAAGGAGATTTTATGTTGCAGCTCTACAGAACTCTGGCTAGACCACACTTGGAGTACTGCGTTCAGTTCTGGTTGCCTCATTATAGGAAGGATGTGGAAGCTTTAGAGAGGGTGCAGAGGAGATTTACCAGGATGCTGCCTGGATTGGAGAACATGGCTTATGAGGATAGGTTGAGCGAGCAAGGGCTTTTCTTTTTGGAGAGAAGGAGGATGAGAGGTGACTTGATAGAGGTGTACAAGATAATAAGAGGCATAGATCGAGTGGACAGTCAGAGACTTTTTCCCAGGGTGACGCTGGCTAACATGAGGGGGCATAATTTTAAGGTGATTGGAGGAAGGTATAAGGGGGATGTCAGGGGTAAGTTTTTTACACAGAGAGTGGTGGGTGCATGGAACGCACTGCCGGCAGAGGTCGTGGGGGCAGATACATTAGGGACATTTGAGAAACTCTTAGATAGCCACATGAATGATAGAGAAATGGGGGGCTATGTGGAAGGGAAGGGTTAGATAGATCTTAGAGCAGGATAAAATGTCGGCACAACATCATGGGCCGAAGGGCCTGCACTGTGCTGTCGTGTTCTATTATCTATGTTCTATGTGAAGGGATTGTTGGTATGCCATCTCCCTGTTAGATTACTACCCAGCCCCATTAATTTGGAGCAACAAACAATCTGCTGGAGGAACAGAGCAATGTCGAGCAGCATCTATGGGGGGAGAGGAATTGTCAACATTTCGAGTCGAAAACGCTGCATCAGGACCGGAAATGTTGACAGTTCCTCCCCCCTCCCACAGATGCTGCTCGACCCGCTGAGTTCCTCCAGCAGATTGTTTGTTGCTCCAGATTCCAGCGTCTGCCGTCCCTTCTGTCTGCATTGATCTGGATTTCTGCTTGCAGTTCCTCCACGTGGGAGTGCCTCTGAGGGAGGACATTGTGGCCGAGGTGTACGAGGATGAGCTTGACATGCGATGCTCTGGTTCCTATCTCAACAGCAGCATCACATCTGCCTGGAGTGAACACAGCCTGGACCCAGAGGACATCAGGGTGAGCAGAGGGAAACCTTTAAATTAGATGGTTCAACTGTACAAAGTATGTAGGTTAGCTTGGCTGGGGATGGGACTGGGGGAAGAAATCTACTTGTCAGCTAATCCCTGGAACCTTGCAACCTTGCAGTTGCAAATGAGACCTTGCCAGTAATGTCACATCCACGAAGCAATACTAGAGAGAGACAGAGAGAGACAGAGAAAGACAGAGAGACAGACAGAGACAGAGAGACAGAGAGAGACAGAGAGACAGAGACAGAGAGACAGAGACAGAGAGGCAGAGAGAGAGACAAAGAGAGACAGACAGACAGAGACAGACAGACAGGGAGACAGAGAGAGACAGACAGACAGAGATAGACAGAGAGAGACAGAGACAGAGACAAACAGACAGACAGACAGACAGACAGAGGCATTTGACCTTGCAATTTTTCAGATGTGACAAAAAGGTTGTCTTTTCATTCCAGAAGCTATTTAATTGGTTATCAAAGTTATCAAGTAAGGACATTGACTGGCAGGCGGCAATCTGGTGTAGACAATTTAGATCCATCTTCAAAATGTACTGCTGCAACTCACTAAAGCACCTCTTAAACCTAATCTTTCTTGGGAGGACAAAGGTAGCAGGGGAAATGTATCACCACCAGTTCCAGGTTTCACTACAAGTCACCATGTATTGCTGTTCCTTCATTGTCACTGGGTCCAAATCTTGGAGATGTCTACACAGCATTATCAGAAGGATTGGAGTGGTTCATGGTGACTCATCATCACCTTCTCAAGGGCATTTATGGATGCTCGGTAAACATTGGACTTGCCAACGTTGCCTACAAGTCATAAATAAAAAAAATCTCCTCAGACACACCAAGGCCCTGGAACTAGTTTTAAGATCATTGGACACAGACGTCAGCATGGACGAGCTGGGCCGAATGGCCTGTTTCTGTGCTGTCCAGTTCTATGACTCTAAGAAATGTGGAAAACATTGCTCCAGAGGAACTTAGATAGCCAAGTGTTTGGACTTGATAGGTTGTATGATAGTGACAAACTTATCTGCGTATCTAATTCCATACCAGCACAAACTCCCACTGTCGTGGACCTTCTTTAGTTTACAGTCGGTAGTTCCAAATACCTTTGTACAAAGCAAGATCACACAAAACATGTTCCCTGTCCATCTTCAGCCTTACTCTCTAAACCTTTGCCTCTTCCACTTATCACCTCTCAGCTTCTCACATCACTCCCTTTCATCGCCCATCCACCTACCTTCCCCTTCTCACCTGCACTCACCTACCACCTGCCTGCGTGTGCTCCTCCCCCTCCCCCTACCTTTTTATTCTGGCTTCTGCCCTCTTCCTCTCCAGTCCCGATGGTCTCGAGCTGAAACGTCGACTGTTTAATTCCCTCCATAGATGTTGCCTGACCTGCTGAGTTCCTCCAGCATTTTGTGTGTGTTGATCCAGATTCCAGTATCTGCAGAATCTCTTGTGTCTCTAAACCTTCTTGTTCATTTTCAATTGGCTGGGGAAAATCTCTCAGTCCAGGTGCAATTCCCATTAAAACGAAGTTCTTAAAGGAGTGATTCACTTATTTAGCAGTAAGGGAATCCTCAGATGGTGGCTGTTGTATTGAGCTGTCAGCCTCCATCCTCCCATCCAGATGTGGAAATTACAGCAGCATTCGGGCCAATGGTTTCAGGGCTGGGGCTTGTGCTGCGCTTGAACTTCATCCCTAACTTCATCAAACCCCATCATCATATCCTCCATTTCTTCCTGAAGAAGGGTCCTGACCCGAAACGTTGACCGCCTGCTTTTCTCCACGGATGCTGCCTGGCCTGCTGAGTTCCTCCAGTATCATGGTGTTTTTCATCAGGGATTAGAGGGATATGGGCCAAATGCGGGCAAATGGGACCAGCTCAGCAAGGTGGAGCAACAAACAACCTGCTGGAGGAACTCAGCAGGTCGAGCAGCATCTGTGGGGGGGGAAAGAATTGCCGACATTTCAGGTCGAAACCCTGCATTAGGATGGGTCAGTGCCTTGTGTCTCTCTCGTCTAGCTCAGGAAGATACCTTGGTTGGCATGAATGAGTTGGGCCGAAGGGCCTGATTCCATGCTGTATTACTCTTTATTCCTCATGTACTTCCCAAACCCCCCTTAGGTCGATGGGCCAATGCAGTTACCAGTAGATCACTAAAGGTCTCTGGATCCTGCCTGGTTGGGTAGTGGAGGAATATCCCAAAATATTTGTCTAAACCACCCTCTTCCCCTAAGATTGTGCCCTGGGAGGCTGGGATGTGGTGCGTTGGTGCATGAGAGTTGCATCAGTCTTGGGTTTGATGGTGCTTTCCGTGAGCACTGTGGTGTGATGGAAGTGTACAGTGTAAGAGCAGCTCGTGGCTTCAAAGCAACAACAGACCCTTTGCAGAGCAGAATTTTGGATGCATCCCTGCCTTTCCTTGACAAAGTGTAAAGTTAGTGGGCTACTCAGTATCCAACTGGATGACCAGTCAAACAATAAGCCTTTCCTAAAAAATTTTAGTTGTTTAAAGAAAATTAGGGTAGTATTTTTAATTTAATTTTGCTCTTATGGCTTGTCCCCCAGTTGTTTGCATCGTCTTCAGGCCAAGCCAAGGGGTGGACAACTCCCAGTGCTACAGATATAAACAAGGAGCAATTGTTGGTGTATCTCCACCACCATATCAAAAGAACCTCAACCCCTTTAGCTGTCCAGTAGCCTCAACATCCTTCCACCCACATCTGATGTGGTAAATGCGGGCTCACTCTTAAGTTTTAAGAATAAATTGGATCGATACATGGACGGGAGAGGTCTGGAGGGTTATGGACTGGGTGCAGGTAAATGGGACTAGCAGAATAAAGTTTCAGCACAGACTAGAAGGGCAGAATGGCCTGTTTTCTGTGCTGTTGTGTTCTATGGTTCTACATCCCCCGTGAATGATAAAGCCCAGGGAACAATGAAAAGTTATCAGGACAATCAGCAACATGCTTCCTTTTACACTAAACTGGAAAGAGTACAAAGGAAATTTACAAGAATGTTGCCAGGACTCGAGGGCCTGAGTTATAGGGAGAGGTTGGGCAGGCTGGGAATTTTTTCCTTGAAACGTAGGAGACTGAGGGGTGACCTTATAGAGATGTATAAAATCATGAGGGGCATCGACAGGGTAAATGCATACAGACTTTTTCCCATGGTTGGGGAATCAAGAACCAGAGGGCAGAGTTTTAAGGTGAGAGGGGAGAGATTTAAAAGGAACCTGAGGGGCAACTTCTTCACGCAGAGGGTGGTGTGTATATGGAACGAGCTGCCAGAGGAAGTGGTTGAGGCAGGTACGTTAACAACATTTAAAAGACATTTGGACAGGTACACGGATAGGAAAGGGATATGGACCAAGCATGGGCAAATGGGACTAATGTAGGTAGGCATCTTGGTTGGCATGGACCAGTCGGGCTGAAGGGCCTGTTTCCTGCTATGACTCCACCAGGAACTTTTGCAAATCACTAATACTTCCTTATTTCTCCTGCAGGATGAGCTTAAGAAGCTGTATGCTCAACTGGAGATCCATAAAACAAAGAAAATGACTGCCAACAACCCACACCTTCCAAAGAAGAGAAGCTCCAGGAGGGGACTTGGCCGGTCCATCATTAAACGCATCACTGAAATTCCTGACTCAATGAGTAGGCAGTGCAGTAGGACTGAGAGGGGTGGATCTATTGGAACAGGGAGTTACTCTGGCTCTTACAAGAAGAAGTTTAATGAGCCTTCCAGCTCCAGCATGAAAGTCAAAGAAGATTCCTTCAAGCATCGAGTTTTTTCAATAAGGAAGTCACACAGTACCTATGACCACATGAGGGGCCATCGGGATGGTCACACTGGAAGAACAGATTCCTCCAGTAGGGATCCTTCCCTGCTGGATTCTCTGATGAGGAAGAAACTGGCAAAAAAAGCCTCGGAAAGATCTGACACTGAATCGTTGGATGCAGCTCCGTTGGTGTGCAAGTCGGCTAGTGCACACAACCTAACAGTGGATAAGCCCTCGTTACCCTCCAAGCCTGGCACCCTGCAGAAATCTCTCAGTGTTGTTACCTGCGCAAAAGAAAAGGCGCTGATGCTCACCAGGAGGAGTGAAGAGAACTCAAAACAGGTGGGAGAGAGAGGTCAAAAGAAGCCGTCGACCAAGCATGCATCAACCAGCCTCCAGCTCCCCACTGTTGTGACACAGCCGGAAGAAGCAGTTAAAACATCCAACTCAGAGAGGCAGCAGCCACCCGCTGAAGGAACAGCAAGGCTCCACTTACAGGATGGTCGCAACAGGAGTCCGGTTTACTCCCCAGACTCTCAGAACCTGCAGCCTCCGTCTTCCGAGGCAAAGTTCCACAAGCACGTCACCTATGAAACAATCAAGACCGGTGGTGTTGATAGATCGCACTCATCGGGAAAGCTAGACCACAGAAAGAGATCCATGGATTTGGAGAGGAAGCATCATAGCTTTCGTCACACTGGTCCAGGCAGTGCTCAGGGTGGGGATGTGAAGGAGACGACAACAATTCGGAGTGAACCCGAGGTGACAACAGGTAAGCGTTCTGGAGCCAACATGTCCTCAAGAGTTGGTAAATCAGTTGAATCTTTAAAACCAGAATCCATTCATCCGGCAGAGCATGAAGAGGTGCCCTCCAAGACTAATAAAATTCCTTCTGAAAAGATGGGTCAAGTCAAAACAGGAGAGAACAAGCGAGAAAAATACATTTCACTCATAAAACAAGCGTCAACCAACAGTGCAATTATCTGTCCATGGGATGTAACGGAAGAAGATTCATTGACACCGACCATAGGTGTGGACCAGAAGAAGGGGCGGTCTCTGTCTGTTTGTACTGTGGCTCCAGATTCACTTATGCATGGCTCCTTCAAAACAAAGGCCACGAATCTCTCATTAAAGCAGCCTAAAGGATTTGGACTGTCTTTGAAACATCTCGTGACACCAGGAAAGCTGAAAGGCAGCAGAAGAGAGAAGTCCACAAAAGCGGGTGAGAAAGGAAAGGGCAGCCCTGACAAGCAGAAGGGAAGTATAACAGAGGCAGTGGGTTCAATGGGTAAATCTACGTCTACAGAGTTCTGTCCGCGAGAAGGAGAGAACAAGAGCAAAGAAGAAAAGTTACAGCCAACAGATGTATCTAAAGATATGTCTTCAGACATCTCTCCGTTGGAAGCAGGGCACAGTGGAAGCAAGCGGGAAAAATATATGACCCTCTTAAAACGAGGATCTACGAGCTCTGCGATCATTTGTCCGTGGGATGTTGTTCTGAAAGAGACAGCAGCCGTGAGTTTGACTGAAGAGCAGAAGAAGGGGCGGTCTTTATCTGTTGGTGCTGGTGTCTCAGGATCACTTCTACAAGGCACGTCGAATGCAAAAGGTGCAAATAGTCCTTTGCAGCAGAATAAACGATTAGCGTTGTCACTGAAACATCTCATGTCACCGGGAAAGGCACGGAACAAAGGGAATAAAGATGGCAAATCACAGGCCATAGATAAATCTAAAATTGCCGATATCTGTCCATGGGACACAGGAGATACCCAGACCAAGGAAACATCAGTACAAAGTGATAAAGCTGAAGGCACACAGAGCTGTCCCCGGGATGCAGGTGATATGGAGAAACACGAGGAAAAAAGATTGTCTATAGATAAATCCATAATCTCAGGTGTTGGTCTTTCAACAAACTCTGCGATCATTTGTCCGTGGGACTTACTTTTGAAAGAGACATCAGCCGTGGGTGTGAGTGGAGAGCAGAAGAAGGGGCGGTCTTCATCTGTTTGTGCTGGAATCCCGGGATCATTTCTCCCAGGCACGTTGAATGCAAAAGGTGCAAATAGTCCTTTGCAACAGAATAAACGATTAGCATTGTCACTGAAACATCTCATGTCACCGGGAAAGGCACGGAACAAAGATGGCAAATCACAGCCCATAGATAAAGTTGCTGAGATCTGTCCCTGGGATGCAGGAGATACTCAAAGCAAGGATACAGCACAGCCCATTGGTACATCCAAAGCTGCAGATATCTGTCCCTGGGACACAGGAGATACCAAGAACAAGGAAACTTCATTACCCATTGATAAATCCAAAGCCGCAGATATCTGTCCCTGGGACACAGGAGATACTAAGAACATGGAAACTTCATTACCCATTGATAAATCCAAAGCCGCAGATATCTGTCCCTGGGACACAGGAGATACCAAGAACAAGGAAGCTTCATTACCCATTGATAAATCCAAAGCCGCAGATATCTGTCCCTGGGACACAGGAGATACCAAGAACAAGGGAACTTCATTACCCGTTGATAAATCCAAAGCCGCAGATATCTGTCCCTGGGACACAGGAGATACCAAGAACAAGGAAGCTTCATTACCCATTGATAAATCCAAAGCCGCAGATATCTGTCCCTGGGACACAGGAGATACCAAGAACATGGAAACTTCATTACCCATTGATAAATCTAAACTTGCAAATGTCTGTCCCTGGGATGCAGGTGATACTGAGAGGAAAGAGGAAAAAATATCACCCACTGATGAATCCAGATTTGCAGATATCTGTCCATGGGATACGGTTACCCAAGAGACATCCATAACGAGTATCAATGAAAATCAGAAGAAGGGACGGTCTCAGTCGGTTTTTGCTGCTATCCCAGGATCATTTTTACAAAGCACCTTGAAAGCAAAAGGTGTAAATGATTTCTTGCCACAATCCAAATGGTCAGCACTGTCACTGAAACTTAGAACAGCAAAGGGAAATGCGAAAGACAGTGAGAACAAAGGAAAATCATTGCTCATGAATAAATCGAAAGCTGAGGATATCTGTCCTTGGGAAACAGAAGATACTCAGAGCAATGAGGAAAAATCACAGCCCATGGATAGATCCAATCTTTCCGATGTTTGTCCCTGGGAGACAGACACAGCAGCAACGGGGGAAAGTCAAACAGTTGCAAAGGCTAAAAGTGACGTAACCTCAACCTCCCCTTGTGACATGGAGGCAGTGACGGCAACTCATGTGGTTAATAAGGAAGGTGGGCACCCAATAGATAAGGAGAATGTTGGTGGCTCGGCTGACAGCTGTCCATGAAATTCGAGTTTGTTGAGATGCCAAAGTTAAATACTCACAGACTGTGAAATGGTTCGATTTTATGGAAAGTGTTCCCAAAGCATCAGGAAAATAAATCATTGATTGCAAGATTTCAAGTGTAAATATATAGTGTGCAACACAATAAACTCCTTCTTCCCAAAAGCATGGCTGATAATATTCTCGTGGGTAACTCAATATTCAATTTTGCCTGTTCCTAAATGTAATAAAAGCAAGTGGAAATTACACACTCCTAACAGTAATGGTCACAGAAGCCTTGAGTCATACGGCAATCTGAAACAGGCCCTTCAGCCCACATGTCCAGGGTGATGATGTGACTGTCTTATCACCAGGGACAGGAAGTATGTTAAAAAGTCCTAAATGAAATTAAATTTCCTTGATGCAACTTCAAAAATAAAACATCATTTCTACTTCAAACAGACAGTATATTTCCTCATTCCAACTCTGTCTGATGCTATGTTTATACCGTGCCAGGCAGCACCTACACAGGAGAGGGGGGGGCAGTATGGCCAAAGCCCCTCCCAATGTATGCGTTGGACATTAAGAGTGACATATTTGGATGATGCAGATAATTTGCCCCGCCAAAACCTGTCAGGTTTAAAGTCCTGAACCCACCCATGTGGACACACAAATTTAATCGGTGTTACTGGCAGAGATATTGATCCCTGTTCCAACCCGACAGTCATACCCTGGAATAATATTTTAATTATCACCTGACTTCCTGAACGTGCACCCACTCCCCACTGTGTGGAGTCACACGTGTCAAAACCTTGCAGCAAGGGCTCATCTGACACAAATTTAAGTGATCCTTCCATGATAAAGCACTGTGGAGTCAGATCCTTGGCAGATATCCCCAGTTTAGTGCATTGGTTTTTAAAAAAATTCATGGCTAAATAGTACTTTCACAATTTCAAGATGCCTCAAAGCACTTACAACTGATAAAACAATTTTTGAGTGGTCATCCACAGAATAAAATTGGAAATCTGCTCACTGGAAGTTCTGACATCCAGCAATGAAATAAAAAAGATATTCTGGTTTAATTATATTAAATTATGGATAAATATTTGCTTGGAACACAGAGGATAATTTCTCCTGCTCTTTTTCAAGATAGTCTCATGGTATGATAGAAACATGAATGATAGAAAAATAGGGGCTATGTGGGAGGGAGGGGTTAGATGGATCTTAGAGCAGGATAAAATGTCGGCACAACATTGTGGGCCGAAGGGCCTGTACTGTGCTGTAGTGTTCTATGTATTGTTCACATCCACAAGTGGGGAATACACCTTTAACAAGAGGAATAGCCCTCTGACAGTGGAGAACACTTGGTATTGCGTTATGTTGGAATATAGAGAGTTTGTCAGCTTTCAAACAGGTGTTGAACATACTACATTCCAACTAAGAACCACACAGCTTCCAGGCAGAAGCTAATAACAGCTAGCACTTCACCTATTGTCCAGCTAATCTATTTATTATTTTGTGAAAACTCAATTCAGACTGAACCAACTGCCCAATTCAATTTGCCACAAGAATGCCGACCTGATTTTACTTGCAAGCAGAAAGAGTTGATCTCTGTTTGGAAATGAGGTTGTGTTTGCCCCGGGTGTGTATAGCTGTCCCCTTTGTTGAAAGTATTGAATCAATTACAGCTCTAGGACAATTTAGAACAAGGGGACATAGCCTCAAGATTCGGGGGAATAAATTTAGGACAGAGATTGCTTTTCCCAGAGAATAGTGAATCTGTGGAATTCTCTGCCCAGGGAAGCAGTAGAGGCTACCTCATTAAATATGTGCAAAACACAGTTAGATTTTTGCATCGTCAGGGAATTAAGGGTTATGGAGGAAAAGGCAGGTAGGTGGATCTGAGTCCATGGCCAGATCAGCCATGATCTTATTGAATGGCGGAGCAGGCTCGACGGGCTACAGGCCAACTCCTGCTCCTATTTCTTATGTTCTTATGTCCTCAAGGCCAAGAGTGAATCTGCAAATTCTTAGAAATGCTGATGTCCTAGTAAGTTGTTCTTGATTATAATTTGTTTTCAGATCTGGAAAATAATTAGAACGATGTGACCCAACTTGCTACGTTGGCAATGAACTCACAACTTCTGGGTGGCTGGTCCATCATATCTGTCAGAATGAATCCTAAATTCATGCTCTAAAATCACAGTGAATTAAAACCAAGTGCTATAAAAGTTATAAAATGATCAATTTCAATTCTCCCAGCCCCCAGTTAAGACTAACTCTGTCGCTCTGCTGTTAGAAAGGGGCAAAGCAATTTAGAAAAAAACATTGCTTTGCTTAATTTAGATTCTCTCTAATCGCTTCAGCTTTCTTCCTGCCAGCAGCCAAGTCCTTTGGCATCACTGCCTTGCTGACACAGTTATCAGTGTCCCAGAACTCGGTGACACAGCACCAATGTTCATGTTCCTTTACAAAAGTGACATATTCAATGCCATTTACCAGTGTAGGAACGTATTTAGGAATGACAGACCATTGGCCCCATGAGGCTGTTGCATCATTTCCATATCATGGCTGATTTGATCTTATCTCTGTCACGAACATACAAGCCCTCCTCAGGTTACAGCAGGGTTCTGTTCCCGTGAAGTCTTTGCAACCTGGACAGTTTGCAAGTCAGAAATACAGCCGCAAACTTGAGTTCCCAGGTGACAGAAGATGCCTGCAGCCCTGGAGCAACCAGGAAGTCCATCCCACCGGTCTCCCAAACACTCGCTCGTATGTACAGGCTGTACTTGAGTCAGGCGTTCGTAAGCTGGAGAGGTCCTGTACTTAATGACTCAGTATCCACAACACTGGGGTTGAGAATGACAAAGATTCACAAAACTCTGAGCCCCGTGCAGTTTGAAGTTGACACCCCTTATTGTGAGATGACATCTCCTCCCTGGGGGAAACATCCTTACAGCATCTACCCCGTCCAGCTTCCTTAGAATCTCATTTATCTGAAGTCCAGAGAGTATAGCACCACACTGCTCAACCTTTCCTCAAAACAGAAATCGTCATCCCAGGAATCATTCTACTGAACCTTCCTTGCACTGCCTCTACAATTAGATTTGCCCTTATGTAAAGAGACCAAGTCAATACAAGTCAAGTCAAGCCGAGTTGGGCTTATTGTCATCTGCACAAGTACATGTGTGCACAGGTGCAATGAAAAACTTACACAGCAGCATCACAGACACATAGCATCAGATAAGTAGCATTCATAAGAGAAGCATAAATTATACACTACTTTTACAATTAGAACAAAAAAAAACAAAGCCCATTTTGGCGCGAAGTGATCACAGTGGTCATAGTTTTGCTAAGCTGTAGTGATTAGGGTTTTGCTGGTTGGTTCAAGAACTGACTGGTTGAAGGAAAGTAGCTGTTCCTGAACCTGGTGGTGTGGGACTTCAGGCTTCTGTACCTCCTGCCTGATGGGATCTGCGAGAAGATGACACGGCCTGGATGGTGAGGATCTTTGATGATGGATGTTGCCTTCTTGAGGCAGAGCAATGGGTAATTGTTTTACATGGAGCGTTTACGCAAGACTCTAATTGATCCCCCAATTTATATAAAATATTTCACTCAACAAAGACTATTGCATTATTTTTTGGCAACTCACTAATGTCGAACCTGACCAGCTGCACCACCTGTATGCGTTTGATTCGATGAGCTGCAATTAGCTCCATCACCAAGACCTGCACCTTGGTCACATCACCCGTCTCCATCTCTGTGCCAGTTCACCTGCCTCTGAAACCATGATTCCTGCTTTTGCTGCCTCCAGTATCCAATGCACACCCAGCCAATCTCTCAACTTCATGAAGGGTGGCTGAAGCTCTAAAACACTGTCCTGAGTCTTAACTGGAACCAGATTCCCATTCTCCTATTCTCCTATCACTCATGAGTGGCGATTGTTCCCACTTGAATGCTGTCTTGATTTTTAAATTCCTCTGCTTATTTTAAATTCCCCTTTGGCCTCTCACCCTCCCTACCTGTGTAACCTCCTGCAGCCTACAACCTGTGACATTAGAGTGTTGCTCTAATTCAGACCTCTCACACCCCGATTTTAATCGCATTCACAGCCCCTTCTCCAGATATGAAGGGCCTACGAACTGGATTGCCCTCCCTAAACTTTAACTTTCTTCCTTGATGCTCCTCAAAAGCCATCTATTGACCCACCTTACAGTCCCTCTCACTGATGCATCCTTGCATGGCTTGGTGGTGCTGCATTCCATTTGCTGATGCTCCTGTAAAGCAGTTAGGGATGTTCGACTTTGTTAAAAGACATTTTATAAATGCAAACTCTTCCTGAGACCATCAAATCAGCATGCGCAAGTTACATCCCTCTGACAGATTGCAAGCAGACGGTACTTTGAATAAATTCTCACAGCCAGGACATTTCTCACTTGAGAGCCAGCACCCCCATGAATCTGAAATGTGTTCCGACAACTTTCCAGACACAAGTCAAGAAAATGCTGATATTTTTTTAAAAGTAAGTCTTTGAATGTAGAGTGATTTTGACCTTGAACGCTGCCAGTGGAATAATTGGTTCCAGTAATCACTTGGGTGTTATCAACTAATCTCAAGAAACTGGCAAAGGAAATATTAGCTATCACCAGTTACTTGGCAAAATCATCACAATTTTACAAGGTGCATTTTCACTGATTTGAGTGCAGTAGGGGCTTGGGGACTGAATGGCACTGGTTATCACACGGTCTTCCAGTGACACAGACTTTGATGCAATGGTGAGGCAGTGCTGCCTTGTCAAAGGTGCTTTCAGATGGTCCCATCTGGCAGCCATGGCTCAGTTAGTATCACTCCTGTCTGACTCAGGAGGTTGTATGTTCAAGTCACATTCCAGAGACTTGACCACAAATATCTAGGCTGGCAGTCAACTGCAGTACTGAGGACAACATTGTTAAAATGCCATCATTCGGAAGTTCACTCAGGTAGATGAAAAAGATCTCATGTACCATCCTGTATTTACTCCTCAATTAATTCAACTAAAAACAGGTTGTATGAACATTTTCTCATCGCTGTTAATGGGGGCTTCTGTGCATAAACTGGCTGCAGCTTTTCATAGGAATATAGAAATGTTTAAAAGTACTTCATTAACCGGAAACTACTTAGAATACTGTGAAAGATTAGAAATTCAACTCTTTCCTTTGGGATGCCATGGCCACTATTCCCTCAACTAACACACCACCAAATACACATTGTGGTTACCCATCTCATTGCTCCTTGTGGGATCTTCTTGCATACAAATTCCAACCATCCTCAGGGCAAAGCAAAAGAAGTTGCACTTTATAAAGTGTCAGTTCTAAAGGTCCTGGGATGTGAAACTCATTACTTAAAAAAGGCTTTAGTTTTCCTTGCTGGAGCAAGGCTTTGAATTCCAAGCAGACTGATGGGTTCAAAATCACTGGTCTCTGTGGCCTGGAAATGATAACATTTCGGCAGAATTCACCAACCCTCCTGTGAACCAGTGCAAAGGCAAGAAATTACCCAAACTTCAGCAATAAATGGTTGGTTGCACTGTCAACTCAACAAGGCTGGCTCATGCTGGAGCAAGGGGGAGAATTCACACTGATGGTCAAGTGAGTGGTCTTTCAGGGATGAGAATTGAAGGCCATCACCCAGGTAGAAACACATCTATCCCAGCCAGCTTGCGTGATTTATTGACCTGATATTGCTTTCTGTTTACAACTAGTACTGGAAAACAAAACGAGCGAAATTTCACCTAAAAAAAAATTAACATAGAGAAGCACTGGTTTCTCCAGCATGGGTTTCATCCCATCCCACATTCTCAGGAGGATAAATACAACTTCACCCTGCACTCCAAGGAATATCTGAAGGTGGGGTAACACTGCTCAGTAAATGGCTCAAAGGTGGAAACGACTGCAACTGAGAAGTTGGAACCAGCCTATGGACCAGCTCTGCCAGACCAAGAGTGCATCCAGAAACATGAAGGAAACAAAGCTGGCCAAAATGTCCCAGTATTGCTCCAGATCAGCAATACCCTGGGGAAAATGAGT
This sequence comes from Pristis pectinata, assembly GCF_009764475.1. NCBI lineage: Eukaryota > Metazoa > Chordata > Chondrichthyes > Rhinopristiformes > Pristidae > Pristis > Pristis pectinata. The sequence continues at coordinate 4,275,441 of NC_067429.1, read as the reverse complement.
ATGGTGCAGTTTTCACTGTTGTACACATCTGCATCACATTCTCCAGATAGCAGTAGGGGCTTAATATTGAAAATTATAATGGTAATGAAACAAAATATGGTCAGACTTTCTCCCTGGCTCCAATCAGATTGTTCCAGTGCAGTACAGAGGGGGTACCATACTGTCTGAGGTGCCATCTTTCAACTGAGATGTTAAACCGAGACACCAGTTTCCCTTTCTGGTGCCTGTAAAAGATTCCATGACGCTACTTTGAAGAAGAAAAGTAATTCGTCTCAGCATCCTGGCTATAGTTCTCTCAACCAATCACTAAAAGCCCAGATTACCTCTCTCATTGCTGCTCAAGGAACAAAGTTGTGAGGAAAGTGAACCTGCATTCCCCAAGTGACTGCAACTTCAAAGTATCTCATTGTCTGCAAAGATTTTTGGGACGTCCTGAGGATATGAAGTGTTGGAAAGGGGTAAGACACTTCTTTCAGCTTTCAGGGCAGTGGGCAGGGATTCTTCTCCAGGACACCTGTTGATGCAGATTCTAACAGCCAGTGGTTAGCCTGCTCTTTCTCACCACCGGGAAGTGCATGGTATCAGTTGACAGGAAGGGAACACAGCAGGTAACACCGCCAACAACTGAAAACCAACCCCAATTCCACTGCTCCACAGCACATACAGTATCATGATACTTTAATCCACAAGCACACACAACATCCAAACTTATATTTTATTATTTATCAAATGGAAACAGCAAACCTTGGACTCTGACAAGTATACTATAAAATCAAGGATTGTGATTACCATCATTTATAAAGTTGTGCCCTTCAGTCTGATGTTCACAGACTGGGTGATAGGGCTGGCATCTCACAGTTTTTTGCTGATGCCTGCCAACTCCATCAGTGAGAGAACATGATTCCTCAGTTCTTCTTCCATCAGACTACAAACTAGCTGCTCTTCTCTAAGTACTCACCATCTGTACAGAGTGCAGTGAAAACCAAACTAGAATCACTACTTTGGGAGGAATGCCATGATCACTGTAGATAGCTACTTATAAGAATTTGGATGAATCAGTGATGAATCATTACAAGCACGTCTCTGCTCTTGGTATAAAGACCAGCTAGGGCATTGCTCACTGTAGGTTTTACAACATCAGCCTGTACATCTTGAGCTGCTAAACCCACTTTACAGTTACTGTGAGACACCAGTTCCTGCAGGTTGGTCAGAGAGAAAACAAGAATTAACAAGTGAAATAAACTTGTGCTGGGATTGGACTGGGATTCAATAATACAGCTTTAGATTCTGATTTAAATGATTCTGTTGGAAAACATGTGAAGGAAATGTACACATAAGTGGGTTAATATATGTACTGGTTCAGTGCTAGTTGGTTTGTATCGCAGGGTCTGGCACTGGTCAGTTAATGCAGATTGAGGAGATGGATGCAGGATGCCAGGCTGTACAGAAATTTAACGAGTCCTCTGCAATTGATGAAATACAATGTCCCAGCACAAACAGCAACACAGAAACATTTTCAGTCTGTCTCTCTCCCTGCAGGCTTTCTCACTTGCTCCACTGTATAGATTCAGCTTTAGGAACCTCGATATTCTTTGCTTCAAACTCTTCCCACGGCTGCAGCTTGGGTCCAGGAATCATAATGGTCTGGTATTTAAAAATAAGACAAGATTATCATTTCCATCAATAAAATTATTATATACCTGGCAAGTTTTCCTGCTTTAAACAAGAACAGGATTCAAAAGTAATTCCATCACCCATTCTACTGAGAGTCAGTGGAATAGTTTAAAGTCACAGGTCTCAGCTTTTAAAGAAATCTCCCACTGTGACTGTAGCATACACGTCTCCCAGTCAGTTGTGGTTTCAAGTGCCAATGCATAGACTAGAGCAGAAAATCTAACCTGACATACTAGCTGAGGGAGACCCCCACCACTGGACATGCTGTATGTCAGATGAGTAAACTATAACCCCATGGTGATTGTAAAAAAAACCCATGGCATTATTTAAAGAGCAGGAGGATCATTCCTGATATCCTGGCTATTAATTATCCATCAATCAACAAACAGATATGTGGTGTCTGTTAATGGGAGCTTGCCACAAATAGGCTGCAGCATTTCCATGTTACAATAGTGAACATACTTCTGATAGACTTCATCAATTATAAAATGCTTTGGAACATTTTATTAGGGACATGAAAGGCACCACTAAAATGCAAGTCTTCCTTGTTCTTCTGCTGTTTCTGTATGTTGCTTTTCTCATATTTTGGCTGAATTACTTCATGATTTAAGAATAATCACTTTGAAATCTACCAACTGGACTGGTTTTGGAAAGATTGGACAGCCTCTATAAATTTGACTCTGGTTGCTTTCTAATCACAGATGTTGCCATTTTGGAATGAATGCCAATCCCTTATGATTGTTCATTATTACTTTGGTTTGGGTGGATTAAACTTCATCACGACTGCTCTGCAACTCAATAAATTAAAAGCTTTTATATAAATTAAAAATAAGGTAATTCCCTCCTACAACTAAAGAGCAATTGAGACATAGACCAGAAATTAGGTTATTCACAGCTCAGTTTCCAAAATCTAGGGCATCCCTCATATTACAAATAGGTTTTTTTGAAAGGCTATATGTGACACAGAAACACTTTGCAGTGTGACCACCAATTCTCTACTGCATTAAAAGCTCATTCTGTAAGGTGGGGCTGGAAGATCAGGGACATTGTAATCAGGGGCATCAAGATCGATTGTAATTAAGTTCCTTTTTTAAAGCCACATTCAATCTGTATTTTTATACTATGGAGACAGGGAGGTGAACGGCCATGGGAAAATATTAACAGGTATAACACCCCACAAAATTACCTTAATGATAGCATCCTTGGGTGGGGCCCAAGCAGGTACAATCTTTCCGTGCATTCTCCATGACCCATAGGGATTGACTAAGTGCCTCTCAAACACCACGTACTCCAAGACATCTTTTGGTAAATCTTCGTTGCCGTACATCAGCCGACCAAATCGGTCATAAATGGCTAAAGTCTAGAAGTCAGAGAGAGTCGTTTATGGTTACTCTGTTTCTACATTTAACAGTCTGCCGATATCAAAGTTGTTCAGTATGGTCAATAATGGGTGAAAACAGATCCTCTCAAAACAGTAACAGGTGAAAAAAGCAAAGGTTGAGCCTTAATCCTATCAGATTTTTATAGATCATATTCTTTTCAGGAATCACACCCTTTTCAAGTAGGAAACACTCATCAGGTCAGGCAGCATCTGTGGAGAAAGACAAAGACCACGTTTCAGGACAATAATCATTCCTGGAGAGGGAAGGAAGTAACATTTCAGGTCAATAGCCTTCTATCTGATGAAAGGTCATCAACCTGAAAATATTAACTGTTTCTCTCTCCACAGGTGCCAGCTGACCTATGGAGTGTTTCCATCATTTTTTAATTTTATCAGATAGTCCCGTTTGTGTGATTTATTGTTCTAATAACATACTGACCATGAGCAGTGATGCTGTGATTGGGTTCATTCAAAATCATTTTGTTTTTCTTTTCCTTACATGCATGAGCCAAGAATCCCTGTAACATGAAATTTAAATTTAGGGAAATACCTTGGGCACAGTGTAGGGGAAATGATACTTGTTACCTATCACTTAAGACAGTTGGATTACCCAAAGACCATTTTCATAACCAGGTTAATCCAGGATGTCCCAAACTACAGCTCTGGAAATGTCACAAAGTAGCCTAGCCCAAATGACACTGTCTTTTTTACCTGTGATAATTTTGTTACTCAATCATAAGCCTTAATAAAACTCAGAGACACAAGCAACTGGAACTTGGAGCAAAAAAAAAATGAGCTGCTGGGGAAGGTCAGTGGGTCAGGCATCATCTGTGGAGGGAAATGGACAGTCGACGTTTTGGATCGAGACCCTTCATCTGGACTGATAGAGTGGAGGGGAAGGGGAGGAGTTGGAAAAGAGCTGGCAAGTGATAGGTGGATCCAGGTCAGGAGGGACTGATGGATCCAAGTGCAAAACCTATCAGATCAATGAAGCTCTCATGAGGGACACATCCATATTCAGAGCACAAGTGGGCTTTGGAGAACCATTTCTCAAACTACAATACTTTACTTCTCTGTATCCCTCGCACTGGGACCTCTTCAACCTGTTTTCACTCCACATGACAGTTGTGCCTTCAGCCACTAAAGCCCTAAACTCTGGAATTCCCTCCCTAGTTGGTTTTCCTCCTCTAAAATACCTTAAAACATATCATGTATTCATTTGTTAATTAGATGCATTTAATGTTGATCTAAAACAAGAGGCTCTTGGCTCCTTCAAAGGGAATCAGTGACCCAGACATTGTCTGCATCATGGTCGCATCTTTTTTTTAAAAAAGACATTTGGAAACTAAGTGTAGAGAAACTATATGGAAGATTTCTTTTGTCACAGTAACAATTCCATTTTCTGAGTACCAATTAGTTACAAAAGGAGGGTCTGTAAACTTCACAGAACTTCATGCAAATTGCTCTTCACGTGGAGAGTAGAAAAGCAGGTACAGACTTTCAACAATCAAAACATTTGTAACAATGGATAACGAGTCCAAAACTTGGGGGGTTGCCAACATAAATAGTCAGTAACTAAATCCAACAAGGAATTCAGGAAAAACTGCTTTACCATGTGAGTGGGTAGAATGGAGTGTTCCCACATGAAATAGTTGAGGCAAATGGCATTGATGCAGTCAAGGGGAAAGTCAGTAAGTGCACGAGATAGGAATACAGAAGGATGTAGCAATAGATGAAATGGATTGGGAAAGCCGTAAATATCCATACAGATCCATTGAACCAAAAAAACATGCTTCTATTCTGTATACATGGAGTGAGTTGCGCGCCCCAATATCACCTTTACGTGGCTTGGTATCGCGCTCTATTTAATAATTCTGTGAAGTACTTTGGAATATTTTGCTACGTGCAAGTTGTTGCTGTTGATGTGACATCAATAATCAGACCTGGAAAACGTCACGGATATCAGAAAAAAACTGCAGATGCTGGAAATCTGAAATAAAAACAGAAAATATTGAAAACATTCAGCGGGTCAGGTAGCATCTGTGGAAAGAGGCTGACCTGAAACATTAGCTCTGTTTCTCTTCCCACAGATGCTGCCTGACCTGCTGAGTGTTTCCAGCATTTTCTGTTTTTATTCTGGAATACATTCTATTTCCTTTGATACCGTCAAAGACATCCAGCTGCAAGTCTCAGAAGAGAAGGTCACCTTTGAGTGCACCAACTCTTTCAAGGAGCAGTCCAGTTCTTAGTTCTTCCCACCTCAAATATTTATCTTTCAGTCTTAAGATCTACCACTGAATCTACATCATCAACCCATCGAACAGAGCAATACAAATCCCAGAACCATCTCAAAGATTTTCATGTCCCATCTATAATCAATTGGTTTAAACTTGGGCTCCTTGTTACTGATCCTTCTGCAACTCAAAAGTTTCTAATCATTTCTCATTATTCTATCTTGACCCAACATGATTTTGAATCCTTTAATGAAATGCCCTTCACTGCTCCATTCCACTGCACACATTAACTCCATCATTTTCAGTAAAGAGGGCTGGCAAAATACCTGCTGGGTGTGGAATCGGACGGTGACCTGACCGTACACGTTCCCCTTGCTGACCATGTCAGGACATCGGATGTGTACAATCTTCGGTGCTTCCAGTGATTGCAGGAACTTCCAGCGAATCGTCTTGAACCTGTTGCCACGTACCATATCCTGATGGAAAGACCAGAGACTCCCATTAGTCTGCTTTCCTAAATAGGAGGGAGGATCAATTTTGTTGGTGTTTAAACATTGTTTTGCATTTTTATAGCACCTTTCATGACCTCAGGACAACCCGAAGTGTTTAATTGCTAATGAAGTACTTTGGAAGTGTAGTCATGGCTAAATGTAGGGAAAGCCTCCAATTTCTCACAGCAAGCTCCCACAAACAGAAGTATGAAAATGACTTGATTATCTAGTCATTTTTAGCACTGTTAGCTGAAGGATGCATTTCAGCCAGATTAACTCCCTTGTTGTCCTTTGAAATGGGATCTTTTACATCCACTAGGAGAGCAGATGAGCCTCAGTTAACTTCACACTTAAAGATGGAACCTCTCAGTGCAGCACTCACTCATTATTGTACTGTAGCAACAGTCTAGATTTTTGTGATCAAGTTTCTTGTGTTTCTGAACCCAAAGTCTTCAGAGGTGAAAGTGCTACCTAGTGAATGAAGACTGACATACGCCTTTAAAATATCTCCCTCCCTGTGAAAGGAGAGAAAGAGCCAATTGCAATATTGTTTTTCTTTAAACTGTTGAGGTAAAGACACAGAAGGAGACACTGTACTTACCGGGTAACATCGCTCTGTTACCAATTTATGAAGCTTTACTTTGTCAAAACTGTTAAAGAAATACAAATTAATAAATTTTGTTTGTGAAACAAATATACCAATTCTCTTTAAATGCATTACAATACACCACAGAATGAACTAATAGAAGCTGAAAGCACAGGATGTCCATAAACTCAATCATGTGATTGCTGGCTTTCCAGAACTATCCAGTTAGTCCCAACCCCCTGCAAGTGTCCTGCATCTCAGCAAATTCTTTCACTTCAAATATTTGGCCCATTTCATTGCCCTTTTCAGCAGATCAAAATAACGCACTACATAAAAAACACTCCCCGCTGGTTCCCTTGTGAATCTCTTTAAATCTGTGTTGGGTTTGATTCCCTTATTTGTGTAAAGTTTATATTTCACTCTTGAAAATTCATGAGTTTAGTAAATCTCCCCTTAACCTCCTCTGTTCTCAATAGAACAATCTTAGCTTTTCTTCCGAGTCCAGCTAAAAGAAGTTACTCATCCCTTAAATTGTAATTCCCTCAGTTGAATAGCCTGTCCGTATACATTCTTAACTGTTAATTCATTTCTTTTGTACAGAAGGTAACAAGAGGTGAAGGAGAATCCGACCTTCAAGAAACCATAATGGAAAGTAGCTCTTAAAAACCTCCCCACGTCAACAAACACGTAGCTAAGGACATTGATCTGTTAAACCTCATGGTTTCGCTGCTGGTTTCATGGATAAATACATAATCTGCTATTGGGATTCACTGTTCATTAATTCCATTGTACAGAAATGGACAAATATTATCATTGGAGGATAGGGCTGGAATATCTCCCTCAGTTGGACAGCCTGTGTCTATACATTTTCAATGGTTACACAACAGTAGTCACTGGCGTCGCGTCTGTTTATCCAAACATAGCTGTGTTTCTACACAACAGGAATAAAAAGTACTGTGATTAATGTAGAAAAAACTAGTCGACACACACAGCAGGGAGCAGCGCCAGCTAAGTGACCATGACCAGACCATTTTTAAGTGTTGGTTGAGGTAGAAAGGTAGGCAAGGATACTGGGGGAGAAAATCCCTGTGTTTGCTTCAAAACTGTACCATGATGTCTATTTAATCCAAATAGAAGAGAAGGCCAGCGTTGAAAAACAGTCCCTCATCAATGTAGCGCTCCCCCACATAAAAACAGGCAGAGACCACCAGCCTGTACTTTAATTCCAGTTTCTGTCTACAGACATTCTCAGTAGTTAATTTATTTCTTTTGTACAGAAGGTAACAAGAGGTGAAGGAGAATCCAACCTTCAAGAAACCATAAGTGAAAGTAGTTCTTGAAAACCTCCCCACAATAGCAATGGCAGTCACCAAAGGTGCAGTGTTGAAAATCGAGGGAAGTACAAAATGCCAGGACTGGAAGAACACATTGACCTCAGGTAGTAGGGCGAGAGGAGATTCAAGTGATGGTCACGGGTAGATTCCCTTGTCCCAATGCAGCAAGAAAACGCAGGACCGTGATTTTACATTTTCATTTGAAAAGCTCGCAGAAACGTTACTTACTCCACAAGGCACTGATGTGCATTTATGTAAATGTCTTGGGCCTTTGAGGCAAAGTCCTTTGTGCTGAATTCACTATCGTATTCCTTCACCTTCCGGATTCTGTTAAAAGAAGGACCATTAGTAGCCATTGATGAAGAGTGAGCTTCCTCTTGGCCAAGGATGAAGAAGTTGAAGAAAAAAGAGAAATTCCAGTAAACTCATCAGTTGCAGCTCATATTGGCTCAGCTTCACCCACGATGTTTGCCAACCTTCACACGCCATTAGCCCTCCAGCCCCACCTCCAAGAGACTACTTTTCCTATTAGAGTCTAAACAATGAACGTTATTAGGCTACTTAACCATGGGCACCACAGCCTCGCCTGCTTCTGGACTCAGCCAATTTCGACAATTTCACACAGTGGCCACTATTGAACGGTCCCCTAGGACGATAAGATGGACTCTTAACCTCAGTCTACCTTGTTGTGACCTTGCACCTTATTGTCCACCTGCACTGCACTTTCTCTGTAACTGTAACACTTTATTCTGTGGTCTGTTATTGTTTTCCCTTGTGCTACTTCAATGCACTGTTGTAATGATCTGTATGGATGGCATGCAAAATAACGTTTTTCACTGTACCTCGGTACGTGAGACAACAATAAACCAATTTACCAAATGAGAATTTCAGCCGTCATCCTTCCTTCTGAGTTTGGGGATGTGTGGGAAAACTGGAGTTACTTCATCTGACATCCAGGGTGAAATCAACACCCTCAGCATATCAGGAGTTGAACCTGACATCCACCTGGCTCAATAATGCATCACAAATTGTGCTAACGTCTATTCAAATTTTTGCAGTTTTGTATTAATTGTGTCTTAATTGATGGCAATTTCACCTGAGTTTGTAGGTTGTGATTTCAATTCACCTCCTCCAGAGACTTGAACGTGAAAAGCTATGGTGGGGCACTGAGGGGGTGGGGCACTGCCAAAGGAGCCACCCTCTGGTTAAAATGGTAAACTGATGCTTTGTCTGATCACTCAGTTGGATGGAAAAGATTGAGTTCCCTAGACAATAATTTTCCCTCATTCAAAATCATTAACTGTTTATCCAGTTATTATTACATTGTTGTTTGTGGGAGCTTGCTGTGCACAAGCCAACTGTTGCAGTTCCTACTTTTTAATGACAAATACCTTATTTGCTGTGAAGTGCTTTCTGATTACCTTAATGGGATCTGAATGGTGTCTTTCTCTTATATAAGATCATTATTAGTCACATGTACATCGAAACACACAGTGAAATGTATCTTTTTTGTGTAGAGTGTTCTGGGGGCCAGCCCGCAAGTGTCGGCACGGTTCTGGCGCCAACACAGCATGCCCACAACTTCCTAACCCGTACTCTTTGGAATGTGGGAGGAAACCAAAGCACCCGGAGGAAACCCACACAGACACGGGAAGAATGTACAAACTGCTTACAGACAGCAGCCGGAATTGAACCCAGGTTGCTGGCGCTGTAATAGCGTTACGCTAACCGAAATGCATGTCTGCTGTTCTGGTGACTGGACAATCAACTAGATAATGGCCCCAGAGTATGTCGTTTCTTTTGTATTTACTAGTTAGTACAATGGCTCAGATGAAGCAGACCTCCAATAATCAACGCAAGATAGCTCCACACCAACTTCATGTCCCCATCAGTGCAGTATTTTTATTTGCCTTTAAGTAACTTCAGATTCAGTTTGTGAAATTAGCACAAATTATTTCTGAAACTGGGACATATCCCCCTGGAGTGAGTTCTCCTAAACTTATTTCTGGTTAACTTTAACAGCTGAACATAGACCACTTTATCTCAGTCTTCCTGGCCCAAGTCCAATGGTAAAGCAATATCACTGCTCTTAAAGATAAACTCGCATGTGTTGCTTTGTTCACCTTGATGCATCGATAAGTGGATCAATTTTGTCCCAAGGTCACACTCCGCCATGTATCTACTTAAGTGACATCGGCTCAGGAATATAGCTTGGCAAGAACACTCCTCTGTACTTCTCCAAAGACCCAAACCAACTTTTACAACCATCTGAGAAGGGACAAAGATTCCATTTAATTACTAAGGGCAGGGAACCTCCCACAGGGCAGCCTTCCCTCAATACTGCCCCTCTGATGGTGCACTGTCCCCAAGAGTGGAACCTGTGCACAACTCTCAGTTCCAGAGTCACAGAGTCATACAGCAGAGGAACAGGCCCTTTGGCCCACTGAGGCCATGCCGACCATCACTAATCCTAAATTAATCCTATTTAGTAAAATTCTCCCCATATTCTAATCAACTCCTGCCAAGATTCTACCACTAACCTATACACTAGGGGCAAATTACAGTGGCCAATTAACTTACATTTCACACTTTTGAATGTGGGAGGAAACTGGAGTATCCAGGGGCATCCCACACAGTCACAGGGAGAATGCGCAAACGCCACACAGACAGCAACTGAGGTCAGAATTGAACCTGGGTCTCTGGAACTGTGAGGTAGTGACACTACTAGCTGCATCACTGAGCAAATTCTCCTTGAACAGCAGTCACTTTAGCCAGATCGAAGAGAAAGCTACGAGAACTTTTTGTGTGACACAAGTAACAGTCGTTGTTTCAAATCTACCTCGGGCCCTCTCCCTCAACTCTCTCTCAGGTACACTGATAACCACATTAGTGCCACTTCCTGCACTCATACAGAACCTGGAACTTTCATTACTGTAGCTGCTAGTTTCCACCCTACTCTCATCTTCATAGGTTCGTCTCTTTCTGGATCTCTCCATCTCAGGGAACAGGCCTGCGTCAAACATCCATTACAAGACCCCCACAGTTATCTCAACCATACTTCCTCCTACTCCATTCCTTAAGGATTTCATTCCATTCTCTCAGTTCTTCTATCTGCACATATTTCCTTTGATGACAAGGCCTTCTATATAGGTGCCTCCCAAGATATCTTCCTTCTTCTTGAACAGTGGCTTCCCATCTACAATAGATGACAGAGCCCTTGACTGCATCTTATCTATTTCCCACAACTCTACTCTCATCCCTTCTTCTCCTGGACACAGCAAGGAGAGAGGTCTCCTGGTCACACTTCACCCCACCAGCCTCTACATTCAAAGGATCATCCTTTGCAATTTGTCTGTTTCAAAGAGATTCCACCCCCAGACACATCTTCCCTTCCCCTCCCAGCAATTCAAATGGACTGTTTCCTTTGCAACTCCATGTTTACTCTTCTATCTGGATCAACTGCATCCCTTCTGTGGCACTTTTCCTGCAACCAAAGGAGCTGTAACACCCTCTTCTCTTCCCACCAGGGACCCTTCCTAGCATTGATTCACTTGTACTACTTTCAAGCTATACTGCATTTGGTGTTTACAATATGATCTCCTCTGCATTGGAGAAACCAAATGCAGATCGGTTGACAACTTTGTGAAGCACCTGGGCTCAGTCCACAGGCGTGACTCCAGCTCCCTGTTGCCTGTCACTTTAATTCTCATCCCACTCTGATCAATCGGCCTTTGGCCTCCTGCCCTGTAATAACGAGGCTCAATGTAAACCCGAGGAACAGCACCTTATCTGCTGTTTGGCACATTGCAGCCTTCTGGACTCAATACTGAATTCTACAACTCTAGGTAACTCACTTTCTCTGTCTATATCAGAGCTGGCCACTTCTGCTGCAAGTCATTCCTCTATGATATTGATTCAGTTCACAGTCTTACCCACTGGGCGTGTTCTAGAGACCTGTATTTGGCAACTTTTATGCTCCTTTGTTTCTATTATCACTAAAACGGCCTTCAACTATAGCTTTCACTCTTCTTCACTCACTGTACCACTAACCTACGTCGAATGACCTCTGGAACTTATCCCATGGTAACTCTAACCTCATCCTATCAGAGATATTCCCTTTATCCTATCCACCCCATCATCCCTGCCACTTAAAACAACTAGTTTTCTACCTTTCTCAGTTCAGTGGTCAACCAGAAATGCTAACTCATTGTCTTTCCACAGATGCTTCCTGACCTGCTGAGTGTTTCCAGCATTTTCTGTTTTTATTTCAGATTTCCACCATCTGCAGGTGTTTTTTTTTGTCCATGACATTCTGAGTCACCATAAACCATTGAGTGATCCAAGGTACCTGCAGTTTATAAATGCCCTTTTTTATTGTGAAATGCTACTTACGACATTAACATACACTACCAGGATTCCCAGCAGTTACCTCAACATTCAGTACATATGACTAAACTAGCAACTGGTGATAATGAAGAACTGAACCAGGTTCACAAATCACAGTCAGGTCCCTGACTGACTCAACTTTTGCAATAAGTGGGACTCAAGCCCAAGAAAGCAGAGCAATGCAAAGCTATCCACTAATTCATTACATGGAAGGGGCGAGAAACCCCAAGAGCAACTTACGCAAGCTGCGAGGCTGCACTTTGCTTGGCCTGCTCCATGCGTTGTTTCAGACCTGCCTTCGTTAGAGTGGACATGCGAGCATCACCCTCCGGTGGAACATACGGATCAAATATCCCAGCTGCAGGGAAAGAGGTAGCAACATGGTCAATGGACACAAGACAAGCCCGTCCCACTGAAGGAAGGATGGAGCATCGATTTCCACCACCCAACCCACCTCCCCAAATATACATCCTGTACTCAATCTTCCTGCAGCCATAAAGTGCCAACAAGGAAAAGTAATTTCTTTGTGACCTCAACAGCTGACCAAAACCGGTCCAGAAGGTCACAGTCAAGTTTATTGTCACATGCACAAGTACATGTGTGCACAGGTGCAATGAAAAACTTACTTGCAGCAGCATCACAGGCACATAGCATCAGATACACAACATTCACAACTAAAACATAAATTAAACAAAATTATACAAGGATGAACACAATTAGGAAATCAAACAAAGTCCATTGTAGTGCAAAGTGGTCATAGTGTTGCTATACTGAGGTAGTGATTAGGGTTGTGCAGTTGGTTCAAGAACTGAATGGTTGAAGGGAAGTAGCTGTTCTTGAACCTGGTGGTGTGGGGCTTCAGGCTTCTGTACCCCCGATGGCAGCTGTAAGAAGATGGCGTGGCCTGGATGGTGGGGATCTGTGATGATAGATGTTTCCTTCTTGAGGCAGCGCCTCCTGTAGATACTCCTGATGGTGGGGAGGGATGTGCCCGTGATGTATTGGACAGAGTCCACTCCTCCTTGCAGCTTCTTACATTCTTGCATTCAAATTGTCGTACCAAACCACGATGTAACTAGGGCAAAGTGGCCAAAGAGTTTCCTGGAAGGACACTTTGATGTGATCTCAGCAACAGACAGGAACCAGCTCGACAACTTCTTGAAGATAACAGAGTCACCAACCACTCCCCAGCCAGGACCTCATTGAACAATATAATTAATTTGTTCATTTATTCCTCAATGAAATAATAATAAATCACAATCATAATAAATCATAATAAAATGCTTTCATATTAAAAAGGTATTTTATAATTAGATAATAAGCTGAATTTCCTGCTTCGTGGTTGAACCAGTCTACAATATCTGCTGGAAGGTGTGTCAGTTGACCATCGGTCATTGCAGCAGTCTGATCCTCACCTCAACCAACCATGGGACACGTGTGCTTCTGGCAGTGGCCACTAGATGCAGAGAGGGACCCCAGCAGATTTTAACGCTCCACCCCTGAGCAAGGACTTACTGCAGGCTAGATAAGGCTTTAGATTTCCAGTGTACCCAGATTTTCCCAAAATCTCCAAGAATTGAACATTAACCTCCAGGACACTGCTGCAAGCAAGAAAAAGCTGAAGAAAAAGTTTTCTTGGAACACTTATTAATTATAAAAATATGGACAATGTTGGACATAAAAACCGTTTTAATAACAGTCACCATTAACCCAAATGTGTAACCTAGCAGCTGCCTGCCTGTCCGTTTCCAATTGGCTGGAAGAGGACAGGAGGGAGGAGAATTCTTTGTGTAGTGAGCGGTGACGGTCCAGAATACAAACAGGGAAGCCGAGTCAACAGAAACTTTTAAAAAAGGAATTGAACGTAAAGAAATACAGACTTGCACTTATACATCACTATTCACAACCTCAAAACCAACAAATGTAGCTACTGCTGTAAAGTAAGAAATGTGCTGCCAATTTGTGCACACCAAGCTCCCACATTGACAATGACCAAATAAATTGTTTGTTTTCCTTTTTAGTGATATTGGTTGAGGGATAAATATTGATAAGGTAAGATCTTTATTAGCCACATGTACATCAAAACACATAGTGAAATGCATTTTTTGCATAGAGTGTTCTGGGGGCAGCCCGCAAGTGTCGCCACGCTTCTGGCGCCAACATAGCATGCCCATAACTTCCTAACCCGTACGTCTTGGAATGTGGGAGGAAACTGGAGCACCCAGTTAGATTACCACGATAACTCTCGCACTTTGAAACAGTGCTGTAGTGTTTCTTACGTTTATCCTAAATTATCTTATCTGAATGATGACAGCTCCCTCGGTGTTGCACCCTTCAACACTCCTGTTAACCTGTATTTATGTGTCTCTGTAGCTGCAGATATGAGCTCTCATTTCAAATCACAACAGCCAAGGTCACACATAAAAATTAGCCATAGTGTGGGATGTTGAAGAGTGACAGGAGTGCTTTATGGGTCAAAGTATAATAGACGGAAGGGAGTAGGAAAAAGGAGGAAAATGGCATTTTTGTTTGAATTAAAAAGTAACGATGCTTAGATAGGGAACAAAAATCAGGCGATCATTGCAACCAAATTATTAACAACTCTTAGCACACAATTTGGTCTTCTTCCATAACTCATGCATTGTAAGCCTGTGTTGCCAGTGACAGATCATCCATACCTGTACACGATATGTTGATGGGCCGCTCAATGTACTGCTGCCGAATCACCAGCCCTGCAGCTCGTGCTAGTTTCTCCTGATCAGCAGAGCTGTCCTGTTTACGTGGTGGAACGTAATGCCTCTTCTTTGTTCGTACGGGAATGATGGTTGCAGAGGCACACAGCTTAACAGGGCTAAGCAATGCTTCCAAACCAAGGCAAACCTGTCAGGTAAACACAGATATTCTATGCATTAAACCTGAAATTATCTCTGTGAACATGTATGAAACATTGGCAGTTTACAAATCCTCAGTCTACCTTTACAGCCTAGTCCAATCTTAAGCTACACAATGCATTTTCAGTCTGCTCCACCCTGTGAACCCTCTTTCTGTGCCTTCTTTGGTACAAGGGTTGTCAACAGACCTGATCTATAGAAAGTTCTTTCGAAATCCTTCCATGTTTAAAGCACTCTTCTAAATCTGCCCATTAGTCCCAGCTACAACCATTTCAAATCTTGCTGAGCATCTGATTTCCCTTAACACAAGTTGCAAATTATGAAAACAAGTTATTGATCTAGGAGCAATTTAATGTGAGGAGTCAAATGGGACACCTGCTAGATAAGCAAATGGAGAAATTTAAAATAGAGGGATATGTGGGGGGGAGGGGTTAGATAGTCTTAGGCAAGGTTTAAAGGTCGGCACAACATTGTGAGCCGAAGGGCCTGTATTATGCTATACTGTTCTATGATTCTATTATCTTACAATGCTTTACAGTCAGCCACATAAAAACTAACATCTACATTCCACCTTAAGCCAGTATCTGTAGTTGTGAAGTTGGTTTTCTCACAGGCACTGATGCTGTTCATTTCCATCCTTCTGTCAATTTATGTGAACACACTGCACCACCTGTATTTCTCCCCTCCTCCTCCCTAATCCACCCCACCCAAGCCCCACTGACCCCACAGTCATTGTTGGTTCAAGTTAATTTGTTGGCATCATATTAAAAAAACCCACACCTAGCTTCTGCTTAATACCAAAGCCACTGTGTTATAATTCCATTTAGAATTGCTGCTCCCCAAATTCTTTAACCCTCTTTCCCTCAGGAGCCATGTCTTAGACCAAGCTCAGGAACCCCACTAATTTCCCACTTCCTGACGAAGTCCACTCTCTTTACACAAATATTTTAAATACTCTACCGAAGTCTTTGTACAAAAATGCAAATCACTCAATTGCCTTTATGCATTCTAAAACAAATGTGGTGGAGAGAAAAATGAATCATCCATCAGTCTAGAAAGAATCCTGTCTCGAGGACAAGTGCAGAAACTGTGTAAATATCTGGGATGAGTTGTGATGCCCCACACAGTGGAATAGCCTCTGTCAGAGGTTGGACTGTGATGGCTCATGTAGTTGATCAGCCCACCACCATTCGCTGCCGAGTGACCTCAGCCCGTCCATCTGCTGCCTACGTCCTCCCTCCCAGGACACACACCCTCCCGGACCCCTAGCGGCACCCACCCCCCGTCCCGCCGGTTCCCATCCCCAACCCCACCCCCAACTGCTGGCCGCTCCTCCCGGGGCACCCATGGACCTACAGCCTCCCCACCTGCCGGCCCCCCCCCCTCACCTGCCTGCCTGCCGGCCGACCCCCAACCCTCCCCCCTCACCAGCCTGCCGCCCCCCCGACCCCCCCTCACCAGCCTGCCGCCCCCCCGACCCACCAGCCTGCCGCCGACCCCCCCCCCCTCACCTGCCGGCCGCCCCCCCCGACCCCCCCTCACCTGCCTGCGGCTCCCCCGACCCCCCCCTCACCTGCCGCCGCCCCCCCAACCCCCCAACCCCCCCTCACCAGCCTGCCGGCCGCCCCCCCCGACCCCCCCCCTCACCTGCCGCCCCCCGATCCCCCCTCACCTGCCGCCCCCCGACCCCCCCCTCACCAGCCTGCCGCCGACCCCCCCCTCACCTGCCGCCGCCCCCCCGACCCCCCAACCCCCCCTCACCAGCCTGCCGGCCGCCCCCCCCTCACCTGCCGCCCCCCGACCCCCCCCCTCACCTGCCGCCCCCCGACCCCCCCCCCTCACCTGCCGGCCGCCGACCCCCCCCCTCACCTGCCGCCGCCCCCCAACCCCCCCTCACCAGCCTGCCGGCCGCCGCCCCCCCCCCTCACCTGCCGCCTGCCGGCCGCCGCCCCCCCCCCCTCACCTGCCGCCCCCCGACCCCCGACCCCCCCCTCACCTGCCGCCTGCCGCCCCCCGACCCCCGACCCCCCCCTCACCTGCCGCCCCCCGACCCCCCCCCCCTCACCAGCCGGCCGCCGCCGCCCCCCCGACCCAGCGGCCTCTCCACCGCCACCAGCAGCCGGCCCATAGACGCCGCCATCTTCCCCGCCGCACGGCCTGCCGGGAAGCAGGAGGTCCGGCACCGGCGGGAGGACCGAGCGGCGGCGGCACCGAGCGCCCTCTCTGGTGAGAGCGCAGCATCACAGCTGTACCGCAGGAATGAGGCCGTTCGGCCCCACCCCTTGATCTGCAGGTGCTGGAATCTGGAGCAACACACAAAGCGCTGGAGGAACCCGGCGACGGGGCAGCAGCTATTGGAGGGAAATGGATGGTCAACGTTTCGAGTCGAGACCCTTCATCTGGACTGGCCTTCATCTGACGCTCCATAGATGCTGCACATCCCTCCCCACCATCAGTGGTATCTACAGGAGGAGCTGCCTCAAGAAGGCAACATCCATCATCAAAGATCCCCACCATCCGGGCCGTGCCATCTTCTCACAGCTACCATCGGGCAGGAGGTACAGAAGCCTGAAGTCCCACACCACCAGGTTCAGGAACAGCTACTTCCCTTCACCTATTGGGTCCTTGAACCAACCTGCACAACCCTAATCGCTACCTCAGTAAAGCAACACCATGGAAACTTTGAACAGAAATAGTTTTTTTTGTTCTAGTTGTGTTATTTCTTTTAAAAATTGTGTATAATTTATGTTTCATTTATGTTTTTTCTTGTGAATGCTGCTTATCTGATGCTATGTGCCTGTGATGCTGCTGCAAGTAAGTTTTTCATTGCAGACATGTACTTGTGCATACTGGATATCAATAAACTCGACTTTGACTTTGCTTATCCAGCTTCTCCTTAAGTTTGTCTCTGTTTTGACCTCACAGCTCCCAGTGGGAACATCTTCCTCATTCTCACCATTCTGGGAAAACAGGTTTCTCCTGATTTCACGTTTGGATTTATTAGTGTCTTGTAATTATGGTCCCCTGCTTTGGACTCTCTTCACTCCCCCTCTCCCTCAGTCATCTCTCCCTTCTTTCCACTCCCCTTCACCCCCCCCCCCCCCCCCACCATCGCACCATGGAAACATCCTCTCTACCCAATCAAATCCTTCTTTCATTTGATATTCATTCAAGAGATGTGGGCTTTTCAGGATGAGCCAGCATTTAATTGCCCATTCATACTTGCCCTTAAGAAAGTGGTGGTGAGCTGCTTTCTTGAACCAACATAGAACATCGAACAGTACAGCACAGGAACAGGCCTTTCAGCCCACCATGTTGTGTCGAATTAATTAAGCTGGTAATTAAACACCCAACTAAATGAATCCCTTCTGCCAACATAATGTCCATATCCCTTCATTCTCTGCACATCCATAAACACCTCTAACATATTTGCCCCCACCACCACCCCTGGTAGCACATTCCAGGCACCCACCACCCCTGGTGTAAAAAACTTGCTCCTCACATCTCCTTTGAACTTACGCCCTCTCACCTTAAATGCATGGCCTCTAGTACAGACATTTCGACTCTGGGAAAAAGATACCGGCTGTCTATCTCCATCTATGCCTCACGTAATCTTACAGACTTCTATCAGGTCTCCCCTCAGCCTCCGCCGCTCCAGAGAAAACAACACAAGTTTGTCCAACTTATCCTTATAGCACAGGCCCTCTAACCCAGGGACCATCCTGGTGAACTTCTTCTGCACCCTCTCCAAAGCCTCCACATCCTTCTTATAATGGGGCAACCAGAATTGAATGCAATACTCCAGATACGGCCAAATCAAAGTTTTATAAAACTGCAACATAACTTCCTGACTCTTGAACTCAGTGTCTCGATTAATAAAGGCAAGCATGCCGTACGCCTCCTTTACCACACTATCAACCTGTGCAGCCACTTTCATGGAGCTATTGACTTGGACCCCAAGATTCCTCTGTACATCAACACTGTTAAGGGTCCTGCCATAAACTGTGTACTGTCCCTTTACATTTAATCTCCCAAAGTGCAACACTTCACACTTGGCCGGATTAAACTCCATCTGCCATTTCTCCGCCCATATCTGGACCTGATCAATATCTCACTGTATTTTTTGGCAATCTTCTACACTATTCACAACACCACCAATCTTTGTATCATCTGCGAATTTACTAACCCACCCATCCACGTTTTCATCCAAGTCATTTATATCCATCACAAACAGCAGAGGTCCCAGTGTGGATCCCTGCAGAACACCACTGGTCACGGACCTCCAGCCGGAATAAGTCCCATCGACCACTACCCTCTGTCTTCTTTGGGCAAACCAATTTTGAATCCAAACCACCAAATCACTGTGGATCCCATGCATCTTAATCTCCTGGATGAGCCTCCCATGAGGGACCTTGTCAAACGCCTTACTAAAATCCACGTAGACAACATCCACAGCTCTACCTTCATCAATAACCTTCGTCACCTCCTCAAAAAACTCAATCAACTTAGTGAGATGTGACTTGCCTAACAGAAAGCCTTGCTGACTGTCCCTAATTTGGTCATGGATTTCCAAATGCTCATAAATCGTATCCCTAAGAATCCTCTCCAATTGCTTCCCTACCACTGACGTGAGACTCACTGGTCTAGAATTTCCAGGATTATCCCTATTTCCCTTCTTGAATAACAGAACAACATTAGCTACTCGCCAGTCTCTGGGACTTTACCTGTGGCTAGAGAAGACACGAAGAGCTTGGTCAAGGCCCCAGCAACCTCATCTTTTGCTTCTTTCAATAACCTGGGGTATATGCCATCAGGTCCTGGAGACTTATCCACCTTAATGTTCTTCAAGAGACCCAACAATACCTCATATTACCTCTTTTAGATAAGCATATGAAGGAATTTAAAATAGAGGGATATGTGGGAGGAAGGGGTTAGATAGTCTTAGGCGTGGTTTAAAGGTCAGCACAACATGGTGGGCTGAAGGGCCTGTATTGTGCTGTATTGTTCTATGGTTCTATGGTTTCTTTATCTCAACATGCTCTAGCATACGGGCACGCTCCACACTGATCTCACTGTCCTCCACGTCCTTCTCCTTGGTAAATACCGATGCAAGGTACTCATAACTGTGCCCTAATTGGCAATCTTCTACACTATCCACAAGTGCTGTAACTTTCTATGTTGTTTTATGTAACAGAATTTTGTGATGTACCTTATTAGAGATGCAGATATGCTTCAGGTTCCCCATTATCTACCCTGCCAACTACAAGATCAAAATGGAATATAGGAACACTGATAGTAAATATGATGAGGACGATTTGCTCACATGAAGACTAAGTGCCAACACACACTGGTTGGGACAAATGTTGTGATACTTGTGTCTAATATTGTTTTATGTGTGCCTTGGCTCAGGAGTGAAATTAAAATATTAATACTCCTGATCGAGAGCCACCGGATTCTGACAGGACAGACCTGAGTCTGAATGAGTCCCAACAAAAGATCCATTCGTGAACCATTAATCAGCAAAAAAAAAAAGACACATCAGGCAAATGATTATCATCTGTGCTCCAATCCCAATAACCCTATGATTCGACCAACAGCAACTTGTAGATTCAGATGAGCTTATATGATTCCAGAGCCTTTAGTTGCCATTTCAATCTAAGCGTAACACTTTACAGCGCCAGCGACCCGGGTTCAATTCCGGCCGCTGTCTGTGAGGAGTTTGTACGTTCTCCCTGTGTCTGTGTGGGTTTCCTCCGGGTGCTCTGGTTTCCTCCCACATTCCAAAGACCTATGGGTTAGGAAGTTGTGGGCATGCTATGTTGGCGCCGGAAGCGTGGCGACATTTGCGGGCTGTCCCCAGAACACTCTACGCAAAAGGTGCATTTCACTGTGTGTTTCGATGTACATGTGACTAATAAAGATATCTTATCTTATCTCTTGGTGTCCGTAGACAGGGACATAAAGTGAGGAGAGCACCAGTCTGAGACTGCGACACTCTTCCCCACTGTGATGTGAGACTGAAGCCATTATCCAGCATCAAGGCAACGATTAGTTCAGGGTGCGTTTGCATCTTAAAATAACAAGGAGTTGCAGTTACACAGTACTTTTAATATGTTGAAATGTCTTCTGGTATTTGCAGGATGTCATAAGAAATATTTTTTAAACCAAGCTTTAGTAAGTGATAATTAGATGGGGAGAGAATCCATGTCAGGGAGGTAGGTTTTACAGGAGGAGAGGTGGGGGTACTGAGGGAGGAAATTCCAGAGCTTAAGGTCCAGGCCACCAGAAGTGCTGTTGCTTATGGTGGGTGGTAATTGGGTGCATGCAGATGACTAGAAATGGAGGATCCCAAAGATCCCAAAGGGTTGGATGAGGCTGACAAGTCTGAGATCCGTGAGGCCACAGAAATCTTGAAGGATTTGAATTGTAAAATTGAGGTGCTGGTGGACTGAGTCAGTGTAGATCTGTGAGCACAGGGAGATGGTTAAACGAGACAAGAGGGAAGTTACCTGCAGCACAGACTTGGATGCTCACGTTAATGAAACATGGAGAGTGTAGGGTGAAGCGCAGGCCTGAAGAGAAAAGGTGTCAGGGGAGAACACTAAAGGAAAGCTCCTCTTATTCCTGGCTTTCTATAATCTCAGCTTTGTGATTTGGTTTAGTTTTGTCAGTCATAAACATTGTAAACCAAAATAATAACAGGAATGATGACACAGTGCATTACAGAAAAAAGGCACACGAGTGCTCTCTATGTTGGACTATAGAGTCTGCAGCACCCTTGAGTCCTGTTTGGTATGTGATATCAAATATTTCCCAGCGATAATTTTGCGATGATTTAATGATCTTAAATCTCTAAAATTAATATAACTTAAAAACATACCAGAGCTAGCACATCTCTCTTTGAGTGCAATGCACTTTGCAGAGCTTTCACCTCATACTGAGCTAAGATAATAGACATTGCTTGCAGTTATGTGTCCTCTTGACAAAATGAGAGGGGGCCAACTTCCAAAGATTTATTGTCAGTGTCAGTAGAAACAGCCTGTTAATCTTCACTGAAATTTTTATAATTCAAACCCCATTTAGTGGACTGAAAGTGTTACTTCACTAAGGCAATAAATCAGACCGAAACTGCAAAAACAAATTCCAAAGTCAGTTTCCAGTTTCAACATTTAAGCAGTTATTACATGTGTAGATGGGAAAGAGTGATTGCAGTTTACCTTAAATTAATCTGGAGATATTGCTCTTTCCAGAGACACTCAGGTCAAGATTCATCCAAAAGGATTGTGAGCTTAGAATTAAAGGAAACAATTTGTTTTCATGAGTTCCTGCTTGAACTGAAAGCAAGAAATCTGAGGAGTCCTGAACAATATTTCTCAGGAAATATTGCCTAAAACCAGATTACCTGAGGACAGACTTGGATTTTGAAATTGTCTTTCATGATCTCTGGATATCTTAATCACAGTTACAACCACTTTATGAACTATTTTATGAACCAAAGTCATTGCTGTGATGCAGGAAATGCATCAGTCAATTTGAACATGGCAAGCTCCCAAGCAACATAATGTAATAATCTGTTTTTCAGTGATATTGGTTCGGAGATAAATACTGATCTGGGCACTCTGTACTGCTTACATGAACCTGCGAGAGTAGTCGATGAAAGCAGTAACCTCAGATGAAAGCAGTGACAGTGCGACAGTGCAGTGCTTCTACACTGGAGGACCTTGTTGTTGCTTCTGAGCTTAGCTGTGTACAAATTGGAGCCCATGTTCACTACATTAAAACAGAGGCCACAGCTCTGAAAGTGCCTCTCTACAGTGCACTCTGGGAGGTCCTGAAGTGTGATACAAATGAAGTCTTTTCTTCTTCTTTCCTGCACTAAGGCAGCTTTGATTTGTCTCTGCCCAGTTTGATCCAAATTAGATCCTTTGTTTTAACTTTCAACCAGTGATGCACTGGAAAATATCCTCTCCTAAGAAAGTTACTTCACACTGTGCTTACAGGTCCATGGATAGGAAAGGTTTAGAGGGATATGGGCTCAACATGGGCAAATGGGACTGGTTTAGATGGACACCCTTGGTCAGCATGGACGAGTTGGGCTGAAGGGCCTGTTTCCGTGCTGTATGACTCTATGACTCTGTGACTGAGATTATCAATTATCGGTAATTTGGTGTGATTCTGGCTGCAGTGAAACTGCCAGTCAAAGAACAGTGCCAATATTCCTTGACTGATAGGAATGGAGACCAGAGTTATACAAATCATCTCCATCCATTGGAGAGGAATTGAGGCCACATCTGCCACTCACTGTGGTCATGATTGTTCTAGCTGACTGCAAGAACACCTCAAAAACCATGACATCGACTGCAGTGCATCCACACCACACATGGACCCTTTCCAAACTGGCAAGGATTCCTTACAACACCAAAGTGTCCAATTAGTATTTATGGTTGCAGACAACACTGATGTTATCTTGAACTGGGTACCAATCCCATCAGAGATGGAACTGTGGGCACTCATATTACCCTGCACTGGATACCCAGTTATGGGGAGTTATGGGGAACTTCCGAATCCCTGAAAGGGAAGCTTGTTTCTCAGAGGCAGAAAAGTCCCAGTATATCAGGTTAAATTGGTGACGGCTCCCTCGCTGAGATATTACTGCCTGCATACCTGGGGAATGAGGGCAAATTGAAGACCCTTCTTGAACAGATTTATAGAAAGGTAGAACGATCCAGCACAGAAGGCGGCCGCAGAGTCACGAGAGACAGCAGATGCTGGAATCTGGTGCAAATACAAACTGCTGGAGGAGCTCGGTGGGTCGAGCAGCATCTGTGTGGGCAGAGGGATGGTTGATGTTTCAGGTCGACACCCTGCATCAGGACTCAGAAGTCAGCCATTCTGCCCTCACCACTCTGCGGGCTCTTGGTGGAGCGTCCCAGTCGCCAGCTCTTCCCCCAGAACCGTGTCATTTCAAGCACTGATCCAAGTCTCATTGGAATGTGGCAGGGGGAGTTTTAACAGCAGATCACCCTCCCCCAACATGTTATATTGGACTCATGGAGTTTAATCTTAGATGGAGAGTTTGGACAAACTTGGATTGTTTTCTCTGGAGTGTTGGAGGCTGATGGAACGATACAACATTATGAGAGGTATACTGTAGATGGAAAAGTCAAATACTAGAGGGCATAGCTTTAAGGCAAGAGGGGGGAAGTTTAAAGGAAATTTACGAGGTGGGTGCCTGGAACATGCTGTCAGGAAGAAGCAGATATGGTAGCAACGTTTAAGAGGCATTTAGACATGCACATGGACGGGCAGGGAACGGAGCGATGTGTAGGCAGGTGTGCAGCTTAAATTGGCATCATGGTCAGCACAAATATAGTGGGCCGAAGGGCCCGTTCCTGTGCTGTACTGTTCTGTGTTCTCTTAGAGAACACTCAACATGGACTATTCACTGATGTTACCTCTTCAGTTTACTAAGAATTCAAAGTACCCATAAATCTAATGTTTCCTGCAATTGTCATGAAATTGCTATCTCTGTCGACACTTCTCGCTGCCTCGGTAAAGCAGCCAGCATAATCAAAGACCCCTCCCACCCCGGACATTCCCTCTTCTCCGCCCCCCCCTCCCATCGGGCAGAAGATACAAAAGCCTGAAAGCACATACCACCAGGCTCAAGGACAGCTTCTATCCTGCTGTTATGAGACTATTGAACGGTTCCCTAGTACGATAAGATGGACTCTTGACCTCACAATCCACCTCGTTATGATGAGAGAAACGAAGGACCACAGATATTGGAATCTGGATGAAAAACGGATTGACGCTGGAGGAACTCGGCAGGCCAGGCAGCATCCATGGAGAAAAGCAGGCGGTCAACGTTTTGGGTCAGGACTGAAGGTAGGAAAAGGGGAAGCCCAATATATAGGAGGGAAAAGCAGAGCAGTGATAGGTGGACAAAAGAGGGGAGGCCAAACAGCATGAACATTGAATTCTTCCACTTTCATTAATCCCCACACCTCTTCCCCCCACCACACCCCCCACCATGCCTCTTTCCTTTCCCAGCCTCTCTCTCTTTTTTCTACCCTCCCCTTTTTTCTCTCCTTACCCTTGACCCATCCCCTGGTGGATCTGCTGTCCCCTCCTCCCCCCTCCAACACCTGCCTATCACTATCTCTTACCTGCATCTACCTACCACCACCTTGTACCCACCCCGCCTCCCCTCTTTTGTCCACCTATCACTGCTCTGCTTTTCCCTCCTATATATTGGGCTTCCCCTTTTCCTATCTTCAGTCTCGAAGGAGGGTCCTGATCCAAAAAGTTGACTGCCTGCTTTTCTCTACGGATGCTGCCTGGCCTACTGAGTTCCTCCAGCATCATCGTGTTTTTTTTACCTCCTTATGACCTTGCACCTTATTGTCTGCCTGCACTGCACTTTCTCTGTAGCTGTAACAATTTATTCTGCATTCTGCATTGTTTTACCTTGTACTACCTCAATGCACTGTGTAATGAATTGATCTGTACAAACGGTATGCAAGACAAGGCAGTGTGGAGAATCAGAGGGATCTTGGGGTCTGACTCCATAGGACGCTCAAAGCGGCTGCGCAGGTTGACTCTGTGGTTAAGAAGGCATATGGTTTATTGTCCTTCGTCAATCGGGGAATTGAATTTAGGAGGCAAGAGGTAATGTTGCAGCTGTATAGGACCTTGGTCAGACCCCACTTGGGGTACTGTGCTCAGTTCTGGTCGCCTCGCTTCAAGAAGGATGTGGAAGCCGTAGAAAGGGTGCAGAGGAGATTTACAAGGATGCTGCCTGGGATGCGGAGCATGCCTTATGAAAGCAGGTTGAGTGAACTCAGCCTTTTCTCCTTGGAGCAACGGAGGATGAGGGGGGACCTGATAGAGGTGTATAAGATGATGAGAGGTATTGATCATGTGGATAGTCAGAGGCTTTTCCCCAGGGCTGAAATGGTTGCCACAAGAGGACACAGGTTTAAGGTGCTGGGGAGCAGGTATAGGAGAGATGTCAGGGCTAAGTTTTTTACTCAGAGAGTGGTGAGTGTGTGGAATGGGCTGCCGGCAACGGTGGTGGAGGCGGATACAATGGGGTCTTTTAAGAAACTTTTGGATAAGTACATGGAGCTTAGAAAAATAGCGGGCTATGGGTAAGCCTAGTAATTTCTAAAGCAGGGACATGTTGGGCACAGCTTTGTGGGCCGAAGGGCCTGAATTGTGCTGTAGGTTTTCTATGTTTCTATGTTCTATGACAAGTTTTTCACTGTACCTCGGTACAAGTGACAATAATAAACCAACCTACTAATTCCAATTCCCAAAGTTTACACGCCGTTAACGACCTGCAGGAAGGAGCTCCCCGGGCACGGCTCCCCCCCCCCCCCACCCCCCCATACACGGCGCAGGCGACTGCGGACTGGGCGTGGGACAGAGTGTTGGAGGTGGGATCCGGATAGCGGGTGCTGGAGCCGGGCAGGAGCAGAGATCTCCGCCGGGGAACAGAGCACCGGTACCTCCAGCGAGACAGAGGGAGCAAAACTGAGGGATCTCCACGGTCAGAGTGATCCGCCGGTGATCTCCAGGAACTTGCCCGCTGGGAGAGAGATCTGCCGCACAGGGAGAGGGTGAGTTGGCGGAGATGGAGAGACCGGGATCGGTTCTGACCCACTCCAGTGCGGCACTGGACACCCACTGCGTGCGGCGGTGAGCATCTCAGGACGGGACCCTGCGCCGGAACAGGGACTGCCGCAGAGTCCATCAACAACTTAACTGATTGTGGAAC
Source organism: Pristis pectinata (assembly GCF_009764475.1). NCBI lineage: Eukaryota > Metazoa > Chordata > Chondrichthyes > Rhinopristiformes > Pristidae > Pristis > Pristis pectinata. Next base: position 4,248,682 of record NC_067429.1, on the reverse strand, counting down.
GTAACCATGGTCTCCGCCTGACCGTGTGTGTGTCTGAGTGTGAGTGTGAGTGTGTGTATCTGTGTGTGTGTGTGTCTGAGTGTGAGTGTCTGTGTATGTGTGTGTGTGTGTTTCTGTGTGTGTCTGTGTCTGTGTGTTTGTGTGTGTGTTTCTGTGTGTGTGTGTGCGTGTTTGTGAGTGTTTGTGTGTGTGTGTGTGTGTGAGAGAGAGAGAGAGAGAGAGAGAGAGTGTTCACACACTGCTCCAGGGCACTGAGTGAGCTATGGACTTCTCAGAGGACGGGCAGTGGGCAGACCCAGCCAACGGGACCCGGGGTGTCGTCCAGATGAGCAAGGCAGCTAAAGTCGCCACTTCTGTGGTCTATGGGACCATCTTCCTCTGTGGGACGGCCGGGAACGTCCTGGTCATCTGGGTCATTTGGATCTTGAGAAGCAAAAGCTGCATGCAGAGGAGGCTGAGCCGACACATGGTGAGCATGGCGTGTTCCGATCTCCTCATCCTGACCATCGGTCTACCCATCGAGCTGTACGCCATCATCTGGTACCCTCACCCTTGGCCAATTGGAAACGTTGGCTGCAAGGGTTTCTACTTGCTCTGGGAGGTTTGCAGCTACACATCAATATTCAACGTCCTGACCTTCAGTTTGGAACGCTACCTTGCCATCTGTTACCCAATGCAGATCAAGTTAATGGCGACATCAAGGACCACCAAAGTGATTGGCTTGGTTTGGGCCATGGCTTCCATCACAGGGTTGCCTGTCGCTTTTGTGATCGGTGTAGAAGATGCTTGGAAGCCCTTCAGGGCCCGAGGGGAGACCAGATCTTCTCTCAACATATGTACCAATATTTCTGGGAGAATGCCTCTCTTTCAGCTGGTCATCTACCTCTCCTTCTCTCTCTATGTTCTGGTGCTCCTGCTGGTGGCTTTTACCTGCAGACAGATGATAAAAACCCTCCTCAGAGGCCGGCCCGTGTCCATCGCACTCCAAAGGACCAGCTCTGCAGGCAGGACCCTGCCAAAGTTTAAGGAGATGAGGCGGCAAAACGTGGTGATGCTGGGTAAGTAGGACAGAGGGATCTGCAGTGCGTGTGCGGGAGAGGTACAGAGGTCAGGGATACGCTGGAAATTAACCACCTGCTTCAGAGAAACTGAGCAATCAGATTAATCTTGGCAAGAACAATACTGCATATATTATAAATCTACATTTATAATACACATCACCGCCACACTCCTCCATCCAGTTCCCCTCCTCTCCTCCCTCCCTTCATTCCATGATCCACTGTCCTCTCCTGTCAGATTCCATCTTCTTCGGCCCTTTGTCACTTCCACCTATCACCTCCCAGCTTCTTACATCATTCCCGCTCTCCCCCCCCCCTCACCTGCCTAGCAGCCCCACCTCACCTGCATCCACCTATCACTCGCCAGCTCTGGCTCCACCCCTTGCCCCCACCGTTTTATACTGGCTCTCTCCCCTCTTTCTTTCCAGTCCTGATGAAGGGTCTCGACCTGAAATGTCGACTGTCCATTTAAGATAAGATTTCTTTATTAGTCACGTGTACGTTGAAACACACAGAGCGTAGAGTGTTCTGGGGGCAGCCCGCAAGTGTCGCCACACTGCCGGCGCCAACATAGCACGCCCACAACTTCCTAACCCCTACGTCTTTGGGATGTGGGAGGAAACCGGAGCACCCGGAGGAAACCCACGCAGACACAGGGAGAACGTACAAACTCCTTACAGACTGCGGCCAGTATTGAACCCGGGTCGCTGGTGCTGTAATAGCGTTATGCTAACTGCTACACTACCCTGCCTGCCCCCCCACAGACGCTGCCTGACCTGCTGAGTTCCTCCAGCTGTGTGTGTTGCTCCAGATACCAGCATCTGCAGTCTCTTGTGTCTCCATTTAACACTCATTTTGTCAGGATCTGAGTGTCACTGACAAGGCCAGCATTTATTGCCCATCCCTGCCTGCCCTTGGGAAGGTGGTGGTGAGCCCCCCTCTTTGAACTGCTGCTGAAGCAGTTGGGTGGGGTTCCAGGACTTAGACCCAATGACCATGAAGGACCAGGGGTATATTTCCAAGTCAGGAGGGGAACCTGCAGGTGGTGGTGTCCCCATGCATCCTGCTGTCCTTGATTGCTGGTTGAGGTCACAGGTCTGGAAGATGCTGCTGCAGTAGCAGAAGCAATTTTGTAGGAAGCAGACACTGCAGCCATGGTGCCCTGGTCCTGGAGGGGAAAAATGCTTAACATGGTGGCGGGGGTACACACAATATGATTTACTTCAGTTTCTCAGGGTAAATGGTTGTGGTAAATTGTTTGACCAAAGAGGTTGGCCTAACCTGGCATTTTAAAGGGGGTGAGATGTAGAGCCAGAGGAATTTCAGAGTTCAGGACACAGGCAGCTAAGGACTTGGTTACCAATGGAGTTGTAATGAAGACTGGGGTACATAACGGACCAGAACTGGTGAGAGTTCCACAGGTTCTAACCTTTTTGGACATTTTCAATGCAGGGCAGATTTCACCATTTTATAAGTTTTTCTGACAAACCTCCCGTAGCACTGACGTGAATCGGAGAATGTTAGGTTGTCATGGTTAAAATGGGACAGGACCAGACACTAGCTTGTCCCCCAGAGCACCGTGGAAGATGAGTCAAGACTAAGTGCATGTTCAGGGGAATTTAGAAGGTGAAGTACATTTGGACTAGAATGCATGGCGCGCGATTCCACTCCCCTTTTAAAGTTAGGGCCGGGAGAAGTTAATTCAGCAGCAGGTCATAGACAAACAGCAACGCCTAGACTTACTTCAGTGTGAAGATGTACCCGTTAGACATCCTGAGATGGTTGAGCTTGTAGTTCAGGCTGCTGTGCTTTGCAGCTGGCCATTGTAGGTGAAGGGTACGATTTGTCTTCAATTTTTGCTCTTTTCCTGTGGGAAACCATCAGACCTGCTCTTTGTGACTCTTCAGATGGTATTAGGCATGCTGGAGACAGTGAACTCACTGGTCAAGGCCTCAGAAACTAAAGCCACTGTCCATCCAATTGAATGAGATGACCATCCGAGCATGAACAGTCTCCACTGTTCTTTAGTGTTGCATCCCTTTACGAAAGGCAAATTTGTTAATGGCATAGGTTGGCTGCAATACGGTGGTATATTGACCAGTGGTGTCCCGCAGGGATCAGTGCTGGGACCTCTGTTTGTGATATATATATATATATATTAATGACTTGGGTTGATCAGTAAATTTGTGGATGACACAAAAATTGGTGGCGTTGTGGACAGTGAAGGAGGTTGTCAAAGGATACAGCAGAGTATAGATCAGTTGCAGATATGGACGGAGAAATGGCAGATGGAGTTTCATCTGGGCAAGTGTGAGGTGTTGCGCTTTAGGAGGTCAAATGTAAGGGGATTGTACACAGTAAATGACAGGACCCTTAGGAGAATTAAAGTACAGAGGGATCTTGCCATGCAACTCCATGGCTCCCTGAAAGTGGCAACATAAGTAGACAGGGTGATAAAGAAGGCATACGGCATGCTTGACATTCATTCGGGGCATTGAGTACAAGAGTGAGAAAGTCATGTTGCAGCTGTATAAAACTTTGGTTAGGCCGCACAGAGTATTATGTGCAGTTCTGGTTGCTCCATTATGAGAAGGATGTGGAGGCTTTGGAGAGGGTGCAGAGGAGCTTTACCAGTATGCTGCTTGAATTGGAGAGTATTAGCTATAACGAGAGCTTGGACAGTCTTGGGTTGTTTTCTCTGCAACATTGGAAGCTGAGGGGAAACCTGATGAATGCACCATAGAAAGCATCCTATCTGGATGCGTCACGGCTTGGTACGGCAACTGCTCTGCCCAGGACCACACGAAACTGCAGAGAGTTGTGGACACAGCCCAGCACATCACGGAAACCAGCCTCCCCTCCATGGACTCTGTCTATACCTCTTGCTGCCTTGGTGAAGCAGCCAGCATAATCAAAGACCCCACCCCCCCTCAGGTTATTCTCTCTTCTCCCCTCTCCCATCAGGCTGAAGATACAGGAGCCTGAGGGCACGTATCACCAGGCTCAAAGACAGCTTCTATCCCGCTGTGATAAGACTATTGAACAGTTCCCTTATATGATGAGATGGACTCTTGACCTCACAATCTACCTTGTTATGACCTTGCACCTTATTGTCTACCTGCACTGCACTTCCCTGTAGCTGTGACACTTTACTCTGTACTCTGTATTGTTCTTACCCTGTACTACCTCAATGCACTGTGTAATGAATTGACCTGTACGATTGGTATGCAAGACAAGTTTTTCACTGTACCTCGGTACAAGTTACAATGATAAACCAATACTAACAGAAGTTTATAAAGTTATGATATAGATAGGTTAGACGGTCAGAGTCTCATTCCTAGGGTAGAAATGTCAAATACTAGAGGACACAGGTTTGCGTAACAGGGGGATAGTTTAAAGGAGATGTGCAGGACAAGTTTTTTACACAGAGAGTGGTGGGTGCCTGGAACGCACTGCCAGGGTATTGGTATTAGTTTATTATAGTCACTTGTACCGAGGTACAGTGAAAAACTTGTCTTGCATACCGATCGTACAGGTCAATTCATTACACAGTGCAGTTACATTGAGTTAGTACAGAGTCCATTGATGTAGTACAGGTGAAAACAATAACAGTACAAAGTAAAGTGTCCCAGCTACAGGGAAAGTGCAGTGCAATAAGGTGCAAGGTCACAGATAGTGGCATTCAAGAGGCATTTAGACAGATATATCAACATGAAGGGAGTGGAGCAATATGGATCATGTGCAGGCAGAAGGGATTTGTTTTATTTGGCATCATGGTCAATTCAGAAATCATGGGCCAAAGGGCCTGTTCCTGTGCTGTAATACAATATATGCTCCTATAACATATTGTTTATCTACACAGGGTGTATTGTTGGAACATTGGCTGTTTGTTGGTTTCCGTTCCAAGCGAGGCGACTAATGACAGCTATTCAGTCCAAGACCGAGTGGACAGAACATTACTACAGATCCTACCTTGCTATGCAGCCCATCACCAACACTCTCTATTACATCAGCTCAGCAATCAACCCTTTCCTTTACAACGTGACCTCCAAACAGTTCCGCAAGATGTTCATGCAAGTGCTAAGAGGCTGCTGTCGGTCCAGCTCCATCCCTTCAGAGTACGGGAGAAACTCACAATCAGACCCGAAACAAGAGGCCATTTCATTAAATGTGAAACCATTCTCTTCTGGGAGTAGTGGAGAATGAAGGAGAACCTTCACACTGAACGATTCCACTCTTGCTCTGGTGTGAGATGAAGATGCATTTTAAAGACTTCAGGATATTAAGCAGGCCAAGTCAGGCCAAGGATTTTACTCTGCCATTTTGAGTTAACCACGTTGATTCTAATACTTATCCCTTTACGCTGATTAAAATACCTTGCTAGAATCTTGCCTCACAATAGACAAGATTCCAACCATTATCACAGGAATTAAAAATAAAGTCCCTTTTCTTCTGATAGATGGATGGTTAACCAAGGGAAGGTGCAAGGTTACAGAGTGAAGAGAGGATGTCACAAAGCTCAGTTTGCACAAACCCTGATCAAAGTCTCACCGCTGTCAGGCAGAGGTTCAGTCTGCACAGACTCCTTGTGAGGTGGCTGGAATATTGAGGTGGGGACTTAGGGGGACAGTTCGGTCTGGGACAGGACTTGTCACATCCTGGCTCTGAAGAGAAATATAAGACCCCATGGCAGCATCAGTGGACGATTTCCTTCCAGATTCCTGGTGAAAATTTTTATTATTTGATCAACAAAACAAACTTCCACTTTGCTTTTTCTTGGAGCATGTTGTGCCCAATCTGTCTGGCGTGTTTCTCAGATTAAACAGTGGCAAAAGTTTAAAAGTGCTTTTTCAAGAAAGGAAACTCATAGACTGTAATAAAAACATAAAATGATGGAAACGCTCTGAAAATTTCCAGCATTTGCTGTTCTTTATTTCAGATTTTGAGCATCTGCAGTTTTTGGATTTTCATTAGCTTTAGGGCGTCCTGTTGAGCAATATTTTCTTTCTCATGCGTAATGACTGTGAAGGAAAAGTGAACAGGTTTCCTTCTACTATCCCTGATACCTGCTTCAAAGTACATGCATGAGAACAGAGTAGAACACAGAGGGAACAGAGTCTAATGCAGTCAGATGTCCTCAAATTACCAGATGGCCACTTGGGTAAGGAAGCAACTTCTGATCAGTGGCCCATGTAGCTCGAAAACTTCAGGAGGGGAATGAAACATTGGTTCCGTGACTGAGTGCCTACGAGAGAGGAACTGCTTTTATTACATGCAGAGTGTTCATGTTGAGCAGTTCCAGAGCAATGATTTCCCGTTTGTAACGTTCCCTGGTTGTGAGTATAAAATCTCCAAATATTGACAGAAGCCATCAGGTATAAGATTGTATATCTAGGAAGCCTCTCAAAAGCCTCGTTACTGCAGGAGGAAGAGTAAAAGTGTTTAATTCCAGTGAGTTATCTGGCTCCCCATCTGTTCATCAGGTTTTTTTTGACTCATTAGCTAATTTCTTCTGGCAGATGTGTACACAGGAGCAGAGAATATATAGAGGTGGAGGTTGAGAGTGTAATTCAACACAGCTCCCAGTTTCCCTTACCTTAAGCTGGAAAGCATATCTTTGCCCAGTGGTTCAGCACACATCTGTCTAAAACACATCAGCAGCTTCCATTTATATGCAGTCATTCATCTGAATGCAGTCAAATGAATGTTGGCATTCGTTTCTAGAGGAATAGAATATAAGAGCAGGGATGTGATGTTGAGGCTCTATAAGGCATTGGTAAGACCTCACTTGGAGTACTGTGTGCGGTTTTGGGCTCCTTATTTAAGAAAAGATGTGCTGATGTTGGAGAGGGTTCAGAGAAGATTCACTAGAATGATTCCAGGAATGAGAGGGTTAACATATGAGGAATGTTTGACGGCTCTTGGGCTGTACTCCTTGGAGTTCAGAAGAATGGGGGGGACCTCATAGAAACATTTCGAATGTTAAAAGGCCTGGACAGAGTAGATGTGGCAAAGTTGTTTCCCATGGTTGGGGAGTCTAGTACAAGAGGGCACAACTTCAGGATTGAAGGGCACCCATTCAGAACAGAGATGCGGAGAAGTTTCTTCAGCCAGAGAGTGGCTGTGGAGGCAAAGTCACTGGGTGTATTTAAGGCAGAGAGTGATAGGTATCTGAGTAGCCAGGGCATCAAAGGTTATGGTGAGAAGGTGGGGGAGTGGGGCTAAATGGGAGAATGGATCAGCTCATGATAGAATGGCGGAGCAGACTTGATGGGCCGAATGGCAGACCTGCTCCTTTGTCTTATGGTCTTATGGTCTTATATACCACCTACATCAGGGTGAAACATCCCAAGATACTTGAGGTTTACCAGGATGCTGCCTGGATTAGAGGGCATGCAACTAGAGTTGTTTTCTCTGGAGCGGCAGAGGCTGAGGGGAGACCTGATAGAAGTTTATAAAGTTATGAGAGGCATAGACAGAGTAGACAGCCAGTATCTTTTTCCCAGGGTCAAAATGTCTAATACTAGAGGGCATGCATTTGTGAGAGGGGGAAAGTTCAAAGGAGATGTGCGGGGCAAATTTTTTACACAGAGGTGGTGGGTGCCTGGAATGTGCTGCCAGGGGTGGTGGTGGAGGCAGATATGATAGTCGTGTTTAAGAGGCTCTCAGGTAGGCACATGAATGTGCAGAGAATGGAGGGATGTGGACCATGTGCAGGCAGAAGGATTAGTTTAATTAAAGATCATGAGCTTAATTAGTTTGGCATAACATTGTGGGCTGAAGGGCCTGTTCCTGTGCTGTACTGTGTTGAAGTACTTCACAGAAGAGGTTTCAAACAACATTTAAAACCAAGGCTGACAAAAATACTAGGACAAGGAACAAAGGGTTCTAAGAAGTGCCTTCAATGAGGCAGAGAGATCTAGGTATGGAATTCCAGAACTGTGGTGCTGAAGATACAGCTATCGATGGTGATGTGATGAAAATCTGGGATGAAAGAGAGGAAAGCTGGTATCCTGGAGGGCAGTAGGTTTGGAGGAGGTTACAGAAAGCAGGAGGAAGCATGGGAGATGTTGCGTCATTGAGAGCCATTCAGTAAACACCAGGGTGAATGGGAGATGTGAGGAAGGTCCAGTCCCTCGATCATCTTGGTCAAGATGGCAGTTAGAGGTCTATGGGCCAGGCAGCATCTATGGAGGGAAATAGACAGTCGACATTTCGGGCCGAGACCCTTCATCTGGACCTGATGAAGCGTCTCGACCTGAAACGTTGACTGTCCGTTTCCCACCACAGATGCTGGCTGACCTGCTGAGTTCCTCCAGCGTCTTTTGTGTTGCTCCAGAGTCCAGCATCTGCAGTCTCTTGTGTCTCGAGTTAAAGGTCTACGTTTTATTTCCTCCAGGTCCTATGTCACGTCTGTTGTTCAGTGAAGGGGCTGACCGACACTGGAGGAGGACTGAATGGATACTGTTTCCTCTCCACCATTTCACCCAGCTCAGCATTCCCCACACGTGAGTCTGATATTGGGTGACAAAGAACTATTCACTCGCAGGGACTTTGAAGTGGAGCTTCAATCAATTAATTTTCCAGCAGAGGTCACTGGATGGAGATCAGCATTGCCAGGCTTTTCCCTTTGTGAAATAAAGATTAATTTGAAGTTCATTCATTGTCGTCTGACTCTATGTCAATATTAAGAAATCTCAGTAACCCACATATTGGTCATGTAAATATTCATGACATCTTGAGACTATTCACTCTACTCTTTCCTACCAGAATGTTCATCGTTTCCTATTTATAGTTTTCTCCACAAGAACACAATGGCAGAAGTAGGTCCCATTCAGTATGATCATGGCTGATGGACCTGACAACTCCTTCTCTGTGCCAGACCCCCGTTGTCCTCAAGTCTCCTGATCTTTCAAATATTTATCGATATCCACTTTAAATACTTCTAATGAGCTGGCACCCACAACTCTCTGGGATAGAGAATTCTCTGTGCAAGAAGATATTTCCCTGCACCTCAGTTTTAAATGACCAGCCCCTAATCTTAAAATTAGGTGCCCCTGTTCAAGATTCTTGAACTAGTGAAAACACCTTGCCATCCACCCTGTTATATCCCCTCAGGACCTTATGTGTTTTAATAAGATCACCCCTCCTTCTAAACTCCAAAGACTCCAACTCTTTTAAGCTACTAACTCTCAGCAACAACATAACAAATTCCCCAAACCAGCAGACCTCCCCAAACCAGCAGACATCCCCGGAGCAGCAGAAATCCCCAGACCAGCAGACCTCCCCAAACCAGCAGATATCCCCAGACCAGCAGATATCCCCAGACCAGCAGACCTCCCCAGACCAGCAGACATCTCCAGACCAGCAGACCATCCCAGACCAGCAGACCTCCCCAGACCAGCAGACATCCCCAGACTAGCAGACATCCCCAAACCAGCAGATATCCCCGGAGCAGCAGAAATCCCCAGACCAGCAGACCTCCCCAAACCAGCAGATATCCCCAGACCAGCAGACCTCCCCAGACTAGCAGACAACCCCAAACCAGCAGACATCCCCAGAGCAGCAAACCCCAGACCAGCAGACCTCCCCAAACCAGTAGATATCCCGAGCAGCAGATATCCCCAGACCAGCAGACCTCCCCAGACCAGCAGACATCTCCAGACCAGCAGACCATCCCAGACCAGCAGACCTCCCAGACCAGCAGACATCCCCAGACTAGCAGACATCCCCAAACCAGCAGACATCCCCAGAGCAGCAAACCCCAGACCAGCAGACCTCCCCAAACCAGTAGATATCCCGAGCAGCAGATATCTCCAGACCAGCAGACCTCCCCAAACCAGTAGATATCCCGAGCAGCAGATATCCCCAGACCAGCAGACATTTCCAGACCAGCAGACCATCCCAGACCAGCAGACTTCCCCAGACCAGCAGACCATCCCAGACCAGCAGACCTCCCCAGACCAGCAGACCATCCCAGACCAGCAGACCTCCCCAGACCAGCAGACCATCCCCAGACCAGCAGACCATCCCAGACCAGCAGACCTCCCCAGACCAGCAGACCTCCCCAGATATCATGTGGTTAGTGCAGGAAAGTGGTGCTGAGATAAAACCTCAGCCAGATCTTACAATGACAGAGCAGACTGCATGGCCTGTTCCTACTTTACTTCTTTATGTTCTAATATTTAGACCAGGGAATGGCTATACATGTCAGCATGGCGTGCGGCTTGAAGGCAAACTCGGAGGGGATAATCTTCCGACATGCCAGCTCCCTCTTGCATCAGGTTTGGGTGGTGCCCTTGGAGCAGCCAAGGTGAGTGCATTGTGTAGGTGGCACATAGTGCGGCCACTGTGCACCAACGACGGGTGGGATAAGTGATGAAGGTGGCGGATGGGCCGCCAATCAAATGGTAACGCATCACTGTAGGTTTGTAGTCACGGCAACCTGCTGTACTTACCTGGTGTGGACTGCATGAGATTCCAGGTCAACGCCAACAAGTGCACGTGGCAGAAACAGGCCACTCATTTAGTGTTCACAATCGATGCACATCCCCATCTGTTCCATCTCCTTCCAGCTGATCATCCTGTCCCTTCACTCACACGCACATGTGCAGTTCATTTTGAAAATACCTAACCCATTTTCCTCCACCACATCCTGCTTCCGGGAGTTTTACATTCCAATCATTCCAAGTGAGGACGTTTCTCCTTATTTCCTGAATGGATTCGTGGGTGGTTATTTTCTATTTATTAGTTTTAGATTCTGAGAGGGTTGTCTCTCATGTGGCCACGAACCTCAACGTAAACTTGAGGAACACACTCACCTTCCCATTTTTACAGACTTTCAGACTCAAACCACTAGCTCAGTAGATCAAGTAGAACGCTCACCTCGCCTTGGGACAGGGTAACAAATGCTGGCCTTGCCGGTGATGTCCAAAGCCCAAGAACAGAATCAAACAGCATCCAAGGAAGATATTCAGACCATTATGTCTGCCAACTCTTTGAATGTGCTTACCAATTAGTCCTAGTCCCCCTGCACCCTATAATTATTACTTCCTCAAGTAATAATTCTTTTTTGAAAGTTACAATCAAATCTATTTCCAATACCCAGTGCATCCCAGTTTAGACCAATTCACTGTGCATGGTGGTGTAGCAGTTAGTGTGACGCTAATACAGCGCCAGCGACCCAGGTTCAATTCTGGCCGCTGTCTGTGAGGAGTTCGTACATTCTCCCCGTGTCTGCGTGGGTTTCCTCCGGGTGCTCCGGTTTCCTCCCATGTTCCAAAGATTTACAGTTTAGGAAGTTGTGAGCGTGCTATGTTGGCGCCAGAAGAGTGGCGACACTTGCAGGCTGCCCCCCGCACATTCTCAGTAACACAAAAAGACGCATTTCACTGTGTGTTTCAATGTACATGTGACTAACAAATAAACATCTTAAATAAATACTCTCATCCCACTTCTGATTTTTTTGCCAATTGCATTAATTATGGGCCCCTGCTTATTGAAAAATTGATGGAAATTTGTGCCAGTACTCAAGCATCTAATCCCTCATGTCTGTATTTAACTGATGTGCCTAGTTTCTGCTGAGGTGTTGAACCAAGACCTAATGATCTGCCTCACTGGTTCAGGTGGGTGATGAAGATTCTTGGGCTTTATTTCCGAAGAGCCATTGGCTTTAACCAACATTCCCCCCTCAGCCAGCAACAGCAAGAACTGAGTTTTGTAAAATAAACATTTCCAGGATGTCAGTGCATTATACAAAAACAATTCTCTCTAAAGTACTCTAGGGCACGTTCAAACAATGTAATTATCATACAGCAATTAACATGGCTTTTAACTTAATGATGGGAAGGATATTGGCAAATATTTGTCATAGTCACTGTTGATTCTAGGCAGATAAAAACCACATTATTCTCTCAATAGAATATTACCAAGAAATCCTGGAAGTATCCTTTGCTAGTGGATTACATTGTCATTGTTATTTTAGTCAACCTGAGACAAAAGAGCAAAGGTTGGAAATGCTTAGTAAGTCAAATGCAATATCTGTCCTTTCTCCCCTTCCCCTCTTATGATCCAAAGCCTCAAAAAATGTTTCCCTGTTCAAGCAGCAACTCATTTGTATTCCCATGAATTTAGTAGGGTCAATGTGATTGCCACACAGAAACCAAACACACAGACTGTTTCTCACCTATCCCCCACCTGCGTGTGTTCCTCCCTCTCCCCCCACCTTCTTATTCTGGCTTCTGCCCTCTTCCTTTCCAGTCCTGATGAAGGGTCTCAGCCCGAAGCGTCGACTGTTTATTTCCCTTCATGGATGCTGCCTGACCTGCTGAGTTCCTCCAGCACTTTTTGTGTATTGCTCCAGATTCCAGCATCTGCAGAATTTTTTGTGTCTCCATGTTTTTCGAATAGCTCCTTCTGTCTGCAAATGTGACTCTGAACTTCTGGTCAGCCTCCATCATACTCCAAGCCTGGTCTCTGCCCTAGACCCCCTATGCTGTTCCCATGAACCTCAGGGTAAGCTTGAGGAACAACACCTCATCTTTCCACTTTTACAGATTTTCAGACTCAAAACTGAGTTCGACAGTTTTAGATAACAGTTCTGCAGTTCCTATTTACACCTCTTCTTGACACATATTTTATACCTTTTTCTCAGGCAGCCCCTGTGCATTGAGGAAAACTTGCTCCCACTCCAGTTCCATGGGTTCTGAAGTGGCTGATGAGGTCAGTACGGGATCCACAGACTGTGCTGAATAAGGAGCAAGAGTACATGACAGGATGGGTGGTGGTATCGGCTGAGATCCATCCGAAAAAGACTTGAGGTTGGAATTGGTATTGGTTTATTATTGTCACTTGTACTGAGGTACAGTAAAAAATTTGTCTTGCATACCGATCGTACAGATCAATTCATTACACAGTGCATTGAGGTAGTACAAGGTAAAACAATACAGAATGCAGAATAAAGTGTCACAGCTACAGAGAGAATGCAGTGCAGGTAGACAATAAGGTGCAAGGTCATAACGAGGTAGATTGTGAGATCAAGAGTCCATTTTATCGTACTAGGGAACCATTCAATAATCTTATAACAGCAGGATAGAAGCTGTCCTTGAGCCTGGTGGTACGTGCTTTCAGGCTTTTGTATCTTCTGCCCGATGGGGGGGGGGGGGAGGGGGGGAAGAAGAGAGAATGTCTAGGGTGGGTGGGGTCTTTGATTATGCTGGCTGCTTTACCGAGACAGCGAGGTGTAGGTAGGGTCCATGGAGAGGAGGCTTCTCAGTAACACTCCAGATGTTCTTCTTCCACAGGGCAGAGATTCTCACACACCAGTGAGGGAGTTATTAGCTAATTTTCCCTTGCACCATTATCCGTATAAATCCATCCTACAGTCCACCCTATCAGAGATCTTCCCTTTTGATCTTTCTTTCCCTTTGCTCCAGTTTAAAACTTCTGCCTTTTCTTTCAGTTCTGATGAGAAGTCATTAATTGTAAATGTTACCTCTGCCTTTCTCTCTACCAGACCAGTCAAGTGTTCCCAGCACTTTCTGTCCTCGTTTAAGTTGGGCAGGATCAGTAGGAAAAGGGAAGCATTCACACCTCAGGCAGAGCCCTTCACTTTTACTGAGTGACTAGTTACCCAATAATCCCAGTAACTATAACCCTTCTTGTGCAAAGTAAAGTCTTCCATTTCTTCCACACCTCTCAGAGTCTCAGGATGTCCCAACACTTTGCAAACATTGAATTACTTCTTGAACTATATCTTGTGCATGTAATGTAAGAGGTGAAGCAGCTAATTTGTGCATAGCAAGCTTCCCAACCAGCACTGATAATGAAGAGCTAATCTGTTTCTCATTGAATTTTCAGATCTTCTTTGAATAGTGCCTTGAGATATTCTGCATCCACAAGAGAAGCTAACATTTCATCTGAAAGGATAATGTTTTGTAAAATTTTAAGATGATTTATTGTGACATTTTAACCATGAGAGTCCTTCAATTTTTCAGCAACCTGGAAGGAAGCCCCCAAAGCACAACAATGATGTTCCACTCCAGCTCCTGAGTTCAGTGTAAGTGATTTGAGCACTGGAGCCTATTGTTCGCCCCGCCCTCCAGCATAAAGCAAAACCTTAAAAAGCTTTATAAAATCACGAGGGGCATACATAAGGTGAAGAGCCAAAGTGCTTTTTTTCCCAGGGGAGGGGATTCCAAATCTAGAGGGCATAGGTTTAAAGTGAGAGGGGTAAGATTTAAAAGGGGCAACTGAGGGGCAACTTTTTCACACAGGGGGTGGTGAGTATGTGGAACGAGCTGCCAGAGCAAGTGGTAGAATCAGGTACAATTACAATGTTTAAAAGACATCTAGACAGGTACACGGATAGTAGAGGTTTAGAGGGATAAGGGCCAAATGCAGGCCAATGGGACTAGCATAGTTAGGCAACTTGGTCAGCATGGTCGAGTTGGGCTGAAGGGCCTGTTTCCATGCTGTATAGCTCTATGGCTCTCTCTATAAAAACAAGATTAAATTATCTCTGTGAACATCCTCAGTTCAACGCCCACATCAAGCTGCCTTGCAGTTCGAGACCATGAGGGCTGAGGTCCCTTTTGTACATTCTGTTCTCCTATGCACATACTTTGCAGTGAGCTAAAGACCACTGTTTTACTTGGAACTTTCTTTCTCTTCAATATTCTCCTTACATAGTTGTTCACACCATATGAGGAGTTTGGGAAGCTGGGCTCTGATGCTACAGAATTAATTGTTAGCTCTTTCTTCTGTACAAATCCATCTATTACACAGTGTTACAAGAAATGTCACTGCACAGAAATAGATCATTTGATGTTTATGTTCTACGTAAGTCTCCTTCAATCCTCTCCCTTATCAACAGACCTTTCAATTCCTTGCTCCCTCATTCCTGAACATACCCAGCAAACCTTCCCCACTCCCCACTCCCCCCTCCACCCACCACACCAGTTGTGGCTCAATAGGAATCTCCCTCACTTCTGAGTTAGAAAGTACCAGTTTCGAATCCTATTCTGGACACCTGAAGGAAAACCAGGCTGATGCTCAGTGCAGGACTTGAGGGAGTGCTGTACTATCTGTCTTTTGGATGAGACATTAAACTAAGTTCTATTTCACTCTCACAGGTGGATATAAAAGATGACATGACATATTTTGATCAAGGATTTCCTGACTACTTTTATCCATCAATCAACAGCTGTAAACAGAATGTTATTGCATTGCTGTTTGTGGAAGCTTTGTACGTACAAATTGGCTGTCACATTTTTGATCGTAACTATCTTTCAAAAATGATAACTTTGCTTACAAATAGCAGCATTCTGAAACAGATGTGAAAATTTCCCTGCAAGTGAAGGTCTTTCTCTTCAGATCCACCTTTCTATGTGTTAGTGAGCTCCATGTGCAATATCACTGAACATGTTTTTGTAATTCCCTTTGGATTTATTGATAAATATCTTATATTTATGGTTACTAGAATTTGGATATCCCCTCAAGTGAAAACATTCCCATTCATTGGCCCATCAAGTCACTTTTAGTTTTTTCCAGGTAAAAAGAGCCTTATTTTCTTCAATCTTTCTTGTCAGTCAAAAGCTGCTCCAATCGCTCAGACTTCATGCATTCTTATTTCTGTTGTGCAGAGATCGCTGCACCGCATGGTATTCCACATGTGGTCCTACCCAACTTGTCTGATTGGACAGAAACCATCAAACTTGAGTGCATGGTCCAGATTAGTGGCAACAGTCCCCCACACTGAACAACTGCAGACTCAGTCAAACACACATCAAAAACTTCTACAAAGAAAGCTCAGGAATGTCTGCTTTAATTTTTGATTCCTGACAATATTTTGTAAATCACCTCTTTACCTCCCTAGTCACATTATATCCTTCCTTAACGTGGAGCCTGAACTTCAGGCAATACTCTGGCTCTGGTTTAATTAATGTTTTATACAATTTATATCCTCCTGTGTTCAACTGGTAAAGGAAAAGATTCTGTGTGTTAGATCCATGAGTAGCTGTATGCAGAGGAAATGAACAGCAGGAGAATTTCTTCCAGGTCCAACAAGCTAAACTGTTCAACTTCACCCCACCCCGACACCCACAACTTCTCTCCCTGCTCCTTCTCTCTGGTTCTTTGCTCTGTTCTTTCACTGCACTCTCTCAGCTGGTGGGTTGCCAGCTGTCCATCAAACCGGCTGTCAGTCAGGAAAGTTGGAGAAGAATTCTGAGGCTCGCAATCGTCAGGATTCCCGGACCCTCAGATTTTGTACCTGCAACCACTCACCCTCTGCCAATGCATGCTGAAGGCTCAGGTTATTAAATATGGGGATCACTGCTTCAATACCTCCATCCTGGGCCCAACACATTGATGCAGCCACGAAGAAGGCACGCCAGTGGCTCTACTTCATTAGGAGTTTGTGGAGATTTGGTATGTCACCAAAGGCTCTTGCAAATTTCTACAGATGTATGGTGGAGAGCAGCCTAGTATGGAGGCTCCAATGCACAGGACTGAAAGAGGCTACAGAGGGTTGTAGACTCAGTCAACTCCATCACGGGCACAACCCTCCCCACCATCAAGGACATCTTCAAGAGGCGGTGCCTCAAGAAGGCGGCATCCATCACTAGGGACCCTCACCACCTGGGACATGCCCTCTTCACATTACCACCATCAGGGAGGAGGTACAGGAGCCTGAAGACCCACGCTCAACATTTCAGGAACAGCTTCTTCCCCTCCACCATCAGATTCCTGAATGGTCCATGAACCCACAAACTCTACCTCGTTATTCCTCTTTTAATCTATTTATTTATTTTTGTAACTTATAGTAATTTTTATGTCTTGCACTGTACTGCTGCTGCAAAACGACAAATTTCACGACATATGTCAGTGATAATAAACCTGATTCTGATTCTGAGAATCACAAATCATTGCACCAGCTGTAGATTGTCCAGGGGCCACGAGGTGGCAGTAAATAGTTTCAGTGCTGAGCTGGGAGTGAAGACGAAGGCTAAATGAGTGCAAAGTCTATTTTTACAATTACAAAGAAGGCAAGGAAGGCACATGTTGACATCAAAATCAGGCAGAAAGGGCATGTCAGCTTTCAAAGGAATTCCAGTTTAGGTAAGTGGGAACAGTTGGGTTTCAGTAAGAAAAACAAGGTGGGCACATATTCCTTGGATAATGTGTAAATGAGCAAAGAGCTCAAGGTATGTAGGGCATTGGTGAGACCACATCTGGAGTGTACAGTATTGGTCTCCTTACTTAAGGAAGGTGTTAATGTGTTGGAAGCAGTTCACAGAAGGATTAGTGGACTAATAATGGGCAGGTTGTCTATATGAGGAAAGGTTCGACAGACAAGACGTATCTACTGGAGTTCAAAAGAGTTAGAAGGGATGTAATTGGAACATGTAACATCTTGAAGGATCTTGATAGGGTGGATGTGGAGAGGAATTTCCTCTTGGGGAGAATCTAGAACAAAGGGTCAATGTTTAACAATAAGGTGTTACCCATTTAGGGTAACACCTAGATGTTACCCATGCAGGTACGGTAGTGTAGCGGTTAGCGTTACACTATTACAGTGCCAGCGACCCGGGTTCAATTCCGGCCGCTGTCTGCAAGGAGTTTCTACGTTCTCCCCGTGTCTGCCTGGGTTTCCTCCGGGTGCTCCGGTTTCCTCCCACATTCCAAAGACGTACAGGTTAGGAAGTTGTGGATATGCTATGTTAGCACCGGAAGCGTGGCGACACTTGCGGTCTGCCCCCAGAACACTCTACGCAAAAGATGCATTCCACTGTGTGTTTCGATGTACATGTGACTAATAAAGAAATCTTACCTTATCTTACCTTAAACCTTTCCCATCCATGTACCTGTCCAAATATCTTTCAAAAGTTGGAATTGTCCCCACCTCTACCTCTTCCTCTGGCAGCTCGTTCCATTTACCCACAGCCCCTGACCTCAGTCTAAAATGCATGACCCCATAATCTGAAGTCATGAAACCGAGGGAAACATCTTCACATCCATCCTGTGAAGTCCCTTCATGGAATCTTATGTTTCAATGAGACCAGCTCCCATTCTTCTAAGCTCCAGAGTTCAGGTTTCCTCCCGCGTCCCAAAGGTGTGCATGTTGGTGGGTGAATGGTAAAACCTGGAGGCAGTTGGAGAGGAATGTGGGGAGAATGAAATGGGATTAGTGTAAGATTAGTGAGAATGGGTGTTCAATCGTCAGCAGGAATTTGGTGGACCAAATGGCCTTTTTCCATGTGGATGCCCCTGTGACTCTCAAGAGGTCTTGAAAATTAGGGAGGGTGATGCTAGGAGCACAGGAGATGTTTCCTTTTGTGAAGAGGTGAAGATTAGGGCAATGACTAGTAATAAATCCAGCTGGAAATTCAGGAGAACCTTCTGTACTTTGAGGGTGAGAATGTGGGAGTCACACATAGGGAGTGGTTGAGGTGAGAAACAGGAGGGAATGGGTAAAGCGAGAAGTGGGGGGAGATCAGGTAGATGAAGAGGGCAGGAGATGGCTGCGATATTTTGCTCAGGATGGCAGCCTGTTGTGGTGACACTTGCCTTGCCACAGTCATTTGAAAAACTGACTCTTCCTTGTCTGACGATCCTTGACTGTCAGTCAATTGGCCCTTTACCTCCCTGCATTAGCTGCACGACTAACAAACAAAGGTGGTCAAAGGTTGGTTTGAAGAACGAGGTTTATTTAATGCTCTGGAGGTGCATCTCCCTGGGCTGCAGTGCCTTTAAATCCTTACCCTGAAGAGTTGGCAGCCCCACAAAATATCATGGAGTCACAATGTGCAGCATTGCACTGGGTTGTTGGGGAACGAGTGAGTAGAAACCATTCAGTGAATGAAAAAGGATGAAGAATGAGGTACTTAAAGAAATAAAGGAGACTCAGGAGGTACTTCCTGAGCCAAGTTCCAGGGCCAGCTCTGCAGTATTAGGTGCAGTAAATAGTTCACCACCGGCTTTCTTTGGAATTGGAAAGACAAACAAGTAACCTGGTAAATTTGCTGTAATATTATCATACCCCTCTTCTCCAGTTGTGTGAGCATCATGTAGGAGCAACAACAAACAATATGTAGCTCTGTGGGGGTTTATTATTGATCTGAAATGCCATATATGGCAAGAAAGGTTATTACCACATCTGCTCTGGATCAGATAGTGTAAGAAAGAGAAGTGGGGGTAGACTAGGTGTCTCCTCGCACTGCTCTGCCATTCAATAATGTCATAGTTGATCTTCTGCCTCAAGCCCATTTTCCTGCCCAGTCCCCATCTCCTGTAACTCTACTGGTACGTATGGGGATTTTGTTCATCCCATCCATGATGGTCAAATAGATCCTATCATTTTCTACAGCACTCCTGAATCAGAGAAGGGAAAATTCTGCAAGGTATCCATCCCAATTTCTGACTGCTCACCCTTGCTCTAACTGTGAAATGTGAGCAGGACTATACTTGGCGTTGATGCGATCAAGGTTAAATATCTTGCTATGTTCATTTGTCATGGGTGACAAAGGACACTGGAAAGTGACTAGCAACCATGGAACGTTCTCCATCAGCAAGTCAATCGATGACAACTACCAGGTTCAGAGACAAATTCAAAACCAAGACTGTCCTTCCAGTACTGCAGACGTAATGCACGTTAGAAGTACTGTCTTTCAGGTGAAGCAGTAACTGGAGGTGCCCACTTTCCTCTCAAAGGGACCCTGTACGTCGAATCAAAAAAGAGCAAGGAACTTTGGGCGGCAGAGTGCCAGCTAATAGAGCTGCTGGCTCACAGCTCCAGTGATCCGGGTTCAATCCTCACCTCCGGGTGCTGTTTGCATGGAGTTTGCATTATCATGCTGTGACCTCGTGGGTTTCCCCGGCATGCTTTCGGTTCCACCCCCAAAGACGTGCAGGTTGGTGTGTTAATTGTCCCCTGTAAATCGCCCCTAGTGTGCAGGTGAGGGGTAGAATCTGGGGGGAGTTGATGGGAATGTGGGGAGAATAATCTGGATTTGGGTAGGAATAGAAAGCCCTTGATAGGTGGCGTGGACGGCGCACTGAAGCAGCCTGTTCCTGCGCTGTATCTCTCCGTGACTCTAACTTCTCTTTTGTGCCCTACCATAAACTTATCCTTTCACCAATAATCAGTTATAAAAAAGGAATTGCATCGTATGCTTTTGCAAATGAAGAGGATCTTGCTCAAGCCAGCAACTGGCAACAGGGGAGGAGAGGAAATGGATCTGCACATTACGCAGAGGAGACTAGCAACCAGTAACTGACAACGGCCCAACAAATTACTGTCCTGGTACAATGGAAAGGTATAAATGACCTTTATCTCTGTCTTGCTCTGTCCACAATGGCCATCTTGAACTTGCATGTCACTTCAACTCCCCTTCCCGTTCCCACCCCGACTTCCTCCACTGTCACGGTGAGGTCAAACACCAACGAGAGGAACAACACCTCATATTCTGCTTGCGTAGTCTACAACCCAATGGTATGAACATTGAAGTTTGCCACTTTCAGGTATCCCACTCCCCATGTGTTCCTTTCCCACTCCAACTGGTCCACACGGGTTCTCTCTCCCTTGGTTCACCTTTGCCATCCCTCCACCCCACACACCCCAACCTGGGCCCATCTGCCCATCATTCCCCTCCTCATCTGGCTCCACCTATCACCTACCGGCTCCTGACACACCCCTCCCCAACACCTCAATATACTGGGGATCTTTCCTCCTCCCACCCACCCAGTCCTGATACGTCGACACAGCCCTGTTGCCTCCACAGGTGCTGCTCAAACCACTGAGTCCTTCCAGCAGTTTAGTTTTGCTCCAGATTCCATCATCTGCAGTCTCTTGTTTCTCTGTAAATGACCTTCGTTCTCATCGTTACTACTTTACTCCTCTTGCTGCTTGAGAAAATATGCGACCGGTTCACATGCCCTCCCGTGTGTTGCCTGTAACTAAGTTTGGTAAGAACGACCCTGGAGTAATTGTTCCATCACTGTCTCCCCTCCCTGGGTGAAGGTCTGCTCCCATCCTCTGCTTTCCACCGACAAGATTAGGAGTACCCAGGTAAAACCGCTCTGCTTTCAGGAGGTAGAAGAAGAGAGACACTCTATTTCAATGGGACTTTTCCTGACCTCAGGATTTCCCGAAGCACTCTGTAGTGAGTAAAGACTGCAGTCACTGTTTTAACATAGAAAATGTGGTGGTCAATTTGTGCAAGAGAAGGTCCCATGAACACTAACGATGCGAGTTTACAAGATCACAAGATCACAAGACAAAGGAGCAGAAGTAGGCCATTTGGCCCATCGAGTCTGCTCTGCCACTTCACCATGAGCTAAACTATTCTCCCATCTAGCCCCAATTCCCGGCCTTTTCCCCACATCCCTTGACACCCTGACTAATTAGATACCTCCTCTCAATCTCCTCCTTAAACATCCCCAATGATCAGACCTCCACAGCTGGATGTGGCAACGAATTCCATAAATCCACGACCCTCTGGCTAAAGAAATTTCTCCTCATTTCTGTTCTAAATGGGTACCCTTGAATTCTAAGACTGTGCCCTCTTGGCCTGGAGTTAATGAGAATATGGGGAGAGAAAACATGGGATTAATGTCAGCACTGACCTAGTGTGCCTAAGGGCCTGTTTACGTGCTGGATCTCTCTGACTCTAATATCTCATGCAAATGTCCACACCGACGGCAGTGCAGCACCCCCCTGAGACTTCACTAGGGTGTCAGCCTGGCTCAGGGGCAAGCATTCTCCCACCTCAACTGTGGCAAGGGGTCAGAAACACAGATTTCTTGCTTTAAATTCTGATCGTTTCTTAAACCTCTTTATTTATTTACCATCATGTTGTTGGTATAATTAAATCATCATCAAGTTATAAGCAATTTGTCAGCTATGCAGGATTATAATGGATCATGATTTGATGTAAGCTTCCAAACACAAACAGCCAAGCTGCTGATTCACTAGCCCTTGTAATCATTCACTCAGTAACCCCAGCCAAATACAGACGGCAAACCTCTTTATAAAAAGTATATTTACACGAATTGATTGTATCTTTGAAATCTGATAGAGTATGAAAGCAGAGATAAAAGTGCAGCTATTAATGAACTAATGATTGCTGGCATAGCTGATTGTGTTCCACTCTTCTCTGGGATATTGCGACTTCCAAATCAGGAAGATCTCCAGACTAATTGCTGGATTGAGCTGTGCTGGTTTGTAGAATGAGTCATGGAATTCACGAACAAAGCTATCTTTCACCCACAACCTTATCCTGGAGAATTTGTCCCAACTCCATAGGTCAAAAATGACAACTCAATCCCATGCTAAATTCTAGTAAAACTTCCTCCCCTGAGAAACTTCATCCTTGGGAATATTAACCTCCATTAGGATCCCCCTTTACCACACGTTCTTCCCTGTCTTGTTTCATTCAAATTGGTTTACACGCATGACCTTGTATCAAACATAACATCAGCTCCTCCCATCCCTGATATGTTCCTTCTCTCTCCTTCCTCCCCCACACTTCAGTGCCCTGCTCCTGCTTACATCTCCTACTCTTGAAAGTTTCTCTGGCTGCTCTCTCTTATTGCTTCTATAGTTAGTAGGAGTAATTTTCAGTTCAGTAATCACATGATGGCCCTTGATAACATTTCAAATATAATACAAACAGAAAATGTTGAAAGCCCACAGCAGATTAGGCAGCATTTATGGAAATAAAATAGAGTTAACTTTTCAAATCAAAGACCCTGCATTAGAGCTGCTAAACAGAAACATATAAGATCTCTTTATCTGGACTACCCTGAAACACCAACTGTCCATTTCTCTCCACAGATGCTGCCTGACCCGCTGAGTTCCCCAGCAGCTTTTGTGCTGCTCCAGATCCCAGTATCTGCAGTCTCTTGTGACTCCTATCAAATCTCTCTCGACTTTTGATGTATTTTTATCAACTTAAAGCCCATTGAGTGACCACTTCCTAAGCTTCATTGGCAAAAGTTTGGAAAAATGGATACTTACCTGTGATGGATCCATAATGTAAGAACTAGGAGTGAGAGACAGGCATTCAGTCCTATGAGCCTGCTCCCTTGTGACTGATGGGCACCCCATCCACCACTATTCACTCACTCCACCACCACCGCACAGTAGCAGCAGGTTGTACCATCTACAGGATGCACTGCGGCAACTCACCAAGGCTCCTTAGACAGCACCTTCCAAATATACGACCTCGACCAGCTCGAAGAACAAGGGCAGCAAAAGGGCCACCTGGAAGTTACCCTCCAAACCACGCACCACCCTGACTTGGAAATATATCGCCGTTCCTTTACCGTCGCTGAGTCACAATCCTGGAACTCCCTCCCTAACAGCACTGTGGGTACACCCACACCTCAAGGACTGAAGTGAGTCAAGAAGGCAGCTCACCACCACCTTCTCAAGGGCAACTAGGGATGGGCAATTAAATGGTGGCTCAGCCTGCGAAGCCTCGAATGAATATATTGAAAAAAAAAGATCTTTGGCTTCACCTCCACTTTCCTGCCTGATACCCATTACACTCGATTCCTCTACAGTCCAAAAATCCATTCGTTCTTTTAACTTACACCCTCCTGCAATGCTTGATTTGACACTTAAAGGGTTAATTCTTAAGCTTGCACTTTATATTACTTCTCAATAGTAAGCCAGTAGTGTGGAACTGGTCTGGTTACTATAGTGATTTGAAGTGTTAATAAGTTATTCTGTGGTAGGGTTGTACGTATAATTTTAAACATCTGGTGCTTTTCTGGGGAGATGACTCCATGTGGGAACTGATGTGCTGGTGGGATCTTCTCCATTTCCAAGGCAGGGGTCAGAGAACCAACAAGCTTCCACAATGAAGGTCAGACTGACACCTAGGGTAGCAGCTTTGATTGGCAGCCCTAATATTTCAGATGTAAGGTTAGCAAGGGTGTATGGGGGCAGTTAAAACAGACTTCGTGATCTCAGAGAAAAGGATTAAAATCTGAACCCCTTAGATTTGAAGGCTTAACTGAAAGAAGTTAATGCTTGGAATGGAGGCAAGATTTGTACTTATCTGTACATTACAAAGCAAGACAGGTGGGTATAGATTTTCACAGTTAAAAATGCATTTTCTGTAAATATGCTGATTACACTGGCCTGAGACTGTGCCTAGTCCCAAGAGTTGCTGTTTTCCTTCTGTGAAGAGGAGGCAATTCTTTTTATTTTGGTTCATTTTTCAGGATCTCAGCATCACTGGCAAGGCCAGCATTTATTGCCCATCCCTGACTGCCCTTGGCAAGGTGGTGACGAGCTGCCTTCTTCAACCGTTGTGCCCGCAGTGCTGCCAGGGAGGGAGTTCAAGGATTTGTACCCAGTGATGGCAAGGGAATAGCAATATATTTCCAAGTCAGGATGGTGTGTGACTGAAGGGGAATCTGCTGGGGGTGGTGTTCCCACGCACTTGCTGTTATTGTCCCTCTTGGAGGCAGAGGTCACAGGTTTGGGAGGTTTGCCAAAGTAGCCTAGGCAAGTAATTTCAGTGCATTTTGCAGATGGTATACATTCCAGCCAGCGTACCTGTGGAAGAGGGAATTAATGTTTAGGGTGGTGGGTGTGGTGCTATTTAGGTTGACTGCTTTGTCCTAGATGGTGTTGAACTTCCTGAGAGAACGTTGGAGCCACACTAATCCAAGTAAGTGGAGTGATTTTTCCATCTAGCTTTTGATTTCTGTCTTGCAGATGGCAAAAAGGCTTTGGAGCGTCAGGAGGTGAGTCACTTGCTGCCGGGTACCCAGCCTCTGATCTTTTGTAGCCATGGTATTTATATGGCAGGTCCGGTCAAAGTTCTGGTCAATGGTGACCCCAAGGATATTGATGGCGGGGGACCTGGCAACTGGAGGGTAGTGTGTAGAATCTCAGTTGTTGGAGATGGTCATTACCTGAAGCTTTTGTGGCATGAATGTTACCTGCCAACCCGTACCTGAATGGTTTCTTGGTCTTGCTGTTTGCAGACACGGAGTAACTCATTTGCTGAAGAATTGCATTTGGAATTGAACATTGTGCAATCGTTAGCAGGCACCCTCCCTCTGACCTTATGATGGAAGCAAGGTCACTGGTTGCACATTTAGTGAAATGTGTCATATTTCAATAGCAGCTACACAGAACATCAGTTCTTCATTTCTTACTTAAAAAAAACAGGAGCCGGAATCAGCCAATTGCCGCTCAGCTTTCCCTCATCTGTCAGCCTAGGAATCAATGTAGTGAACCTTCTTCACACAACCTCCAATGCAGGTATATCATTCCTTAAATATGGAGACCAAAACTGTATAGGGTGTTCCAGGTGTACTGTCACCTATGCATTGTAAAATTGCATCACACCCACACCCCCCCCCCCCCCCACATTTTTATATTCCATATCCTTCACAATGAAGGCCAACATCCAACTTATTTGTGACTATCTAATATTTTTGACCCTTGCTTTGGTCTCCTCTGCTTCTGGACTTATTGCAGGAGATCATGAGTGGTTGGAAACACTCACAACATCAAAAATAAAGTTAATTCTCAGTGCCTTGTGACTAAACGTTGTCCATTCTCTCTCAGGGAGCAGACACCTCTAGTTATGGGGGCAGTCAGTGTCAAACGGGGGAGGGAGGAATTTTGTTCTTCAGTAGAACTGATGTTCCACCAGCTACAAAGGCTGCAGTCAATAGCAACACCGGCAGCAATTGTACTTACATGGCACCTTCAGGCCTGTATCAAGAAACATTTCCCAAGGTACCAATATTATTACAATTAATCTGGCAAATTGGATATACCACCAACACCCACAGTAAAGAGAAGGAGCTGGCAATCAGCTGCTCACACTTTTCTAAGACAGGCCTGGCCACACCTAACAAGGCAAATTACTGCAAAGGCTCCACTCCCTTGCTGTTCTTCAGTCAAGAAGCTTTACAAGCAAACTTCACTTCTATCCCCAGAACACAAAAACTTTCCTCTCCCCAGAAGCTAGTCATTGGGTCATGGGGTTAACAGTGACAGATCATTAGCACTGCCTCTGGTTGGATCCACAGTGATCACCTTCAAAGCTCTGACATTTGTTCTTGATTTATGAAAGAATTCTCCATAAAAGCTTTGAGATTCACTTGAATAAATGTTGCATATCTACCTACTAACAATTATGCCTTATGCAACTGCATTTAACCCATTTTGTAAGGATGCATTCTTGTTATTAACTGGCCTGTCCAAATCTGATGCCCCTCTTTCTGACCAGTGTACCTCATGAAGCCTTACAGTGAGTTCAACAAAAACAACTTGCATTTGTCTAGCACTTGTAGTCTAGTAAACCTATTACAAGTTACCCATCGGGGGTGTTACAAACAAAATCTGACATTGAGCAATGTAAGAAAATATTTTGACCAGTGACCAAAAGCTTGGCCAAATAGGTGCAAAAACAAACTGCGGGAGGAACTCAGCAGGTCAGGCCGTGTCTGCAGAGGGAAATGGACAGTCGACATTTCGGGTCCAGACCCTTCACCTGGACGGGTCTCGGTCTGAAATGTCGGCCATTCGCTTCCCTCCACAGATGTTGCCTGACCCACTGCGTTCCTCCAGCAGTTTTGCTTTTTTTTGCTCCTGATTCCAGCATCTGCAGTCTCTTGCGTCTCCATTGGCTAAAGAGGTTTCAGGAGAAAGATTAAAGGAAGGAATTAAGGAAGTTAGGGCCCAGGGAGCTGAAGGCATGGCCGCTATTGATAAGGAAACCAACATTGGAGACGTAAAGAAGCCAGAACTGGGAGTTTGCTGAGCTCAGGGGGCTGAGGCATTGAGGAGGTTGCAGAGTTAGAAAGAGGTGAGAACATGGAGGTGTCTGAACATAGGAATGAGAATTTTAAAACCATGAAGCAGGACTACACCATCACATCGAACAAAGGCGCACAGGGAGGGAAGAATAAAAGAAATAAAAGTTTAATGAAGAGCTGTTGGGAAGATGTTTTTATTTCAAGAGAATAATTATAGTAGACCTTACTAAGTAGATCAAACGGTTGGAGAAGCTGCTTGGTAAGCACAGGGTTAACAAGAACCCTGCTGTATTATTTTGACATTGAGGTCAGATGAGATCATTGATTAGTTGACCCTGAATGAAATTCCTCAGTAAACAAATTATACACAATCATGATTAGATTAAAAAAACGCTGACTCACCTTGCAAATGGGTTACTGCAATTCCTGTGGTTGCCCAGCTAACGTCAATCAGCTTACTGCTGGGTGCTCACTCCACCCAGTGCTTCCTGTTCTTCATGTCCTGCTGCATTGAACAAGGATGTGAATATTAAACCAAAAACCAGAGAATGCTGGAAACACTCAGCAGGTCGGGCAGCATCTGTGGGAAGAGAAACAGAGTCAATGTTTCTGGTCGGGACTGTTTTTGTTTTAAATTTCCGGCATCTGCAGTTTTTTTTGATTTTCAGTGATATGAATATTTTCTATTGAGGGCAAGCGCTTCCACCTTGTACAAAACCGACAGTGTCTAACACCTGAGGCAGGGCTTCGACCTGAAGCGTCGACAATTCCTTTCCTCCCACAGATGCTGCTCGACCCGCTGAGTTCCTCCAGCAGATTGTTTGTTGCTCCAGTGTCTCAAACCCAGTGCCTTCCAATTGCTCTCACAGAATCATAGATATTTCA
Organism: Pristis pectinata; assembly: GCF_009764475.1. Taxonomy (NCBI): domain Eukaryota; kingdom Metazoa; phylum Chordata; class Chondrichthyes; order Rhinopristiformes; family Pristidae; genus Pristis; species Pristis pectinata. The sequence continues at coordinate 4,220,948 of NC_067429.1, read as the reverse complement.
CTGAAGGAGAGACCATTCTGCCCATCCACACCGCGCTACTCTTTTGAAGTTATCTGCCTTGGCTCACACTTCAGCGCCTTCTAAACCGTGACCTTTACCACCAAGATGGACAAGGGCAGCAGGTGCATGGGAACACCACCACCTGCAGGTTCCCCACCCCATGCACATTTGGAAATATGTCGCTGCTGTTGTGGCAAAGGCTTGAAGCTCACTACCGCAAAAAAATTTAGGGGTACCTTCACCACAGGAACGGCAGCAGTACAAGGTTATGGCTTATCACCACCTTCTCAGGGTAATCAGGAATGGGGAACAAGTGCCGCCCTTCAACTTGAAAGTTAATTAACAGGAGGCCCATTACTGGTTTGGAATAAGTCAAAGTCAAGTTTAGAAGTCAATGTTGTGTTCATTGTCATCTGCACAAGTCCGTGTGTGCACAGGTGCAACGAAAAGCTTACTTGCAGCAGCATCACAGGCACATAGCATCAGATAAACAGCATTCACAAGAAAAACATGAATTAAACTAAAGTTAAAGACAATTGTTACAAGAAAGTACACAATTAGAACAGCAAAAACAAAGTCCATTTTAGTGCAAGGTGATCAAAGTGGTCATAGTGTTGCTAAACTGTAGTGATTAGGGTTGTGCAGGTTGGTCCAAGAACCAAATGGTTGAAGGGAGGTAGCTGTTCTTGAACCTGGTGGTGTGGGACTTCAGGCTTCTGTACCTCCTGCCCAATGGTAGCTGCAAGAAAGTGGCATGGCCATTGATTAAAAATTAATTCTTGCATGACCATTAATTAAAAGTAAGTGCATTCATTTATTTGCAATGACTAGATATCTACATCACAGGATCATCTTTCTCATGCACGATGCCACACCTCAGACTACTCAACATTCAGACCACTTGGTGTGCAGAGTCATGGTGAAGCCACAAAAATGGACTATCCACATCCTGTTGTTGAATTCAATGTTATATAAGAAAATGCTATGTTGATATAGACATTGCCTTGATTGTATTTGCTAATGTATCAATATAAACAAACAATCATCTGAAAATGTTCCATAATTACACAAAAAATAATTATCTGTACATTTGCTGTTTATATCTAGATGCTCATCTGAAAAAGAATTGGAATTTTATAAATATAAAATTCAGTGATCAAATTATTTGCTGCATAGGCACAACCGAGGGAACCAATGGAGATTTCAGTCAATGGTGTATTTATTGTTAAATGGAAGATTCCTTCCACTCTTAATGTTTCGTCAGTCACACTCTGTCTCTGTTTCCATTGCAACCTCCAGCCTGACTTTCCACAGTCTCACCATGGTTACAGAAACTTCAGTGCACCCCACACCTCACCAACCCCATCCACAGCCCTCATTTTCAGCAGTCCCTATACCCTCAACAGTGCCCCCCACCCCCCCAACCCTATCTCCCCACCACCTCACTACTTGAACTTCAGACATCAGCTCTGAACCTTGGATGTCTCCTCAAACTCTTTTTGGAACTGGTATAGGTAGGTACTTGATTGTCAGTATGGATACATGGGCCGAAGGGCCTATTTCTTTGAGGAATGACTTAATGACTCATCTACTTAAGGTTTGCCATCACTTACTTTCTGGAAACAACTTGGGACTTCTGGTATGTTAAAGACACTGTTGTAGTATCTGGCCTGCTGACCAAGTCCAGCAAGGTAAACCATGATTGCCATTTTATCCTCTGCTTCTCCCTCACCCTTTCTAAAATTTTTTTTTTAATTTTTAAAAAATTTTATTTACAGCCCTTCCGGCCCAACAAGTCCGCGCTGCCCATTTTAAGCCCCAAATTAACCTACCCGTACGTCTTTAGAATGTGGGAGGAAACCGGAGCACCTGGTGGAAACCCACACAGACACAGGAGAACGTACAAACTCCTTACAGACAGAGACGGGAATTGAACCCCGACCGCTGGCGCTGTGATAGCGTCGCGCTAACCCACTGGTCTTGTCGCACCTTCATTGTCGACCTTGCTGTATGTTAAATAAAGGGACTCGTCACAGAAATTGAGGCTGACACCCATGGGCAGTACTGAAGGAATGCTGCACTATAGCAGTTAAGCTATGGGATGCTTTGTTAAGTGGAATCCCCATTTGCTTTCTCAAATGAATGTAAAATTGGATGCTAACTTTGCAAACTGACCTAACAACTTCTATGTGTGAAAGACATTCAGTATTATCATAACCAATGAATTATAAACAGGCTTGCATCAAACAAATTAGCTCATTATGCTAACAAATTTACCATGAGGACTCATCTTGAGTAAACCTGCATACTGCACTGACAATAGTTTTTGATAATATAGTCCCTTGCTAATCTGTCCTTGATGCATTAAGAAATCATTCTTGTTTGATCTCTCTCCCTCCCCAGTGAAGGAATAGTTCCATGGGTGTCAGACTAGTTCTCATCCGGTTACCAGTGATGGGAATGTGCATGAGGATGGCTCTGTGGGACTTCAGCAAACATCCCAGATACAGGGCTTAGGTGGGATTACCAGTAGCAGTGGGGCAATAGAAGATCGGGGGAGAACTCTGAAGAGTTAGCCAGAGTTTGGAACTAATGGTGGGTGACGAGCAACGGAATGGGAGGAATTAATCTGGAGTTAAATGGGAGGAAAACAATATTCAAAATGAGTTTGAGAATCTGAAGGATGAAGTGAAAAGTGAGGGGAAAAAAAACTGTTCAAGATCAAACGCTGAGACAGTGAGATAGTAATATTAATGAACAATCTGAGGAAAAGTGGAACCAGGGTTAATAAAATGACAAACATTTACTGAAGCAAAACCTGGGAGACAGAAATAATTGCTGGAAATATCTCACCTGGTTTAGGGAGCATTCTGATAGGTCATTGACTTAGACTAATCTCTCTCTCACTCCACAGATGCTGCCTGATCTGCACAGTATAAGATAAGATAAGGTATTTATTTATTAGTCACTTGTACATCGAAACACACAGTGAAATGCATCTTTTTGCGTTACTGAGAATGTGCTGGGGGCAGCCCACAAGTGTCACCACTCTTCTGGCACCAACATAGCATGCCCACAACTTCCTAACCCGTACGTCTTTGGAATGTGGGAGGAAACCGGAGCACCCAGAGGAAACCCACGCAGACACACGGGGAGAATGTATAAACTCCCCACAGGCAGCGGTGGGAATTGAACCCGGGTCACTGACGCTGTAATAGCGTTACGCTAACCGCTACACTACCGTCTAGCATTTCCTATTGTAATGGGAACTGGTTCAAAATAAATAAGAAGAGGCTAAACAGAAGTTTTGAAGTTGCTTTAAATTATACTCTATGAAAATTCTGTCCGTGCTGATAGAGTTTTGATTAATATATTATGAGCACCGTGTTCCATTGGCTGATGTGGTCATACTCTGATTTATATCATGCTGCACGCGATCCATTGGATCTTACAGTGGAGTGCAGTGTGCAATGAGATTTTGTTGGAGGAGTTTGCAATAAAGTAAACTTGTTTTCTGAAAATTATACTCCAACTGGGAAATGAATGGGTGAACTGCACAAGGGGCAGATGACTCTTGATATTCTCAGTGGGAGTCAGGTTATTAAGAGAGAATTGGCCAAAGTAATTGGATTTCAACATAAACCACCAGTTATGCTGATCTTTCCATTTCTTCAGAACCACTGCTCACCATAGCAGAACAGTGTCACCTTTCACACACACCAATGCAAGTTGTGTTTGTTAACACCAAATTTTTAACAAAGCATTCAATAACACTTTTTACCCCAAGATCTCCGTAAACCTACTTTTCACAGAGCACAAGAGAAATAAAGGTCTCTTATTTTTGTTTTACTTGCTTTTTGGATGCATTTAATTTTGTGTTATTGTTAATACTTAGATGGATCTAACTGTGCATTATTTTTAATATTAACAGCAAAGTTAAACCTTGGTGATAAAGTGATAGCGATGAAATCTTCTTAAAAAAGGGGCATCCGTGTGTAGATGTAGATTCCTTCTCTTGGAGAATTGTACGGCTGCACAGCAAAAAGGAAGTTAAACTGGCTTAACGGATCTCCAAGAATTAGGAGAGTGAAAAGTATTGAGTATCCACTGCCTGAAAGTTCACACGGACCTTCCTGGTTACAGCTCACCAATGGTGCTGACGGAAGGGCTCCTTATTACATCATGGGAATCAGGATTGCCTTCCTGTTGCTATGGTGCAACTGTACTGCTACAAATCAGCTCACCCATTAGTCAGGAAGTTCTGTTGAATCCAAACAACTTACTGCATTTGAATGAGATAGAAAGTGCTTCGCCCTTACTGATTATAGCTGAACTGGCTTGTCTTCTGATATTAATGTTAGATTATCAGTGGGGCAAGAGGGTGAGATCTAAAAAGTTCCCTTTCTTCAATAGTAAGGGATAGTTGGAAGAGAATGACACGCTGTCCAATTAATGGATGGGCCAACTGGAATGGGGTTTTGTATTTGTCTAATTAAAGCAACCTGGGTAACCTCCCTACTGTTGTATACTTGCCTGTGATGGGGCATTGATTGAGCTACTTGTGTTGAAGTTTGAAGGGTATCGTGTTTTCTGAACTAGTAATCCAGGAGTATAAGTTCTAACTTCACCATGGTGGCTGGGAAAATTGAGTGCAGATAACCAAATAAATCTGAAATAAAAAGCGTCACTAAAATGACCATGAAACTTCCAGATTCTCATAACTATCATTTAGTTCACTAATGTTGTTTGGAAAAGAAGTTTCCAGGCAACATTGGTGAACTAAGTGATGGTTATGAGAATCCAGAAGATGGTTGACTCTTGTCTGAAATTAGGCTCATGACTTGTAGGGTCATACAGCACAGTTACAGGCCCTTTGGCCCAACTCATCCATGCTAACCAAGATGCCTATCTACGCTAATCCCATTGCCTGCACATGGCCCACTTATCTCTAATCCTTTCCCATCCATGTATCTGTCTAAGTTTGTTTTAAACATTCTAATTGTACCCACCTCTACCACTTCCTCTGGCAGCTCGATCCATATACCTGCCACCCTCTATGGGAAAAACCTGCCACTCAGGTCCCCTTTAAATCTTTCCCCTCTCACATTAAACCTATGCCCTCTAGTTTTAGACTCCCCTACCCTGCAAAAAAGACTGACTATCTACCCTATCTATGCCCTTCATAATTTTATAAACCCCTATAAGGTCAGCCCTCAGCCTCCTTCGCTCCAGGGAAAACAGTCCTATCCTATCCAATCTCTCCTTATAACTCAAACCATCCTGTCCCAGAATTATTCCTGTGGATCTTTTCTGCACCATCTCTAGCTTAATCACATCATTCCAGTGGGGTGGTGACCAGAACTACACCAAGTACGGCCTAACCAACGATTTGTACAAAATGCCCAAGGAAACCAATCAGTTTAAGGGCAGGCAAGGCTGGATAACAAGGATGGCCATACCAGGATGTTGAGAATGAATAAAAAACTTTTATTTACTTTAAGCCATGATTTTATTTTTTATGTTCCTCGTTTACCTGCCACAAGCTTTCCTCTCCCGGCCTTCCATTACTTGTGAGCCTGAATATGTTCGGCATGGCTGAGCTATTTGATCACAAGAACCATCCTGTGGACTTCAGTCAACACGCACATACATGTTACTGGAGAAAAGTTTAGGAGTGGGAATACCAACTGTTTTTTTCAACTCTCGAAGAATGAAAAGCAAACAAATTTCACAACATATGTCGGTAATAATAAACCTGATTCTGATTCTGAGATCTTCTTATGATCTAACAAGATTACTTAGCATCCAGTCTGTACAAGTCAATGCTATCCCAGACCCCAATGATCATCTAAAGGAGGCCACTATCTTGTTTGGGTATAATTTTTCAGAGTGATACCTTGCTGTTATTTTGAAAAGTTTGCTTTGCAACACCACTTCACGTCATTTCAGACAAAGGAGAGTGGATAACCTGCAGCACAGCCATCATCCAATCCACTTAACCAGACCATTTTGCCAGCAGCCCATCCACCATGTAGTCTGTCTGATCCAAACTTTCTATGGCCGCAGCACACGATATCTTCTGGACACAAGCTGCTCGGGGCTGTTCGGGATCACTTGTCAAACCCATGTCTTCTGCCTTTCTGAAGAGCAAGAAAAGCAGGTGCCTGGCAACATCACATGTAATATTCAAGTCACATTCCGTGCTGATTTGAACACTCTTCCTACAATGTCCTTGGGTCAGATTCTTGGAACTTCCCATGAATGGCATGGTGGTGCTACATGGGCTCGAGAAATTTAAGGAGAAGGCATACCAGCACCTTCTCAAGAAGCAACGAGGGTTGTAAAATGAATATTGGCTTTGCCAGCATCTCGATATACAAACAGCTGACGTTGAGGGTATGTTATTTCCTAATGAGTTTTTCTTTCTTTAAAAGTTGAATTTGCTGTGTTGAAGACCCAAGTAGCCCTTCCAAGATTACCGGCTTTCATGTACGACCCTTGATAGCTGGCACTGGAATGTTATTTAATTTTGAAAGTTTCATAGCTAATCTTGATTCTGGCCCTGCCTAAGGTCCACATGTTGTGCACTTTTCAAGGGAGTGACCGTAGTGTGCTCAGCAGAGAGAACTCAGTCTGACTTTTAGTTCAACCCTGCCTTTAGCCCCAGGGAGCTGAACAACTGCAGCACACCCAAAGCTATCATTCCAACTCAGACTGTGAATCAATACCAGGATTCTTCTTGGTTGTGTGGCTCAAAATCAAACCACAACACTGACACATTGAACAACAAGAGCTGCTGAATCACTCAGCTTACTCGAACATGTTGGAACCCTGCCTTGAAAGCTGCTGCTGCAAAATTCAACTCAAAATAAAACAGAACTGAAGGCTTTTATTGTCACTATGGTCTATGGCTTCATTGTCAGTGATCTCAAATTTTGGACACATTACAATCTTCCTCAAGACCAACAATCTTGCAAAAACAACGTTCCAACAAAAACCTTGGGAAAATATCTGAATAATAAATGAAGAAAATGGAAAAAACTTCCTTTGTATCCTGACCCAAATTCTCCAATGGGTTGCCTTTATTCACGAGTTCTCACATATTTAGCTTGCAGTACTCCAGTTTGATATAAAGGATGTTTTTGGCTCCAGTACCATGATTGAAACATGCTGCCTTTGTGCTAGGACTCTGGGCCCACATTTCCTTTTGTAACCAATTTAACATTCTTAGATTTCAGAGCAGAAGCAGAAAACCCCAATAGATTAGAACAACGCTGAGCTGTCAGCTAACTGAATCTTCTTTAAGTGGCTTCAATTTTTCCACAGTTAAGCATCAGGTCTTGGCACAAGTGCCTGTTTTATAACCCTGCCCACTTTGTCTTCACCTGTATCGGTTTCACTACCTTTCTCATTTATTATTTGCAAGCAGCTAGGTGTAGTGCTTGGAATCTGTTGGCAATGAAACAAAGCTACCCTCTGCAAACAAACCTTATCATAACAATGCTATTTAACTGTTTCCTTGTTCATTCAAAGTTATGGAAGTTTTCCCCACAAGTCTTTCAATCTCTCTCTTCCTCTCTCCTACTTTGAAGCATTCCCTAAAACCTCTGTCTTTGGTCAAGCCTATCATGATATGTAACTCAGGGTCAAATCTTGTTTTATAGTTCTCCTGCAATGTGGCTTAGGACGTCTTACTACATTAAATGTGGAATATAAATGAAGATTTCAGCATCCTACAGTAAACCAGCAAATATGTTAAATAAGGTCACATATCATAGATGCTGATTCACTTAGTGCTGTACTTTGCTCTTTTGCAACTCTCCTAAATTCTTAAACAGATGGAGAGGATACTGAGCAGTTGTTTCTTGATGTCCTCAGAATCAGAATCAGGTTTAGAATCACTGACTTATGTGATGTGAAATTTGTTGTTTTGTGGCAGCAGTACAGTGCAAAGACGTAAAAATTACTGTAACAAGATAAATAAATACTGCAAAAAAAAAGAATGACAAGGTATTTTCATGGGTTCATGGACCGTTCAGAAATCTGATGGCTGAGGGGAAAAAGCTGTTCCTAAATCATTGAGTGTGGGTCTTCAGGCTCCTGTAGCTCTTCCCTGATGGTAGTAATGAGAAGAGGGCATGTTCTGGACGGTGAGGGTCCTTAGTGGTGGATGCTACCTTCTTGAGGCACTGCCTCTTGAAGATGTCCTCGATGATGGGGATGGATGTGTCCGTGATGGAGTTGGCTGAGTCTACAACCATCTGCAGCCTCTTGTGATCCTGTGCATTGGAGCCTCCATACCAGTCAGAATGCTCTCCACCGTACATCATTACATCATACAGAAATTTGCAAGAGTCTTTGTTTGCATACCAAATCTCCACAAACTCCTGACAAAGTAGAGGCACTGGCGTGCCTTCTTCATGATTGCATCAATGTGTTGGACCCAGGATAGATTTTCTGAGATGTTGATACCCAAGCTGTACCTAGTGTTGGTGTACCAAGATGGTTTATCAATGGTGAATTGTGAGCAGCTATATCCCAGTGACTATCAGACTCTTTGTACTCTAGGGTTTATCAAATCTAACTTCTGTTTAAACAAAAGAGTAGTAACTGGGATTTTTTGCATGAGTGGGTATGAAGCATAGTAGCTAAGTTACAGGAACAGTTTCCAGCGGCATGCACTATTGATCGGCAGATATGAGATTGGCACAGCAGTTGAGGAATTTAATTCAGTTAATTAAATAGATCTGGAGTTAAAAGATATTATCAATAATTATAAACATAGAACCACTGGCTTGTTGTAAAAGCTCATCTGGTATCCCCAAGGTAAGAAATCTGCCATCTTCCTTCACTTTGGCCCTACATGTGACTCCAGACTCTTAACCACCCTCTGAAGGGCCCAGCAAGCCATGCTTATCCAGAGATTGGGTATAGGTAGTAAATGCTGACGTGGCCATACTTTAATGCCCATGTCCCATGAACAAGTATATTAAATAAATCCATCTTTTAGGGTCTCATCTAAGATCCCCCTCATTAAACTGCCTGGTAGTTCCGAGAGTTAAAACCTTCAGGGGAGGAAAGGGGGGCAATGGTTTGGGAAATGCAGTTGAGTGAGATGGTTCGGAACCTGTGCCCAAATGTATTTCATTGGAATAGTCAACTGAAAATCTAAAGCAAAGAATGAAAAGGAAATTCATTAAATAAAGAATTCTGACAAAGCTAAAGGTACATGGAATTAAGGGGGACGGGTAGTGAGGTGGTGTGGACACCTGGAAAAGGAAGGGTTGCAGAGTAGAATCCAAGGAATGCCAATATAGGAGAAATATGATGTGTGTTGTGTGCAGGGAACATTAATCTGACAATAACATGGCAAATTATGATGAGAATGTGAGTGTGGTTTGACTAAGATTAACGTATGGACAGAAAGGTGACACATGGAATTCAGTGTAGAAAAATATGAAGCAATGGCCTGGAGTCCAGTACCAACATTCATACTAATGTTCCCCTTGGCCCAGAGCTAGTCAGGCCCAGTTCCAGCTGGCCAATCTTGCTGGCTAAGACAACCTTGGAGCAAAGTGTCAAGTAGCCTCAAACAATATAGTCAGGTGACATACATGGGCCAGGACTAGCCCCTACCCTCCATCTCAGTTAACTCTGTTTCTCTTTCCACAGATACTGCTTGACCTGCTAAGCGTTTCCTGCATTTTCTGCTTCAAATGAACCCAGTGGAGGATCCAGCAGCAAATTCCCCAGTGCAAGGGCTTGGGAAACTCAGTAAGCCTATGGTCCGACAGTAGAGCACAGCCAGGAAACCACCTACAAAAGTCAGCCAGTGGATTCTGAAGTTGCTGGCGTTTATGGGAGTGAATGCTGGCTGTTCTTGATGTCAAAATGGAGCAAATTCCAGCCAATGATTTTGAAACCAAAAGCAGAATAAGAGAAGTAAATTACAATTATATGGAAGACAATACATGGAGCAAGGAGAGGGTAAGGGTTTTCAGATCAAAGTCAGTAAAGTTGTGGAATTAATAAAAATGGAACAAGAATTCTTACTTCTGCACCTAACAATATGGTGTTTGTTAAGGACTGGTGCTATACCATAATTAATACATAGTTTAACATTGTTTAGGAAGTATGTAAAAACAATGGAGAAACTGCAATATAGATTCAAATGGAAATTTCTAAGTTAGTAATGCCATAACTTATGATTGGTTAAGTGTTGATAGATTGCATGGTGAGATGATAAAGAGGTTGCACAAATCTATGGTATAACAAGAAAATTCAAGATGAGGTTAAAAAAGTTACCGAGATTGGAAGAAATAGAGATGGTATTCTCATTTTTAACACCAGGAAGAAGAAACACATTAAAAAGAGGAAGACATTTATTAATGTTTCTGTTTAAACAAAGAGCATTGATACTTCTTTTGTGTTGGGTTGGAAGTGTTATTAACTGATACACTGGGAAAGAGGAGAAGTAACGTACTGTATATGGTCGATTCTGAAGCATCCAGCAGTTAATGAATATCAATGCACCACGGCTGCTTACGAACCTTTTTAGTTCAGAATCCCTTCGCTTTCAGTAAAAATATTCCAAAATATTGGCTACATTTTGGCAGTCAATCTTAATCCATTGTAAACTATGAGACATTTTAATGAGTTCTTGCAGGACACTGATATAAATCTTGCGGTGTAGAATTTACATTGTACATTTGCAGTGTCAAGGTCATAATGATTTTAGTATGTCATTTTTTTGGTTAACATCATACATCCACATTCTCTCTCCCCGATCAGTTTGGTCTTCATAATTGTACTTAATTATTTTCTCAACCCATTTGCTTTGTTTAATTCAATGGCAGAGGACAATGGGAGATGTACAGGATGCATTTAAGATCATGAGAGGATTTGTCAAGTGTCCTAGATATTGCAGTGCAGCATAATAGGTGCAACGTATGGTTGTTGTGCAGTGATCCAGGGTGGGGGTGAGTGATGCTAGAGCATTTTGGCAGTGGTGACCAGGGGACGTTAGGCAGTTTGCAGCCCTCAATGATTGGTAGTGTTGAGAATTGGGGGGGGGGTGGGGGGGCATGGTGTGGTGATAGGGAGATGTCAGGAAGTCAGCTAATCAGGAACTGCGGTGATCAGGATGAAATCGGTGGGTAGGACAGGTTGGTCCTGTCAGTGGGCGTGGTCCAAATGATAATAAGTAATGGACTTAATGGGAATCCCAGACCAGATGGCATAACAGTTGTCCTGGGGTGGCCAGAATGATTGTTCCTGGGTCAGCTCGGTCCAGATGGAGCATTGCATGGACAATGACACTGCTCAATTTGCAGCTGATGTGAAATGGAATCAGACATGAAAATTGGACTCACAGCCAAAAAATGCCCAGTCAAATTTCTTGCTGAATTGAAACAATCTGGAAATAGACTTTATCATATTTCGCTCTGTGAAAGGTCTATTTTCAGTTGTGTAGCATCAAGTTAAATAGCTCTGTGTGATCGGATATCCAGGCTTATGTTTCCACTTCAGCAACAAACAACCTGCTAGGGGATTTCAGCGGGTCGAGCAGCATCTGTGGGGGGAGAGGAATTGTCAATGTTTCGGGTCGAAACCCTGCATCAGGACTGAGAGTGGAGAGGTGAGATAAAGAGGAGAAGGGGAGTGGCGAGAAAGGATTCTGAGGTGATTGGTAGACTGAGGAGGGGTGTAAGATGACAGGCAGGTAGTGCCAAGAAAGTGTCAACGCATGGTAGAGATGGTGGAGCATAGGACAAGGAGGGAAAACTGTAGGGAGAAGTGGTGAACTGAACGCACATACCTGAGAGATCCTGGCTTGGGCTAAACTGGGAGGCCTGGAAACTGATCTGGAAGCTGTTAGGTACGCATAGAGCAAGGGCAACAACGGTGCGGTGGAATAAACGTCTTTACTGATTCACAATACAGAAACTGAGCAACTTACAAATGTAGATCCACGAGGTCTGCGGAGACTTAAAAGCACGCAAGTTCCCAAAGTCCCGTGCCAAAAGTGAAGTTGCGCGTGTCAGAGGGCATCGTCGCTCCGCCGATCGGCCGGCCAGCGCACGCATGTGTATGGGCGCATGCATGCGCACTGCCACATTCACGCCATCGATCCGCTGGACAATCGACCAACCAGCATGCGCACAGGTGCGCGCATGCGCATTCTCCATATGGTTCATCTGTGCGATTCAGAAGCCACGTGGGACTATGTTTCCACTTGTTGGACATACCAGAAGTAGGGGCCATAAGTATAAGACGGTCACAAATAAATTCAGTGTGGAATTTGGAACAAGCTTCCATCCCCAGAGAGTGGAACTCACATGGAGAGCAACAAGATAAGATAAGATATTTATTAGTCACATGTACAACGAAATTTGCAGTGAAATGTGTCTTTTTGTGTTACTGAGAATGCGCTGGGGGCAGCCCACAAGTGTCGCTACTCTTCCGGCGCCGACATAGCATGCCCACAGCTCCTAACCTGTGTGTCTTTAGAATGTGGGAGGAAACCGGAGCACCCGGAGGAAACCCATGCAGTTACAGGGAGAACGTACAAACTCCTTACAGACAGCGGTGGGAAATGAACCCGGGTTGCTGACGCTGTAATAGTGTTACGCTAACCGCTACACTACCATGTTGCCTTACTGGGGATCCCCAAGCAATTTTATGGATGCATTTAAGAAGCTAGATAAACAAAAAAGGAAGACATACATGTTGATAAAGCAGGATGAATATGGAGACTCATGTGGAGCAGAAATCAATGTGGACCCATTGTATCAAACGGCATGTTCCTGTGCTGTGAATTCTTCCATAATCCATTTTATGATTGTTACCAATTGTTGAAGCCTAATTTCTTTCTTAAAGACCAGTGGAAGAAGAGGGAAAGAAAACAGATACAAACTGAGCTATTAAACTCTTAGTGATCTTCACACAGGCATTTTTATTATTCGTGCAGCTGTCTGGGCACAGAGTTGCCAACTCCATTGTCTTGCCACTGCTTTATAACTCTTTCAGAAGATGGTATACTTTACAATTCATGGCAATCTCCATTGTGAATAGAATTTATATGGTGATGCTGATGGTGAAACGCTCCCAATTATGATGAGGAAAGCATCTTGTAACATTACTGTCCTATATCTGGAGGTATGTCTAGCTCATTCTGTGCATTTCTACCACTGTTAAAAGGCTTGAGACAAAATGCTACAACCATAATTTCAACCAAGATGGAAAACACTTCAGTTCTAATCACATTGGAACATTTCCTTGTGGAGTTCACTCTTTGGGACTTATGCAATATTAGTTGCAATATTATTAGTCTGAAAGCACACAGTCTTTTTCTCAGGGAGGAACTGCTGAAAACAAGAGGGCATAAGTTTAAGATCAGAGGTGAGAGATTTAGAAGGGACATCAGGAGCAGCTTCTTCACGCAAAGGGTGGTACATATTTGGGATGAGCTGCCAGAAACAGTGGTTGAGGCAGGCACGTTAGCAACATTTAAAAGCCATATAGATAAGTACATGGATAGGAGAGGTTTAGAGGGCTATGGGCCAAACATGGGCAGATGGGACTAGCTCACTGGGCAACACAGTCAGCATGGACGAGTTGGGCCGAAGGGCCTGTTTCCGTGCTGTAAGACTCTATGAGTCTAAATAAAAACAGAAAAAGCTCGGTACACTCAGTGGGTCAGGCAGCACCTGTGGAAAGAGAAACAGTTAATATTTCAGGTCTGTTGAAGGGTCTCAACATGAAATATCTGTTTCTCTTTCCACAGATGCTACCTGATCTGCTGAGTGTTTCTAGCATTTCTGTTTTAAGTCCATCTATTGCTTTTTACAGATGAAAGACAAATACTTTTTAAATTTTATTTCCCTGTCTTTAAGATGCTAATATTGTTCTATAGACATCAGATTGGTCCCTTTCTGAATGAAACAGAAGATGCTGGAAACACCAGCAAGTCAGGCGTCATCTGTGGAGAGAGAAATAGTTTACAGCCTGGGATTTGGATTACAGTAGTGTCTTTTTATTTAAAAGTAAACCATGCAAAATTTGATTTTATCCTGAGCGGATTGTGAGAGTCGTTATTTCCCAGTGAAATTGCAGCAATCGTGAAACTGGGCAAGGTACTCTGTGAGTGATCCACATTCATGTGATCCAGTATGGTGGCTCAGCAGTTAGTGCTGGTGCATGACATCGCAAGGGACCTGGTTTCGATCCTGACATCAGGTGCTATCAGTGTGAAGTTTGCATATACTCCCCATGACTACCTGGATTTTCCCCAGGTGCTCTGATTTTCTCCCACATCCCAAAGGTGTGCTGGGAGGTTAACTGGTGACTCTGTAGTGTAGCGATTAGCATAACGTTATTACAGCGCTAGAGACCCGGGTTCAATTCCTGCCACTGTCTGTAAGGAGTTTATACGTTCTCCCTGTGTCTGCGTGGGTTTCCTCTGGGTGCTCTGGTTTCCTCCCACATTCCAAAGACGTACAGGTTAGGAAGTTGTGGGCATGCTCTGTTTGCGCCGGTAGTGTGGCGACACTTGCGGGCTGCCCCCAGAACACTCTACGCAACGATGCATTTCACTGTGTGTTTCAATGTACATGTGACTAATAAAGATAGCTTAATCTTAAATATCCCTTAGTGTACATTAATGGCAAAAGCAACAATGGAAAGTTGAAGGGGACGTGTGAGAGAGAGAAAAAGTTGTTGGGCTACAGGGAAATAAGAAGGTTGGAAATGGGACTGATTGGATTGCTCTGCTGGGACTCAATGGGGCAAATGGTCTCCTTCTGGTTGTAATAACTAAGTAAGTAACATGTCTGACCTTGTCTCAATGATAATCACACATCTAATTACATCACAAGTCACACTCTGAATGTTTTGCTTACATCGAATTAATTTAGTGCTCAAAGTTCACGCTAAGACCATCATAGAACAGTCTCAGTTCAACAACAGAGGCATCATGCTTGTTTGTTGCTGTTCTTGCTATCTAACCGGGCACTTTGCTGATATGAGGAGACATGACTGGGTACCTTTAGAACAGACTGCTGCGGGCTGTCGGACACCTACCAAAGTCCACCGAGTGTGCTACAACTCACAGGAAATGTTTTCTCCAGCAATTAGCTGCTGAGATACTCATTCCATGTGTGCTTTAGCAGTGTCACCAACAGCAGCACTCCATTGCCAAAGGTGTTGCCATGGCAACAGCTGGCCACTCAACGTGGTTCGGGGACATCAGGGCAGAATTCATACCCAACAACGAAGAGTCTCCTCCCACAGAGTTTTTAGAGTCACCACATCCTACCTAGATCTCGCTAATGAACAATGTTTAAGCTCAGGTTTTCCAATGCTGCCGATACGTGTGACATCCTGAGCAAAGGCCTTCACTGTGCTCTCAGCCTGGACTGCTGTTTGCATCCTTGTCATAAAAGCCTCCCGGATGTGCTCCTCAGCTCAGACCTCTGGATGCGAGGACCTACCTTCTGGTGAGCCCCCACACCAGATTCCCTGAGCCCAGTGCCAGATTGCAGCTTTACAGTGCTTAGAGTGTCTCCCTGTGACACCTGTTCCTTTAACCTATTCTGCTCACCTCTTGCAGTGCCAGTTCCTGATGTGGTGCTGTGGGGTATCAATGGTAGGTTTAAGTCATCATTGCCATTCCCCTCCTCCTCCTCTCCCTCTAGTACTCCCTTCCACTCCAAATAAGGATCTGGGAAGGGGGTAACTGGGACCCTCTCCTGATACCCTGTAAAAACAAGAAGATAAGTGCACTTGCAGACACACCCAAAGCACCTTTATCAGTATACAGCAGCACAAGTAGTAATGAGGGTGTATTGAAGATAAAATCAAAGAAGTGACTGTAATCACAATGATACATTGTATGTGTGCATACCTGACATTCTATATAGATGCTGCTCACATTGTGGCTTCTGTGGCCCCTGTATCCCTGAGTAGGCGGACGGTCTCCATCAGCCTGTTGAGGTGCTGAACTTGCAAGGCCTCCCTTGCATGAAGTAACTTTCCCTTCTATTCCTCACTATCTTATCCTAAATGGAGGAGACAAATGACTTTGAGTAATTTTTTTTCATTATCCTGTCTTTGGGGCTTTGACTGCATTGGAGATGGAGAGGGTAAAATGTAGGTGGTGGTTGTAAGATGGTGAAATTGGTGCAGGAGAGGGTGGGGTGTGAGGAGGATATGAGCGAAGCAGTAGTTCGTGTGATTAGCTGCTTATGAGAGTGTGCTTGTTGGAGTGTGAGTGTCTGGATCAGTGTGTCTGTATAACACAGCCATAGTTTTGGAGGTGTGCAACTCATCTTGATGCATCTTGTGAGATCATTAAATTTACTCTCATTTCAATCCATTATCTGGAGATTACCATCCTTGTAGGAGACAACTCTAGCCACCTCCTGCCAGGCTCTTTTAATGGTAGCCCTGGCAGATCCCCCTACCCCTGTCTCCAGGGACACAAGACCTCTCTCGGCGTGTAATTCATGAAATAGGACTTCTTGGTGCCATTCTGAAAATTATGGAGCTTTCTCCCTCTCTCCAACAGCCTTGTCTCCTCATCCTCAAACAATACACTCCTCAAAAGAGACTGTGTCTTTGTGACTACTGTGCAATAAAGTATCAGTTGGATTTAATTGAACCAGGTCCAATCAGGAACTGCACAGGCCCCACTTTAGTGGATCTTTCTGTTTCAATTGTCTTTTTGACTAATTTCCTGATATTTTTTGAAGGAGACCTAATATGACACCAGCACAAAATGAAACTATGTTTTACTACACAAAAAATAGCTGAAATCCAATACTAGACAAATGTTTTGGGTCAATGACCTTCCTTCAGTGCTGGATATAAAAATACATGCGCTAAATTATCTCACTTTGCCCTCAGTCCCCAGTCCATCTACTTCATTGTGACTGTTGTAGAAAGTCAACATAGATTCGTGCCATTTTGCCTCAAGCCAAAAAAAAATATGAATGTCATAGGTTTTGGGGAGGAAATGGCAGGGAATTGTGAATACACACTACCAGAGGTAAGAGAAATATGCCTGGATGTTTTATTTTTATTTTGCCTCAAAAGTGGTACTGTTCTAATGTGAAACTGTTTAGCCAACATTTTTTTGATTTTTGGATGGTTAGAATGATCATATGAAACAATAAAATCCACATTTGTTGTGCCTTTGGCATACGTGGCTAAATTGTACCAACTGATAGAGGAGGTCTTTTTTCCAGGTTTTCAATCAAAAACTAGAGGGCATAGGTTTAAGGTGAGAGGGGAGAGATATAATAGGTACCTGAGGGGCAACTTTTTCACCCAGAGAGTGGTCAGTATATGGAATGAGCTGCTAGAGGACATGGTTGAGGCAAGAACATTAACAACATTTAAAAGGTACTAGGACAGGTACACAGATAGGAGAGGTTTAGAGGGATATGGGCCAAGCACTGGCAAATGGAACTAACTTAGCTGGGAATCTTGGCCGGCATGGACCAGTTGGGCCGAAGGGCCCATTTCTGTGCTGTATGACTCTATGAGGTGCCAACATCCTGATGGTCAGATGCAGACGTACTTAACCATGCTACATTGCTGGACTCACCACTGAGTCCAGGGTAGAAAAAGTAACTTGTTGAAGGGGGGTCCAGATGCAGATCACATCTGGCCTTCAGCATTATGCCAGGGATGCTGGTGTATAAACAGTAACCCATTCATTTGAATGGGGTCACTGACCCTGTGGATTAAAGTAAGTGAAGGTAAGTGTTTTACTTATTTGATATTGTCTAATGTTTATTCATGTTTTAATATGTTTTTAACTGCATTTACATATTCTTATAATTAAATTTTATTTTTTGAAGTTATCTAAATCTACATTAATAGTTCTAAAACATCTTTGACTGTCAGAGGCATTTAAAACCTATTTTAAAAGGCCTTCTTAGTCTGGGGATGGGAACAAGGGCAAGGCCTCAATATGCAATGCTTGGGGTCTGCACCCTATCTGGAGGGCTCTCCAATTTGCCAGATGTTTGTCTAGTGCAGAATGGGACCTACTAGTCTGATCCTGTGCACCTAGAGGAAGTAAGTGTGGGGTGATAGGATCCGTGGGCAGTGAGTTGGGGCAGCAGGCCAGGCCCAGGACATTCTAGCCCAATTAAATGCGTCCAAATCATTTCACTTAGGTTAACAAAGCCATAACAATCCAAACAAAGCACAGGGGTTCACTTCTAAAGGAATGGAATTCAAAAACAGATAAAGTTTATCAAACTTATACAAAATCTTGATTAGAACAATAAACACACTGTGCTCAGTTAGTAAGAGAGATTTAGAGACAGTGATATCCTGGATGAGATTTGGAACATAAGAGTCTGAACAGGCTATATTCTTTTTCTCCAGAAGGATGGCTGAAAGATGGCTTAATTTTAAAAAGTTGAAGAGAATTTATTGGGTATATACACAGATGTTTCTCCTTAGAATTAGGGAATCACAAATGTGAGACAGTTGCTAATAAATCCAACGAGGAGCTGCTTGAGCCAGAGGGTTATTAGGATGTGGACTTTGCTGCATTTTCATGTGTTAGAAATAAGTGGGGTGGCTTTCATTTCAAACAAAGACATTTCGCACGAATTTTATCAAACACTAAGCCTGATGAAGAGATTAGACAATCGATATTAGACAAATTAAAGGAGATGAGGAGAAAAGTATACGGTGAATGGAGGGATGAAAATTGGGGGTGGGGGTGGGGGTGGGGGGGTTCAGTAAGCCAGAACTGGAGGGTCTGGGTATTTTGTATGGTTGGAGGAAGGTACAGTGAGGGGGAGGGTAGAGAGATCATATTAAAACTGTATAAAACACTAGTTGGACTGCAGCTGGTATACAGCCCAAGGTTTTGGCCATCATATTACTGGAACATTGTGATGACATTGTAGAGATTGTAAGCAGGGCTAGAAATGTTTTCTTATGAGAAAAAATTGGCAAGGCTGGATGTATTTTCTTTGGCAGACAGAGTATTGCATGGAGATTCAATTGGGGTGTACTAAATTATGAAAGACCTGTATAGAGTGAATAGAGAGGACCCATTCCTCTCACATGAAGAATCAACATTTATGGGCATCAACAGTTGCTAGAAAGATTAGAAGGAAATTAAAGAAAAAAATAATAGAGAGGACAGCACGGTGGCGTAACAGGATGGCCCAGTGGTGCAGCTAGTAGAGTCACTGTCTCACAGTGACAGAGACCCAGGTTTGATCCTGACCTCGGGTGCTGTCTGTGTGGAGTTTGCATGTTCTCCCTGTGACCATATGGACTTCATCTGAGTGCTCCAATTTCCTCCCACATCACGAAGATGTGAGGGTTGGTAGATTAATTGGCCACTGTAAATTGCCCTTGGTAGAATCTCAGAGCAGTTGATTAAAAAATTGGATGAATGTAGGATTAGAGTAAATGGGTTGTCGATGGATGGTGTGGACAGTGAGCTGAAAGGCCTGTTCCTGTGCTATATCTTTCTGTGACTCTATGGTGGTGAGTTCTGGAACTCACTGCCTGTAAAACCTTAAATCACATGTAAAAGGTACTTGGATGAGAATTTGATGTACATAACTATAGACCAGATAGCATTTTCTTTCTCAATGTAGACGTAGAGTCAACACTGACACAAAAGACTGCAGATGCTGGAATCTGGAGCAACATATGAGTCCAGATGAAGGGTCCTGACCTGAAACGTCAACTGTCCATTTTCCTTTGTAGGTTCTGCCTGACCCACTGAGTTCCTCCAGATCTTGGTGTGTTGCACAGGCCCATTGCTGTCCTTTGGTGTAAGTTTTTATGACTAATATCACCACACCTGTGTATTGCTCCAGTGGTGCATTTGGCAGATGTTAATGTGATGGGACGCATTCAATGCAGGGACAAAACCAATTAACTGAACTTGCAACTTTGTGTACCTCAGACTCAAATATGGTTTCAAAGTCAAGTTTATTGTCATATGCACAAGTACATGTATGCACGGATGCAACAGCAGTTCAGGCACATAGCATCAGATAAGCAGCATTCAGAAGAAAAACATAAATTAAACATAAATTATACATAATTTTTACAAGAAAGAACACAATTAAAACAAAAAATGTCCATTTTAGTGCCGAGTGATCAAAGTGGTCATAGTGTTGTTAAACTCTAGTGATTAGGGTTGTGCAGGTTGGTTCAAGAACTGAATGGTTGAAGGGAAGTAGCTGTTCTTGAACCTGGTGGTGTGGGACTTCAGGTTTCTGTACCTCCTGCCCGATGGTAGCTGTAAAAAGGTGGCATGGCCTGGATGGTGGGGATTCTTTGAAGATAGATAGGTAGATGATAGATTTTGACCCAATTACATGTTAATACAAGTTAAATGGAATGTAGAGCAACACAAAAGGCACTAGAGGAACTCAGCAGGTCAGACAGCATCTATGGAGGGGAACGGACAGTCGACGTTTTGGATCGAGACTCTTCATCTGGACTGGAATGTACGACACGGGGTGTGCATATGGCTTCAGAGAAAGACCAGCAGTGGTTCCAGAATGGAATTGAAAGTGTTGAAGCAGCAACAGAGCCAAACATTTTTTTTAATCACTGGATTTATATCTAAAATGTTGTGAGACAGAGCCTGGTATATTTGCAATAATACACTGAGTTCTGTATTTTCTTCGTCCAATTTGGTTTTGCACCAACCCTGCACTAATTTTGTATTCTGTATATACCGTTTTTTGTACTATTTGTACTTGCACAATTTTTCTGTCTGCGTTTATTGTATGTCCTCTGTTCTATGTGTATCCTCTGTTGTGTGAGTCTGGGGGAAATGACATTTCGTTCCTCCGTGTGTTTTCATAGCATATGGGTGACTGACAATAAAGTAACTTGAACTTGAACTTGAAACAATGGTGCCATGAAGTAGCCAATCAGATTGAAGGATTTTCACAGTCAACAGAGCACGAAGTAAGGGGTGAGGCTATAAGAATATAAAAGCAGAGCTCATAATAGAATTTTATAAAATACTATTTAAGCTGCAGCTAGAATACAATCCATGGATTTGGTCATCACATTACTGTAAGGCTGTGATAACATTGTAGAGAATGTAGGCAGAACTAGAAATATTTACTTATGAGAAAAGATTGGCGAGGCTGAATGTATTTTCCTTGGCACAGAGAACATTTCTGGGAGATTTAATTGAAGTGTACAAAATTATGGAAGGCTGGGATAGAGTGGATAGGAAAGACCTATTTTTTTCTTAAATGAAGAATCAACAGTTATGGACATAAACTTAATGTACTTGCTAGAAATGATGATGGTAAAGAATTCAATGCTCTATTGTACCCGAGACTCCTCAGCACCATCTCAGAGACTAGCACCATGAGAGGTGAAAAGATTAGGTGGAGGAATGTCACAGGAAAACATGTCACAGGAAAACTCACAGGGCAGTAGCTGGCTGCTAACCAGCATCATTATAGCAATCAGGTGCAGGACCCCACCAGAGGATAGGTCTATGCATCCTTACTGCCCCAGAAGAATAAGATGTGGACAAAAACTGTGATGTAATTTCAGCAAGATTGATGTGGATACACAGCGAGATGGTCAGTGAGCAGTCATGTCTCCCTCTGAGTGCAGCAGGTGACAAAGAGCATGGAGGCATCAGTCTCCAAGCCGTTGCAGAAGCCAGAGGTCTAGTCACTGCCCCACGAGCGCAGCCTGATGCCTTCATTGAGCAGAGAGATGCCTCCTGTGACCAGATTTCTGTTCTTAATGAACACAGGGATGCAACGCAAGAACGGTCTACAGTTCTCCAGAAGGAAAGACGTGCTGCTCATCAGTAGCTACCTGTTCTTCACCAACAGAGATTCTACATATTAGCATATTGCTCTCCTGAGCAGAGAGCTGCCATGTGTGAGCAGATCACTCTCCTACAGAAAAAGAGAGAAACACAAGCAAGGACTTTTTACTCTGTTATATCAGTGTCTGCTCAATTTGAGAATAAACAAAAAAGGGCAATAATTGTTAAAAAAAAGAATCAACAGGTTTAAAGGTAAAAGGTTTAATCGATCCAGTTTCAGGGTTTATGTTACTATACTTACCTGTCTCATCTTATAAACATCAATTCCAGTTTGTCCATCCAATATACTTCAGTGTTTAAATTCAAATGCTATAAGATGTTGCTATGCTCCTTTCAGCAGAGTCAAATAGACTGAAGGCACTGAGCGATTAAATTTAATGTGGTGTTGCATTACATAAGTTATAAAAGTTTTAACATCAAAAGCAGCATTTGATTAATTAGTAAATAATACTAAAGCAGGAGCCATATATTAACCTGAACTGCAACCTGGCTTGTTAGTGATTACTGTAGGATTTAAGATTAGGATTTATACAGAAAAATCAGACCTGCAATTCAATCATACTTCTTTCACAGCAAATGTGCACAGCCCAGAATTCATGTTGAGACTATTCCAATGCAAGAAAATATAAATAAAACTTGTTAAGGATTATGACAGGGTTCACTTATGTTTCTGAAATTCAACTTCGTTGGAGGAAAGAACAGAGCTGGATTGTAATACGTGAAATGAATAACCGTTTTTGGAATATCTAGATTGAATCAGTGTGATAGCACAGATATTAAGCTGGTCGTTGTGTAACTGATTGCTTCTATATGTAGCTGCCCCACATCTCAGGGAATACAAGGGCTAATCGATGAAGCTGACATGAATACTTTCAAGGTGTCATTTTTATTTTTCAACACCATTCATTCTTACATTTTCTAAAATAAAACTTTGCTTGCCTTCTTATTAAGTCTACACATGTGAACAAAGTCTGAGAGGACAGGTGGAAACCATTAACCCAATTCATAACCTGATTAAAGTTGCCTCTCAATACCTGGGTTGTGTCAACTGCTGAGTGCATAAGAGAGACCCAAGGAGACCTACGTCTCGCAGGGAAGGATCTCCCACCTCCCACAAACCCTGCAAAGAGGAGCTCATGGCTGTAGGTTACTGATGCCAACTTGCCTCTAGCACTATAACACACTGAGCCACATACACACCACCATCCCAAATCACTCATTACTGAAAAATCTCAGTTAAAGTTGAGTTGATTTTATTTTAGTAGATCTATTTTAAATACACTGTTTTACCCGCAACACTTGCTCATGAAGTCCTGGGCTTCAGCCTCAGACCAGGACTTGATCATATATTGTGGACATGTACCGATTCCGGCACCATACAGCAGATTGTTTTAGATAGGTATTCTTTGAGAAATTAAAACTAGTTCCTATTTTGTCAGTTGGGTGAATGTTAAAGATCCTCTGATATTATTCAAAGAGTATAGTTATTCCAGTGTTCTTCCTCAACAAGCATAACTAAAAAGAGATTAACTGGCAATTTATCTCACTGCTTAGCGAATGGCTGTGGAATTTAGCCCACAGAATAGTGGTCAAAAGTTGTGTAATTTGTCATGTTAAGCTTTGTGATATTTTGTGAGTACATACTGGGTGGTGTTGGGAGATATTGGAACTGTACTCATCCAGGCACCTGGAACTCATCCTGCTACTTACCAGCCCATGCCTGATTATTGTTTAGGTGTGCAAACGTGGGTTGAGGTGTTACAAATGAACTTGAACATTGTGCAAAAATCAATGAAAATTCACACTTAAGAAAGTAAGAAATAGGAGCTAGAGTAGGCCATTCAGCCCTTTGTGCTTCATTAAGATCATGGCTGATCTTCTTCTACATTGCCATTTTCCAGCACTATCTCCATATTCCTGTAACGGTCAATGTCCAGATATGTCTCAATCTCAGTTTTGAATAAACACAATGAATGAACCTCCACAGGCGTCCAAGGTAGAGAACTCCAAAGATTCATTGCTTTCTGTGTGAGGAAATTTCTTCTCATCGCAGTCCTAAATAGCCTAACCTTTGGTCTGAAACCATGCCCCTCCTAGACTCCACTTCCAGGGGAAAATCCTTCTTGCATTTTGCCTGTCAAGCCCTTTAAGAATTTTTAAAGTTTCAATTATATATCCTCTTGTTCTTCTAAATCTCAATCTCTGCTCTTTTAGCAAACCCACCAACCCAGGAATCAGTCAAGTGAACCTTCGCTACACTCCTTCAATGGTAAGTACATCCTTTCTAAGGCAAGACCGAAACTACATAATACTCCTGTCACCAAGGACCAACGTCTAGGTTTTCCTCACTCCTGTATTCAGATCCTCTTGTAGTGAAGTTGAACATACTTCTCCCCTCTTAATTACTTGTTGCGCCTGCATATTGGCCTTTAGTGACTTGAGTACAAGCAAGCCTAGGTTCCTTTGAATGTCAACAGCACTCTGACCCCCACCATTTAACAAATACCCTGCTTTATCTTATGAACCAAACTGGATTCCCTCACATTTCCAGATTAAATTGTATTCAAAGAGTATAGTTATTCCAGTGTTCTTTCTCAACAAGCATAACTAAAAAGAGATTAATTGGCAATTTATCTCACTGCTTATGGAATGGCTGTGGAATTTAGCCCACAGAATAGTGGTCACCACCCATTTACTCAGCTTGTCCATGAAGACTCTTTACATCCTCCTCCATACTCACAATACCCTCTAGGTTAGCATCATAGGCAAACCTGGAAATTTAGTCAACTCAATCAAATTATTGGCAAAGATTGAGAGTGTAGTTGGGGCCCATGCGTTTGTCTCTGCAATAGTCCATTTGTCACCACCTGCCAACCTGAGAATAATCTGTTTATCCTCACAGTTTGTTTTTTGTTCAATAATCAATTAATACATATCTGTATATTAACCCCAACTTATTGATCAACTTCCTACACGGGACCTTATTAAAAGCCTTACAAAAATCCAAATACACCACTTCCACTAGTTCCATCTTACCTACTCTCCTCGTCACCTCCTCAAGAACTCCAGAAGATTAGTCAGAAATGATTTTCCTTTCATTAATCCATATTGACTCTATTTAATTCTATTCTCTTGACTTCTGACCTTAAGATGACAAAGCAGCTGCAGATGCTTGGGCCCAGGACACCGCCTTGAGGAACTTCTGCTGTGGTGTACAGGATGACTGATCTCCAGCAACCATAATTATTTTCCGTTCTGCAAGATATGACTCCAACTACTGCAATGCTTTTCCTGTAGGTGCACACTTCAGTTTTATCAGGGCTCTTTGATGCCACACTCAATCAAATGCTGCCTTGATGTCAAGGGAAGCGGTTACTCTCACCTCATCTTGTTTGGACCTCATTTGCAGATGATTCAGAGTAGACTGGTAATTACCCAGATTGGATTTGTCCTGTTCTTTGTATTGGTATTGGTTTATTATTGTCACTTGTACTGAGGTACAGTGAAAAACTTGTCTTGCATACCATTTGTACAGATCAATTCATTACACAGTGCATTGAGGTAGCACAGGGCAAAAACAATAACAGAATACAGAGTAAAGTGTCACAGCTACAGGGAAGTGCATTGCAGGTAGACGATAAGGTACAAGGTCATAACAAGGTAGACTGTGAGGTCAGGAGTCCATCTCATCGTATAAGGGAACTGTTCAATAGTCTTATCACGGTGGGATAGAAGCTGTCCTTGAGCCTGGTGGTATGTTGGTATTGGTATTATTTTATTATTGTCACAAGGTACAGTGAAAAACTTGTCTTGCAAACCAATCATACAGGTCAATTCATTAAACAGTGCAGTTACATTGAGTTAGTACAGAGTGCATTGAGGTAGTACAGGTAAAAACAATAACAATACAGAGTAAAGTGTCACAGCTACAGAGAAAGTGCAGTGCAATAAGGTGCAAGGTCACAACAAGGTAGATCATGAGGTCATAGTCCATCTCATTGTATAAGGGAACTGTTCAATAGTCTTATCACAGTGGGATAGAAGCTGTCCTTAAGTCTGGTGGTACGTGGCCTCAGGCTCCTGTATCTTCTAACTGATGGGAGAGAAGAGAGGATGTCAGAACAGACCTGTGAAGTGTTCCACTTTGTTGGGTAAATGTGGTTATTGTAACTGTACTGAAGTCCTGTGCTCCAGAACTAGCCAGGTTCTGGATAGTACTAGTTAGTAGTGCTGTTGGGATGTTGTCTAATCCCATAGCCTTTACTGTATGCAGTGCTCTCAGCCATTTCTTCATGTCATGTGGATTGAATCAAATTGGCTGGAAGCAGTCTTCTTTCACGGTAGGGATCTCAGGGGGCCAAGATGGATGCTTTAGCCTTGTCCATAGCATTCACATGCCGGAATCTGCAATTGCCATTTCTACCAGTGCTACCATGAACAAATGTATCTACCGCATGTCAAGTAGATTTACCAATTGTGTTGATTTACTCACTACCTGTCGCCGACGTATTTTGGTATCTTTGTCCCGAAACAATAACTATTTCTCTTCCCACAGAATTGTGGTTGGCACAGGAGAGGGTGAGTAGAAAACGGACCAACATTCAGCAGAACATTCAGCATCTCATGAACAAGTCAGGCCAGAAGCTTCTCCTTGGGCACACTTTGCTATGCTACACTGAACTCAATTAGTATGTAGTTGCTTGTGGAGTCCACCATTTGATTTCACTAAAATAAATTTAACACCTATTAAGATAATGCATTCTGTGAAAGAGTGGGTGGAAGCAGCTGGGAATTTGTGAAATAGCAACAGTGCTGCCACTGGTCGTTTTCTGTGCAAGGCTCTGGACTTAGCAACACTTTAACACAAACAAGCCAAATGTAAATATAAGTCATAAAATAGAGATTCAGGCACTCTTGTTCTGAGTCTATGGGTTCAGTCCTGTTGGAACCATGAGAATCTCGCCCATTAAATAAAATTTATTGGGCTTAAATTTTGCATGGTAGTGTAGCGGTTGACGTGATGCTTTACAGCACCAGCGACCTGGGTTCAGTTCTGGCTGCTGTCTGTGGGGAGTTTGTGTGTTCTCCCTGTGTCTGCGTGGGTTTCCTCCAGGTGCTCTGGTTTCCTCCCACATTCCAAGGACGTATGGGTTGGGAAGTTGTGGGCATGCTATGTTGGTGCTGGAAGCGTGGCAACACTTGTGGGCCGCTCCCAGCAAACTCTACGTAAAAAGGTGCATTTCACTGTGTTTCGATGTACATGTGACTAATAAAGATATCTTATCTTATCTTATTTTGGAGTTTTCAATTTGTTTCATGGTGACAGGGTGGAACTTCAATGTTTTATCATCCAGGAAGTTTTGCCTCTGTGTAGTTATTCATCTTATTTCAGTAGGTTGGGTAGAGTGTACATGGACTGTTGCAAGGGGGGTGGGGAGGCTGGGTTGAAAAGCTATATTCTGCCTCCTTTTTCCTTTCCTATACTCTTGACCTGGGAAACAGTGATACTAAAGCAGGAGTTCACCATGGAGCTACACACAAAGAACTGGGGATAAAATTGGCTGAGAAATGAGAGGAAATATATGGCAAAACTAAAGAAAAGGTATTCTAAAACACAACTCATTCATTTGTGTGTTATTAAGATAGGTTAAGAATCGAACCACTAAATTATAGACCAGCACTCATAAATGTCAAATGGTTTGTCACAGCAATTAATGAGGGTAATGAAACTGTTGATTCAAGGTGGTGAAAGTAATGTCAGAAAATGCCTTGGATTTAGGAAGGTAAAAGTGACCAGGCCTCTCAGCTATTGGACAACATCTTAAGTATTTGTCCGCGACATTGGATGAGGTCAAATTCAGTTGACATCTCTGCTAAGACCAAGGACTCCAAAATAATGGCTATCAGGACAATTTTTAATGGCCCAAAGAAAGGTCTCTGAAATTCTACAACATGAGGTTTAAAAATGTAGAACTGAGGTAGAACTGAAATGTAGAAATGAGGTTTAAAACAGTAGAAGAACCCTCCACTGAAATCTCTGGTATTGTTGGGGTGGGGCTGGGGTAAGGGATTGAAGACATCAGGAATGATGGGCTGGGGTTGATCAGTAATGATAGGAAAAATTAAAGATGGCACATACCTGGGGAAAGATGGTTGCTTCTGGCAGTGGCAGGTGTTAGGCAGAACACTCAGATGCCAAAACAGGCTTTAACCCTCCAGTTAAAATCTGATTTAGTCTGCTCACAGACCACAAAGGCACAGTGGAATCTTGCGCAAGTGGCAACAAACAAGTCATCTATGCTGTTTGACGTTACTCTGCAGGCCTAGTGGATTTCGTGTATTAGTGTTTCAAGCACATAGAAGTGCTGCCAACAATTTAGGCTGCCAACAATTTAGGCCGATAGTCTTTTGGTCCAACCTAAAAATGTCCGTCAAGCCCAAAGGGTGCCAGATCTAGATTCTCGCAATATAAAAAGATTAATTGGGTGAAGTGTCAGTAAAAATGTCTCCCGTGGAGATGCACACAAAGGAGCTGGGGATAAAATTGGCTGAGAAATTAACATTTCTGATACTTCTCTCCTTTTTCTAGATCTCTCTGTCTCAAGAGACAAATTATCCACCGATAGTTACTATAAACTCACTGTCTCCCATAGCAACTTAAACGATACCTCCTTCCACCCTGTCTCTTGTAAGGATGCCATTCCTTTCTTCCAGTTTCTCCATCTCCACCAAATCTAACCTCCACATGAGGCTTTCTGTTCCAGGGCATTGGAAGTGTCCTCCTTTTTCAGGAAGTGTGGCTTCCCTTCTGCTGTGGTTGATGGAGCCTGCTTCACATCTCCGCTATTTCTCGTTCTTCTGCTCTCATCCCACCTCCCTCCAGACAGAACAAAGAGTTTCCCTGGTCCTCACCTTTCACCATATGAGCCTCCGCATCCAGCATATTGTCCTTCATCATTTCCGCCAACTGCGATGAGATCCCACCACCAGCCACATCTCCTCCCTACCCCTTTCTGCCTTCTGTAGGGACCACTCCCTCAATGACTCCCTGGTCCATTCAGCCCTTCCTACCCATCCCTCTGGCACCTACTCCTGCCCTTGCAGGAGGTGTAATACTCCTTACACCTCCTCGCTCACTACCCTCCTACCCACCCCCAGTCCCCTTTCAACCATCTTCATCCCCCTCCCCCTCCAGGTTCCATCCACCCACTGCACACACAGTCCACCCACTGGTTCCCCCCTTCCACCATTTGGTTCTTGTTCCAAATGCCATACGCCTCTCCCCTAATGGTTCCCTTTCTCACCTCCTTTAGTTATCAGAGTCCAGCACTGGCAGCTTTTTGTGTTCCCACTTATCTCCCTCCAGCAGCCATCTCCAACCTTCACCCTCTCCTTCCTCCACCTCACTCAATCTGTTTTTCCTCCTTTTTCCTCTTTCCTCTCTCTCTCTGTCTGCCTCCATCTATCACTCACCTGCCACTGCCTCCCAACTCCACCCCTGCTCCCCTCCCCTACCTGGCACTACCTGCCTGTCATTGTACACCCCTCCTCAGTTCACCAATCACGTCAGACTCCTTTCTCAACACTCCCCTTCCCCTCTTTATACTGGCCATCTTGCTTCTCCACTCTGTCCTGATGCAGGGTTTCAACCTGAAACATCGATAACTCCTTTCCTCCCACAGATGCTGCTCAACTAGCTGAGTTCCTCCAGCAGATTGTTTGTTGTTAAAACAAAAGGTATTTCTAAAGCAAAACTCAGGAGATATTTCATTCATTCATTTGTATGTTACTAAGTCAAATTCTGTTAAGATGTATAGACTAAATGGTAGGAATCTGAGGAGTGTTGACGTAGAGAGACTGGGGGTGCAAGTCAATTGCTCCCTGAAAGTGGTGACAGAGGTGGATAGGGTAGTGAAAACGCCATGTTTTATGCTTGCCTTCATAGGCTAAGGCATTGAGTATAAGAGTTGGGAAATCATGTTGCAGCTGTACAAAACATTGGTTAGACCACACTTGGAGTATTGTATACAGTTCTGGTCACCACACTACAGGAAGGATGTAGTATCAATAGAGACAGTGTATGACAATGTATAAGAGATTCACCAGGCTGTTGCCTGGAATGGAGGGCTGTAGTTACAAGGAGAGATTAGATAGGCTGGATTTACTGTCACTGGGACATTGGAGGCTGAGGGTCGACCTTATAGAGGTTTATAAAATTATGAGGGGGATAAATTAGGATAGATTGTCAGAATCTGTTTCCTAGGGCAGGGGAGTCTAGAACTAGAGGGCACAGGCTTAAACTGAAAGGGGAGAAACTTAAAGGAGACTTGAGAGGTAAGTTTTTCACATGGTGGGTGGTTAATATAGAATCATGGAGTTATATAGCAGGAAACAGGTCCTTCGGCCCAACTTGTCCATGCCGACTGAGGTGCTGACCTAAGCTAGTCCAATTTGCCTTCATTTGGCCCTTATCTCACTAAATCTTTCCTGTCCATTGATCTGTCCAAATATCCTTTAAACAATCTAATTGTTCCTGCCTCTACCGCTTCCTCTGGCAGCTCGTTCCATATACCGACCACTCTCCATGTGAAAAACTTGTCTCTCAGGTCCTCTTTAAATCTTTCCCCTCTGACCTTAAACCTATGCACTCTAGATTTAGACTAAAAGACTGTGACCATCCACCTTATCTATGCCCCTCATGACTTTATAAACCTCTATAAGGTCTCCCCCTGCCTCCTTCACTCCAGGAGAAACAGTCCCAGCCTATCCAGTCTCTCCTTTTAAATCAACCTCTCCAGTCTCAGCAGTCCTTGTGAATCTTTCTGCACCCTCTCTAGTTTAGTCACATCCTGACCACAACCGCACACAATACTCCAAGTGTGGTCTCATCAATGTCTTGCATGGCTGTAACATGATGTCCAAACTCTTGTACTCACTGCCATGACCAATGAAGGCAAGCAGGCCATATGCCTTCTTCATTACCCTGTCTAAGTGTGTCACCACTTTCAGGGAACTATGTACTTGTACCTCTATGTCTCTCTGTTCTACAACACTCCCCAGGGCTCTGCCATTCACTGTGTATGTCCTACCCTGGTTTAACTTTCCAAAGTGCATCACTTCACAATTGCCTGAGTTAAATTCCATCTGCCATTCCTTTGCGCACTTTTCCAGTTCAACTAGATCCTGTTGTAACCTTAGACACCCTTCTTCACTGTCCACTACACTACTAATTTTAGTGTCATCTGGAACAAGCTACCAGACGAGGTGGTAGATGGAGACACAATTACAAAGCTTCAAAGGCGTTTGGACAAGTATTTGGATAGGAAAGGTTAGATGGATAAGGGCCTATTGGGGGCAAATGGGACTAGCATAGTAAGGCATCGTGGTTGGCATGTTCTGTCCAATTCTATAATCCTAAAACAATATTAAGAATAGAGCCTTCATGTTTGGTCCTAACATCTCCTAAAGGATGTTGGATAATCTACTGCAACAAGTACGATGATTCATGATATTTCAAAGCCAGAAGAAGCAAAGACTATATTAAAGGGAAGAAAAAGGAAATATGATTCAAGTCTTTAAAATAACAAAGCAGCCAAATAAGATAGAAATTACCAAATTCTTTGATGTTAACCTAATGTTTATCCAATGGACGCATTTTCAAAATCTGTAAACTAGAAGTAAAATGGACATGAAAAAATGTCCAATGCAGGAATGTTAATTTGGTAAAATATGCTGCCACTGAGCATACAGCAATGTGTCTCATTAGAGTAATTTCAAGTGACGGACTTGGCAGGAAATTAAACAATTTTATGAAAGGAAAATTCTGTGGTTGCTGAAAATCTGAAATAAAAACAGAGAATACTAGAAATACCCAGCAGTTCAGGCAGCATCTTTGAGAGGGGGAAATGTTTTGTTTGGTGAACTTTCGTTGTAACTTTCTAGAGAGTTGTTGAGCATGAAATGCTTTGCCAGAATGGGCACTTTCACCAAGACTTTTGCACCTTTTAGGCAAAGGAAGATGGGGAGGGATGCACAGTTTTGAATTAGTTTTGCTCCAGCAAAAAATTGACACATACATTAAAGGCAGAATAGTTCTTGGTAATATTGCAAAGGTCTGTTTCTATTTTTAATAGTAAAATGGAAGAATATCTATTTTCTATTTCATCAAAATCCCACCTAAAGTTTAAGAAATGTATGGCTTTAAATCAGCAATTTCTTCGAATGTGACTTTCTCTGTTATAATTGGTCATTGGTTTACTATTGTCACATATACCGAGATACAGTGAAAAGCTTTGTTTGCGTCCCATCCAGACAGATCATTCAATTGATAAGTACCTCAGTGTAGTACAACAGAAAAGCAATAACAGAATGCAGAATATAGTGTTACAGTTACAGAGAAAGTGCAGTACAGGCAAGCAAATAAGGTGCAAGGGCCATGATGAGGTGGATTGAGCAATCAAGAGTTCATCTTTATTGTACAAGAGGTCCTTTCAAGAGTCTTGTAACAGCAGGATAGAAGCTGTCCTTGAGCCTGGTGGTACGTGTTCTCAAGCTTTTCTATCTTTTCCCCGATGGAAGGGGGGAGGGGAAAATGACTGGGGTGGGAGGGGTCTTTGATTATGTTGGCTGCTTCTTTGAAGCAGCGGGAAGTGTAGACAGGAGCAGAGGCTGGTTTTCATGGTAGATTGGGCTGTGTTCACAACTCTCTGTAATTTCTTGGGGTTTTGGTTAGAGCAGTTGCCATACCAAGTTGTAATTCATCCGGACGTAAAAGATATATTCATAGAAAATCCGTGGTATTCTTAATCTACAAACCTTACTATCACACTAACCTGTTTGTTTAGGCCTTCTCCAAACATAAAGGCCAAACGTAAGTTAGAAGGACAACATGTCATATTCTGCTTGGGTAGATTACAACCCAGAGGTAGGAACATTGAATTTTCAAATTTCAGGTAACCCACACCCCAGTTTTCTCCACCCACACACACTCACCTGTCCACCTAGTTTTGTCCTCCCTTTATTCACCTTTCTTATCCCCTCCCTCCACCTGCCCATCAACCCCTCCCCATCAGGTTTCACCTATCACCCACCCAATCTTCAGATGCATAGTGTTAGTAAAAAAAAAGCACTAGGCTAATGAATTTCTGAGTCATGAACTTTTATGATGTATTAAAAGGGATGAAGAAAGGACAAAAGTTAAGGTCAATGGCAAGGTGGATTGCAGTAGAGTTTAAAATTGGTGACGGCACAAACTAAAAGATTATAGCCATCGATTAATTGAAGGATTCAAAGATGGGTCTAGAGGTATAAATGGAAATATCTGAGAGTGCTGAATTAGACACTCTGCAGCATTCCAGAGTCCAGTGGGCTGTAGTGTTTAATCGATAGATGAGGTGCTGTTCCTTGCACTTCTGTTGACTTTGTTTGATTTACACCATTCCACTTTGCCTCACACAAACATATCATGTCCTAAGACTCCCTGCTACATTTAAGAGCTTGCTGGATTTGCAGTTTCTCTGTCCAATAAATACTACAGAATGTCAAATCAGCTTAAAGATGTGGTCATCGTTAAAGCAGTGCCAATCAACCTTTCTGACCCATAGACCTTAAATTGTAAAATCTCATTCCTCAAGTCTGTAAAGTTTTCTTAGAGATTTTAAGAATATCTTTTTTTGCTTTAGTTTTCTTACATCATTTTTCTCTTTTTCACCATCCTTTCCCTCTTATTTCTCTACAGAAAGAGGGGAAATTAGAATCAAATCGGGTGCATTCTCCATTGTTTATTTCTCAGCCCTTAGAGCTCATTAAGACAAACGATTGGTCCTGCTCTTCACTGCGATCCCAAATACCTCGTTGTCCTCCCTGTCCTGTCATTCGCTCCTTGGTTCAGGAAGTTCTGGTGCAAAAAAGATCTTTGTGCAGAAGTGTGCAGCAAAAATAATCAATAAAACCAAGGTCCAGAGCATGATCTCAACTGGCTGAGGAGATGAACAGTTGGTCTCAGATCTCCTGGGTTAAATGGGGAAAAACTGACCCCTCATAGTTAGAGACCCATGCTGGAAGTGCACATGTGTGGATATCATGAGGGTAGTTACCTTATATTTTACATTTCTCCAGTGGATTGTGCTGTCATCCCTGAGTCAGAAAGTTGCTGGTTCAAGTCTGACTCCAGAGGCTTGGGTACTTGATCCAGGCTGACAAGTCACTGCCATTTGGATGAGATGCTTTAACAGACACAAAAGACTGCAGATGCTGAAATCTGGAGCAATAATTTGCTGGAGGAACTCAGCTGGTTGAGCAGCATCTGTAGAGGGGGGGAGGAATTGTCGACATTTTGAGTCGAAACCCTGCATCAGGCCTCGTAATGCTGCTGGACCCAATGAGTTTCTCTTGCAGGTTGCCTTAACAGAGACATTATCTGCTCAGTTAGCCGGACAACAAAGCTCCTTCAGAAATATTTCAGAGGAGAACAGGGGAGTTCCCTTTTTGTCCCAATCAATATTTATCCCTCATCCAGCTTCACTGATAGAGGATTATATTATCATTATCATATTGTCACTTGTTGTGGGCAAGTTGTTTACCATATTACGATGATAACTATACTTCAAAAGTACTTCCAATTCTTGTAAATGTTTTGTAACATCCAGAGTTATGAAAAGGTCTTGTAGAATGTAAGCTTAAAGCTTTCATTTTATGTTTTATTGTTAAGTCACGAAACTTACTTTTAACCACTTCTAAAAAGTTGAATTTTTCCTTGCTACTAACAATGCTACAGAACAGACTCATGGGTTAGGTGGAGCATTATGATCTAATTTTGTGCTCTATAAATGCTCACAAAATCAGAGTTCCAGACTTCTAATTCGCGTCAGCCATGGTAGCACACTAATCTCCAAGTCAGGCCAGCACCAGAGATGCAAAGTGTGTAACTCAGGCTGACATTCCCAGTTCAGTAATATGTACGGTAACATTGCAGTATTCTGAGGTCAGAACTATTGATCTGGACAGTTTGAATACCACTACAACAAATGGTGAGTTTAAATTTAAGTAATTAAATGCATTTGGAATAAAAAGCGAATTTCAGGAATTTGAAATAATTGGAATTTAATAAATCTGCCACTTTACTCAGTTTGGCAGAAATACAATTCCAGACCAAACCGCTTCCTCTGAAAAAAGATTGGAAGCCACTCAGTTCGAGGAGGAATTGGAGATACACAATGAATGCTGGCCTGTTCAGACTCTGTGATGTCTTTAGATCAATAATCGGGGTGCCTAGATATTAGTTAGAAATTTTAAAAAGTACAGAGAGAATACAGCACTGTTGGAGGTCTTTGGGATGAGATATTTAATTTATGCCCTATTTATGCTCTCTGGTAGAGATAAAAAAAATCCCACAATATTATCTGAAGAAGAACAGGGAACTTCTCCTGGTGTCTTGAATAACTTTTTTTGCTGTATGTTTCCTTACGATCTTTCAAGTCTTTCAAAAAGTACTTATGAAATCATCAACAAGCGTTTTTTTTATTTCTTAATTCAGTCGTGTCATAGCCAAAAGAATTCTGTTGTTCATAAGTGGTACTATTTCTAAATATCATCTGAATAACCCCTAAAGCCTGCATTAATGAGGATATTAAGAAATATTGGCACTTTGCAGTTGACTAACAGACATTGCTTACATAATGTCACATGATTGCAAAACAACTAAAATGCAGTAAATCAATTGCTACTTCTGGTGTCAAAAGTCAGCAGTGAGATGCAATATGTCATTTCTTAACATGCGTGGCATGCTCATTTGTAGAGGTCTGGATGATTTTGGAAAGATGTAATCAACAGCCTAGGTAACAGCATTGGCAATAATAGTCTGCATGGCTCAATGATGCAGAACTTCAAAGATGAACAGGTGGTATACTTACACTAAAATCTATCTTTTTTAATATATTAATTGTCCCTTACGCATTTCAGCATGACCTGGAATTGCCAACTACATCACAACGTTATTAAGAGCTGGATATGAGCAGTGCAGGATAGGATTGTGGCTTAAAGTACTTACATAAAACTGAAAAATATGAAAAAGTCTTCCACATCATAAAAAGAAAAAGCAAACCGAAAGTTAATTCACACTTTAGAATAAAAATGTTTTGGCATATGTCTTATATAGTTTATAGCTTCCCAGACAGGAGTCCCTAAAACAAAATTGGGCAGATGACAATGACACCAACAGGTCAACAATTTTGCATATTTGAGGTTTACAACTGTAACACAAGTGTTGAGAGCCAAATTTAAAATAAACGCTTGAGGTCAGACCAGAAAATGTAAGCAATGCAATTCTATACATCTCAGGACAGGTGGACTGGATATTAATGGCTTAAAAATCCCTAGGATTGTTAGCAACAGAGAACAGCTGGTGTGTGATTTTCATATCACATGTAAGCAGTGCCATGAGTTATACCTTGTTGCAGAAACAGCCTCACTCCTCCCCTGAAGACACTGACTTATGCTGTTATATGGCTCCATTGGGCCATCACAAATTGTGTGTGGGTTTTCACTGTGATTCAGGAATGGGAAGCCCACTTCTATGTTCATTGCCATCCACGTGTGTGCTGTCAACCTTTGAACTGGTATGTGAACTCAGGATAAATCCATCCTCCTAAAATTTGCTGACGACACCACTGTTGTTGGACGAATTACAGTTGGTGATAAATCAGCTTACCAGAGTGAGATAGGATACCTGGTTGAGTGTTGCCACATCAACAACCTCCCACTCAATGTCAGCCAAAATAAAGAGATGATTGTTGACTTCAGGAAGGGGAAGGAGGGTGAACATGCACCAGTCTACATTGGAGGATCGGCGGTGGAGTCAGCAGCTTTAAATTCCTTGGCATTAACATATTGGATGACCTTTCCTGGGCCCTCCACATCGATGCAATCACAAGGAAAGTGTACTAGCGCCTATACTTTCTCAGGAGGTTAAGGAGGTTTGGCTTGTCGCCGAACACTCAAACAAACTTCTACAGATGTACTGTTGAAAGTATCTCGACTGGTTGCATCATGGTCTGGTGCATCAATTTGAATGCTCAGGAACCTAAGAAGCTGCAGAGAGTACTGGACTCTGCCCAATACATCACGGGCACATAGTATCTACAGGAGGCGCTGCCTCATGAAGGCAACATCCATCCTCAAAGATCCCCACCATCCGGGCCATGCCATCTTCTTGCAGCTACCATTGGGCAGGAGATACAGAAGCCTGAAGTCCCACACCACCAGGTTCAAGAACGGCTACTTCCCTTCAACCATTCAGTTCTTGAACCAACCAGCAAAACCCTAATCACCACTACAGTTTAGTAACACTATGACCACTCTGATCACTTTGCAATAAAATACTTGGGTTTTTTGTTCTAATTGTGTTTTTATTGTAAAAAATTGTGTATAATTTATGTTTAATTTATGTTTTTCTTGTGAATGCTACTCATATGATACTATGTGCCTGTGATGCTGCTGCAAGTAAGTTTTTCATTGCACCTGTGCATACATGTACTTGTGCATATGACAATAAACTTTGACTGGATGGGAGGAGGTGATCATACTGAATAGTGGGACAGGCTTGAGAGGCTGAGTGGCCTACTCCTGTTCCTATTGTGTTAACTTTTGGTTAATGTCCAGATGTTATTAAACTGGACAGAGTGCAGAAAAGATTTACAAGGATGCTGCCAGGACTTGAGGGACTGAGTTATCGGGAGAGGTTGGACAGTAAATTATTTCTTAGAGCATAAGAGACTGAGAGGTGATCTTATAGAGATGTATAAAATCATGAGGGGCATAGATAGGGTGAATGCACTCAATCTTTTTCCCAGAGTTGGGGAATTAAGAACTAAAGGCATAGGTTTAAGGTGAGGGGGGAAAGATTTAAGAGCAACTTGAGGGGCAACATTTTTTACAGAAAGGGTGGTATCTATGTGGAATGAGCTGCCAGAGGAAGTGGTTGAGGCAGGTACAATAACAACTTTTAAAAGACAGTTGGATAGGTACATGGATTGGAAAAGTTGGGAAGGTTATGGGCCAAACGCTGGCAAATGGGACTAGCTTGGATGGGGCATCTTGGTTGGCGTGGACCAGTCGGGCCAAGGGGCCTGGTTCCGTGCTGTATAATTCTACAACAGGAGTTTATGGGCTTGTAAGAGGATGGCAATGAGTGTGCTTAATGACTCCTTCATAAAAGTTACCAAGTAGTGATTAAAGGATGAAGGTGATTTTGTAATAATACATAACTATTGTAATAACCACATACCCAGGCACAGTATTCCTTGCTCCCATTAGTTCCTGACTCACATTCTGCAGACCTGGCATGAATATGATTTGATGCAGTATTCTCATGTTTTTCATGTTTTTCCAACCTGGCTGGTGTCTTAAATAAGATGCATAAATACATTAAATAAGATGTCGTTTTAAAAATAAGGACAATACCTAAAATAAAGCCTCACACTGTCCCCATCCTACTGACCTCCTACGCATGCGCACTCGTTGCCACCGGGCAAGGGGCCGACGCACGTGACCGAGGAGCCGCCGGCGTAACGTCACGACGCGCAGCCCCGCGCTCGTGCCAAGAGGCACGTCCCGCGCCCTCGGCGGGAGCGCGCGCGCGCGTGTGTCGGGGCCGCGCACGTGCCAAGAGGCACGTCCAGCGCCCTCGGCGGGAGCGCGCGCGCGTGTGTCGGGGCCGCGCACGTGCCAAGAGGCACGTCCCGCGTCCTCGGCGGGAGCGCGCGCGCGCGTGTATCGGGACCGCGCACGTGCCAAGAGGCACGTCCCGCGTCCTCGGCGGGGGCGCGCGTGTGTCGGGGCCGCGCACGCAAGGACGGCGGCGGCGGCAGCAGCAGCGGCGGTGGAGGAGGGGGGGCGGCCAGTGTGTCAGCTTCATTGATGTTGCTCGGCGGTGTCGCCGCGGTTGTCGTTTATCGCCGCCTGCTCACCGCCTCCGGCCGCTGGAGAGGCCGCATCCCTCGCATCCTCAGGCCCCGAGTCAGATCCACTACCCCCGCCTTCGGTAACTGGGCCGGCGTCAGGAGGCTCCTCGGCAGCAGCGCGTACAGCGCAGACAAAATGCCGGCCAAGAGACCTTTCGAGCGGCTCCCCACCGACGTGAGCCCGGAGA
Organism: Pristis pectinata; assembly: GCF_009764475.1. Lineage (NCBI taxonomy): Eukaryota > Metazoa > Chordata > Chondrichthyes > Rhinopristiformes > Pristidae > Pristis > Pristis pectinata. The sequence goes on along the minus strand of NC_067429.1, from coordinate 4,181,940 downwards.
ACTACGCGCTGTGTCTCAAGCCCGACCTCATCGACTTCACTTTCGAGGGCAAGCTGGAAGCCTCGGTGGAGGTAAGGGGCCAGCCTTGCACAAGGGAGCGAGGGAGAAGCATTATCTAATTTATATTCCCGCTCCGGGGGGGGGGGGGGGAAGGGGGTCAAAAGCTGCGTTAAAGGCCTCAAATTTACCTCCAGAACCCCCGGGGCTCAGATTTGGAGCCAGCTCGGTGCCGACGGCTCGGCTGCAGCCGTGGGCCTTTACCTGTAGTCGGATTGAGGAGTGGTGCTTCTAAACCTTCGACTATTATCAGGCTGACTCTGAAATTAAGGGGGTGGGTCGAGGAAGCAATTAGTACCGGTTTGCGCCCTGAGTATTTACTTTTTTTGTGTGTGTGATTACAGGGGGAGGGGGTTGCCTGAGGTTTTCGAAAAAATATAGAAAAATAAAAGCATGGGAGATATCCATACAGAATGGCGGTTCTTCCCGCCCCCTCCTTTCCTTACACTGCTACTATTCGTTGTAATAAAATACAAGGCGAGAAATGTACGGGAGTGAAGGTTAGGTAGAACAAGCGGAGAGGGATAATGCACACGTCTTGTGAGGAATGTTGAATCTGTCGCTCACTATCCTCTGGTGACTGAGACGCAGGCGCCGTGTTCAGACTGTTGCCATTGACAGCAGCAATCTTGAGTTTAATTCCTGTGTTTAAAAAGGCTTGTTTCACCGTTTGATGTGACTGTTCTTGGGCCTTAAGGACGCCAAACGCGAAGTATTTTATCAAATTATGTGGCGTTAATGGGTTATATATAATGTTATAACGTTACCTTTTTAAATATACTTTGCTTTTGCTTGTAAAGTATCAGCTAAGGTATTTCCTTGTGCACAAAGCATTGGATTGCAGCCAATATCTATCTCTTGTATCTCTGTTTGGGCAACTGTTAAGACTTATTACCCTTTCATTGATGTTTACCTTAGTTTTGCTTAGGTTGCCTTTTGATAACTTTGCTAAATACAGAGCCAATCTTTTTATCAGAATCTGGATTCTGTTCTAATTGGAGTGGCCAAGGGATGTGTGTATTTATAGTGCCTGGATCTTGGGTGCTTAACGGATATTACAGTACTGACAACTCCAAATCATTTTTAGAGTTGATTGTTCCTTTGTGTTCAGTTGTGAATGTGAAGTCGTTACTTGACCCTTTTATATTATTTATAAGAATGATTGTCTAAATTCTTTTGGGAGTTCAATGTCTACACTCATATTTACAGTGAAGGTACTGCAGCCTTTTGGATATTTGGGAGCCTATTCACAGGATTCTATTTGTCACATGACACCGTTCAAAAGTATTGTATTAGGTAGTTAATATTACTAATAGATCACATGGTTCATTGTTGAAAATATTCACCATTTTACATGGTTGGTGGGAGAAGGTTATGCACCCCTGCCCTTTATACAGCAAGGTGCAATGACCCTCTATACTCCACTGACAGAATACAGGTATTCTCTATTTCAGTTGTAATCCTTAACTTTGTTCTCTTCTTTTCGATATTTTGACCCAAATATATGTGTAGTCTTTCAGAGCACACTCAGATTTATGAAGATTCTTCCTGGGACTGAAGTAACTGCCTGTTTAAAGTAGACAGTAAATAGACCAAGAAAATTCCAGGTTTATTAACTGTTAGAAAAATACAACCTGGGATGACTACTTTCACCAAGAATATTGGGAATTAAATTCTCAAGGACCAGATTCAGTGGTTTATTGTTTTTGCTATAAATCCTTTAGTGAAGTCTTGTGAAAAATTACTTTTATTTTCAGTACATGTTCAGGTGTATAGATATGTGCAGATAATCACACGGAGGAAACTTTTGAGAAGACTTAATAAATTTATGGACTTGATATATCCTCGGATTGAAAGAGAACTAAAAGCAAAGTATTGTAGATGGAAAGCTGAAATAAAAACAGAAGATATTGGAAGTACTTAGATCATGTAGTATCTGTGGAGAGAGCTCATTTTGGTTTGACGACCTGTCATCAGAGCTAATGTTTGTTTTCCTTTTCGTCTGTCTTTGCCTTCCTTCAGCAAGAACCCGTACATGCTTGCAAGTGGTAGCTTTATTGATCATTTTCTTTCTAATTTGCAGAACTTCAACCAAAATCCTTATTATTCCACTAAGGGAAGAAAGTGGTTGAATTTGGCTAATGGCTCTTGCAGTATGAGGTTCAGGTCTCTTTATTTTTCAATGTCAGCATGAATGTGTCTCAAGATCAGAGTGTGAATGTGATCACTTTATCTTTGAATAATCTGCAGATGCTGTTTAGAGATGTACATGAAGTATAGAGATTTGGGTGAGTTATCAGATGGGGACTAGTACTACTCCCTAGGAGTGTCTTTTTTTCTCCCTTTCTGCCTCAATTTGAATATAAGGTTAAGTGGACCTTCACACAAAAAGAAACACTTTCTTTCTCAGAAAAATGAGATATAAAGTTGTTCTCTACAAGAATAATTTAATGAGTCCCATGGCCCTCAATTTTTTTGTCTATCAAGCATCTATCAATTCGGTTTTGAAAACAATAATTAACTCTTATGCTGTCCTTTAGGCAATGAATTCCATATCATAACTGATTGCTTCATGAAAATATTTCTTCTGGTGTCACTGCTATTCCTTTTGCCATTCATTTTCAATGTGCTCTCTGCTTCTTGACCTTCTGTCAATGGGAAATGTTTCTTTATTCACACTTGTGGTATTGTATGTCTCCAAATCACTTCTAAACCATCTCTGCTCTGAGGGTAATTCCACCTTCTCTCACCTATATGTGGCATTGTTGGCCTTCATCCCTGGGACTATTCTACTAAATCTTTTTGAATGCTCTTGGTATTTTCTTGATCAGAATAGGATTTGATTATTCTTGTTGCGATTGAAACAGTGATTCAACATAACAACCCTGCGTTTGTTGCCTCTATTTGTAAAGCCCAGGTTCCCATATGTTATTTAAATTGCTTTCTCAACATGTTGTGCCTCCGTGATGCGGTGTTTTGTATTATTGAAGATACTTAAGGCTGTGCACCTTGGAGAAGGTGAAGAAATGTTATAGAGGTGTTCATAATCATTGTTTGCAGTACAGAACATTTCAAAAGCAGGAGATATAAATTTAAAGTGATTGGCATTAGAGCCGGAAGGGATGAGAAACATTTTTTTACATTGAGTTGTTTTGAGCTGGAATGTGCTATGGCTGAAAGGGCAGTGGAAGCAGTAGTAATAGTAACTCAAACATGAAGAAACATGGAGAATGAGATTAATTGGATAGTTCTTTCAAACAGCTGACATATGTAGAATAAGATGAATGGCCTATTTTTTCTCCGTATGCTGCTTTGATTATGAGTGGAATGAAACATGGTGCAAAGTTTTGCCTTTGCAGCTAATTATAGTTCAGAATTAAGGGGGAATGCTTTGTGGTTAATTGGTAGATGCATGTAGAATTTTAACTGGGTGAAATGTAAAGCCAACATGTCAGTAAGTAACTCAGAAAACAGACTAATTTATTGCTTGGACCTTATGTGAAAAATAAGGGATTGGTTACATTAATCTTAATTGGGGAGATTTGGTAGAGGTCTTTGTAGTTTAGCAAAAGAAGTTTTGAATTATTTGTTGAAGCAGAGGTCACAGGGCACATAGCTAAAGGATGAGATCTTTTTCCTGAGTTGGCTCATTCAAATGATGTATTGGGTCAAGCACTAGGTTAGAGGAATGTGAAAGAATTAGAAGTGTCTCAGGTAGCTGGGGTTGCATTTTTAGGCAGAATAGAGCTGTTTGGTTGAACTCTCAGAGAAGGGGACAAAAAGATGAGTTGGTAGTACTCTGCTACAGGTGGCTAAAGTGGGGAACGATGCAATGAATGCAGGAGCAGAAAGAGGGGAGATTGGGCCAGGGCAGAGACATGGAAAATGGGATGGATCCAGTCTAGTGTTTTCCTGAAACAATTCAAAAACTGTGGTTAGAAGGTAGTCATTAGATCAAAAGAAACTGTAGAGACAGGGATTCCTTTGGGAATTGCCATCACTGCATCTTTTATTTGAAGGAAATAAGTGGAGTTTTCAAGGTGAGATCAAGTTCAGCCGGCTGAAGGAGGATGACCACTGGGGATCTTTTCAACCTCAATTTTTGAATATGGACAGCAGATTTGGGACTAGAGTTTTTATATCTGAAGAAATTGAGGTGAAGCTTAAAGATTGTGGAGGCAAAAGTTTAATGTGGCCTAGTATCGATGCAAAAAGGTGGATGGATATTAATAAAAGCAACCAGCAGTCAGGAAATAAGCACTGGAAATTTTACCACATGAGCAATGTCTTTGAAATTTAGTTTGGAGGCAGTGAACAGTACGTTGTTTTCTAATCTGCATATTTAATGACTTGCATCTTTTAGGAATAGTTTTGGTGTTTGTGTTTGGAGAAGATGTGGCAGCTCTGAATGTTTTATGTAATGCCATTTTGTCAATTGTTTACATCCACTAATATAAACAGCATCAATATAATGGCACTGAGTATTATTGTCACGGTACTAGCAACAAAAGAAACACAGAGTCATGTATAAGTGTTTAAAAACTATTTTATTAATAACTACTTATGATAATAAGAAAAATAAAAGTAAAAATGTTAGCAGTAAAAATGTTAGATCTTAAACATTAACCCCCAGAACTAAACTCGAAGTGTGTGTGTGGCAAATTCCCAAACTCCAATTCCAGGGATAGTTCTCAAAGTTCAGTTCAGCAAGCCTTAAGGTGAAACATGAGCAAAGGCTTCTGCAAAACCACCATTGACTGAAGGGGAAATGTAGAGAGAAAATAGAGAGAAGTTACAAAATCCAAATGTTCCACGATGGAACTCATACGACACCTCAATCACTGATAATCTCCATTCCTTTGTTCTGAAGTATCTGCCACCTGGAAAGGCATTCGAGACATGGCCGTCCACACCTGTTTCCTTCTACAGGTTAATAACAAAGTGGACTCCACTGGATTATTCCAAAAATACATATGTAGATTGTAGACACAGTTATTGTTTTTCATCCATCGATACAAAGACCAGCAGGCAGGTGTCTCTCTTCTTCCCCTCTCTCCGACTGACTGCTCCAAAAACGTCATCACGTCCTTCTTTCCTGTTGTCGTAATTACGCCACACACACACACACACACACACAACTGTGCTACGTCTTAAAGGGACATTCACCAATAGTAACCTAATCATCATGTTTGTACAGCACAGAAACTGGCTCTTTGGCCCGATCATGTACGTGCTGACCTTTTTGCCCATCTACGCCAATCCCATTTGTCTGCATTTGTGTCTATTTAAATGTCTCTTAAATTATATCTGATTCTATCACCTCTTCTGGCAGCACATTCCAGATATCAACCACTGAGTATATTTAAAAAAGAGTACCCCTCAGATCCCCTTTAAAACTCCTTGCTCTCCTCTTAAACCTATGTCCTCTTGTTTTTGATATCCCTACTAAGGAAAAAGAATTTGATTGTCTACCCTATCTCACATCTTGTATATTTCTGTTAGCCCACTGCTCAATCTTCTCGCTCCAGGGAAAACCAGCCTAGCCTATCCAAATTCTCCAAGTAACTAAAGTCCTCCAATCCAGGCAACATTCTGGTGAATCTCCTCTGCACTCTCCAGCACAATCACGTTTCCTAATAGTGTGGCAACCAGAACTGCACACAATATTCCAGTGCAGCCTAATCAGTGCTTTGTAAAGTTCAGTGGTTAACTATTGGTCATCTTCAGCTGAAGTGGCATGGCCCTTTAAGGGTATGAATAAATGGCTGATGATAATATAGTAAAATTTCATGTTTCCCACTTTTGACTTGTAATAATTCCAGGATCATAAACAACTAAAGTAGTTGTGTTCTATTCTGAGTAACAGTTATGATGCAGGAAGTAATTATTTTATCTTAAGTATATAAAGGTCTTCTGTCAATGATTGTCATTCAAGCAGACACCTTGATAGCAATGGGAAGAGAATTCCAGGGAATCTCAGATATGAAAATCTGTGGGAAGAGAGCAAATGATTTGGAATTCAAAGGCTTCAATTTGGAAAGAAATCAAAACCTAAGCAAGCCAGCCAAGTAAAAGTTGGAAATTTCACTGTGAAGTTTAGAACATAGTGATTGTTATTTTTAAAAATAATTGACGATAGTCTGTACGTTGGTGAATGTTTGAATTTTTGAAATTGATGATTTTCCTCAAAGCATTGTGTTCCAATGTTGTTAGTTAGAACTGCTGTTGTTTGATACTGGCAAGGAAACAAAGAACAAGCCAGAGTTGGCTGTCTTTTAATGTAGGTTACTGCAGGTCAGCACAACATCCTTCGCTCCAAAGAGAAAAGCCCTAGCTCACTCAACCTATCCTCATGAGACATGCTCTCCAATCCAGGCAGCATCCTGGTAAATCTCTTCTGCACCCTCTCTAAAGCTTCCACATCCTTCCTATAATGATGTGACCAGAACTGAACACAATACTCCAAGTGTGGTCTCACCAGGGTTTTATACAGCTGCAACATCACCTCACAGCTCTTGAATTCAATACTGTGACTAATGAAGGCAAACACTTCATATGCCCTCTTAACTACCCTATCAACCTGGGCAGCAACCTTGAGGGATCTATGGACCCCAAGATCCCTCTATTCCTCCACACTGCTAAGAGTCCTGCCATTAACCTTGTATTCTGCCTTCAAATTCGATCTTCCAAAGTGTATCACTTCACACTTTTTGGGGTTGAACTCCATCTGCCAGTTCTCAGCCCAGCTCCGCATCCTATCAATGTCCTGTTGTAAGCTACAGCAACCTTCTACACTATCCACACCACCACCAACCTTTGTATCATCAGCAAACTTACTAACCCACCCTTCCACATCCTCATCCAAGTCATTTATAAAAATCACAAAGAACAGGGGTCCCAGAACAAATCCCTGCAGAACATCACTGGTCACTGACCTCCAGCCAAAATACTCTCCATTTACAACCACCCTCTGTCTTCTATGGGCAAGCCAATTCTGAATCCACACAGCCAGGTTTCCCTGGATCCCATGCCTCCTGACTTTCTGAATGAGCCTTCCATGAGGAACCTTATCAAATACCTTACTAAAATCCATGTACACCACATTCACTGCTCTGCCTTCATCAATGTGCTTTGTCACATTCTCAAAGAATTCAGTCAGGCTCATGAGGCACAACCTGCTCCTCAAAGCCATGCTGACTGTCCCTAATCAGCCTATGCTTCTCCAAATCCTCATAAATCCTGTCTCTAAGAATCTTCTTCAGTAATTTGCCCACCACTGAAGTAAGACTCACTGGTCTGTAATTCCCAGGGTTATCCCTACTCCCTTTCTTGAACAAAGGAAAAACATTTGCCTCCCTCTAATTGTCTGGCACCACTCCTGTGGCAGAATGCAAAGATCATTTGTTAAAGATAAAGGGAATTCTAACTAAATAGAATTTTAAATGATAATAAAAAGGGTTAATGCAGTTGTATATATGGATTTACAAAAGGCATTTGACAAGGTACCATGTGGTGGGTTTGTCATCAAGATTAAAGCCCATGGAATAAGAGAGACAGCAGCATGGATAGAAAATTGGTTAAGTAACAGGAAACAATGGATAAGAGTGAAAGGTCTCTTTAGATGGGGGTGGGGATATGCAGTGGAGTTCCTTCGGTGGTGGTGGGGGGGGGGGGTGGATTTGCCTTTGGAACTAGGCTTCATTAATGTGTATAATGACTGAACTTGGTTGTACAGGGCATAATTCCCAAATATGCAGTTTATGATAATCTGTGAGGAAAATAATAATAGACTTCAAGAGTATATGGACAACATGGTGGATGAAACAATTTTGAGAAATGTTAAGTAATCCATTTTGATAAGAATAAAGAGAAGAGGTATAAACCAGCGGGTACAATGTTGAAAAGGGTATGAGAGCCCAAAAATTTTGTCGTATATGTACATAGTTCTTTGTAGGTTGAGCAAGAGATTAAAAGAAGCATAAAGTACTCTGAGTTTTATAAATGCATTGAATGCAAGAGGTTACAATGAAACTCCATAAACACTGGTTATTAAACCACAGCTGGAATGCTTTGTCTGGTTCTGGACTCCACACTTCTGGAAAGAAGTGACGTCTTTGAATATGCAGAATGATTCCAGGTATGAGGGACATTGTAGATGGATAGGAGCATCTGGCACTGTTCTTCTTGGAATAGAGGAGGTTACAAGGGGATCTGATAGAAATATTTATAATCAAGAAGGGTACAGGCAGAGTAGATAGAAACTGTTTACATTGACAGTACTGTCAAAAACAAGGAACATGGACTGAAGATTGCCAAAAGAAGCAGAAGTTGCAGGAGGAGATTTTTATTTTGCAGCAAGTTACTTGTAATGCACCACCAGGGATAGTAGTCAAGGATTTGATTGTGGTGGTCAAATGGGAGCTGGATAAAGATCTGAGTGGAGAACATTTTCAGGGCTTTGGAGAGAGTGTGGGGGACTGGGACTAGCTAGATAGCTCCTGGATGGAGCCTGTGTTGATTTGACAGGTCAAGAGGTTGCTTTCTATGCTGTGTTGTGAACTGGAGGAAAAATTTTCTATGATGCTTAGCTAAAGTATTGTAGCACAGTACTATTCAAAAGCACATTGCAGCCAATTTCAATTGAAGTACTTTTCAACTAGAGGTGCTTTTTTTCTGCTAAGAAAATAAGTCTTTGAAGGTGAGGAAGTGGTCCTTGGACAATGAAAACGCATTCCTTCCAGCTCTCAATTCACGTTTTCTTTCAAATGCTTCCCTTGTCTTTGCCCTACTAACTTGCTTGGAATTATTCAAAATGTTGAGATTTGCAGGTGGTGTGAACTTTCTGTGAACAATGCTTAATCTGTTTCAGTAATGATTTCTATGTAAACATTTATAATAGAAACAGAATGATGAATATGTAAACATTTTTCTGTCACTGTGGTAAACTGATGAAATCACTTGACTTCCCCATCTCTAGGTGTCTTGTGGGAAACATCCACCGTTCTTCTACGCCCACCCATCCTCCCCCCCCCCCCCCCAACAACCAATACAACTGAGTTTTCTGTTGAAAACAAAAGTTGTAATATGTAAGTATATTTTCTAATAACCTAATGAAATTTCTGAAGAATTGTCTTTTAATATCCCCATAGAGGGACTCAGAATTTCTCAAAAGCCTGGGATTTATCACTACTCCTGCCCAGATTTGTGACAAGAAGATAAGTTTTATTCATTTTATTTTGGAACTTGGACATCACTGGTGAGGTCAGCAATTATTATCCATTCCTAATTGCTCCTGAAAAGATGGTGGTGGGCTGTCATGTTGAACCACTGACCTTGTACCTTATTGCACTGCACTTTCTCTGTAGCTGTGACACTTTACTCTGTACTATTATTGTTTTTACCTGTACTACATCAATGCACTCTGTTCTAACTCAATGTAACTGCACTGTGTAATGAATTGACCTGTACGATCAGTATGCAACAGTTTTTCACTGTACTTTGGTACAAGTGACAATAATATACCAACACCTTCTGATGAGGGTACTCCCACAGTGCCATTGGGTAGGGACTACCAAGCTTTAGACACAGAGATGGTGAAGGAATAATGATGTATTTCCAAGTCGAGCTAATGTATAATTTGGAGGGGACCCTGAAGCTGGTAGTGTTCCCTTGTACCTGCCCTTGTCTGTCTCAGTGGTAAAGGTCACATGTTTGGGAGGTGTCATTGGATTTGCCTAGGTACATAATGGCTGTGCGTTTTGTAGATTGTGACTGCTTTGTACATTATGTGCTAGTTAATATTTAGTGAGATTGATGGGCTGCCAATCAAGTGGTCTACTTTTGTTCCGGATGGTGTCAAGTTTCTTGAGTTGCACTTACCCAGGCATGAAGAATATTTCATTGCACTCCTGGATTTGTAGATGTCTGGAAGTGAGGACTTGGTAATAGTAATTCCATTGAATGTCGGGGATAAGTAGTTAGACATTCTTATTGGAGATGATCATTGCCTGGCACCTTTGTGACATGAATGTTACTTGCCACTTATCAGCTGATGCCTGAATGTTGTTTAGCTCTTGTCACATGTAGGCATGGATTGCTTCATTTGCTAAGGAGTTATAAATAGAATTGAAGATTGTGTAAATTGTTAGTGAGCATCCCCACTTCTGACCTTGTGAGAAAAGGACGGTCATTGATGAAACAGCAAGATATGGTTGGGCCTTCAACCTGTGAAATTCCTCCAGTGATGGGCTGCAATGATGGACCAACAACAACCACAACCATCTTCCTTTGCGACAGGTACTTTCCCCTTGATCCCCATTGATGTCTGTTTTACCAGGGCCTCTTGATGCCTACTTGGCCCAATGCTGCCTTAATGTCAATAGTTGTCACTTTTACCTCTTCACCAGGCCAAAGATTTGATGGGGTCTGGAACCAAGTAGTCTTGATGTTGCTCAAACCAGGCAATGGTGAGCAGGTTATTGGTGAGTAAGTTGACAGCAATGTCTGTGACAATTTCATCACTTTTATAATGATTGAAAGACTGATAGGAATGTAATTCAATCCGATTGTTGGATTGAGGTTGCTTAGTTATTGTCTATGGCATGCTACTTTTGCTGGTTGGCACATGTGCTGTGTTGTAGCTTCACCAGGTTGTCAGCTGGTCACTTTTTGGTATGTCTGGTGCTGCCTTCTGCACTTATCTGAATTAAGGTTAATCACCTGGTTTGATAGTGAAGCATATGCCAGGCCATGAGGTTACTCTGCTGATGGTCCACAACACCTCAAAGATGCCCGGCTTGAGTGGTCATATCTGTTCTGAGTGCATTCCATTCAGCATGATTGTAGTACCACACAATATGACAAAGGGTGTCCTTGATGTGAAGCTGGGACTTTCTCCACAAGGAATGTCTGGTGGTTAAGTCTACCAGTGTTTCAAAGACAGATGAATCTACCACAGGAAACTTAAGGATGAGATTAAATAGGTTTATCCCTTGTGTTGGTTCACACACTATCTGTTATAGACTTAGACTGGCAGTTATGTACTCCAGATGTACTCCAGCGCTGGGTAAATACTGGTGTTGATAAACAACGATGAATTTTTTAAGAACAACTACCCCCCCCCCCCCCCCCAAGGGCATTCTGTACCCTTGCAACTTTGTGCTTCCAGGTGTTGTTCGACTTGGAGCTCTGATTCATCAGTTGAAGGATAATGGTAGGTTTGTAATCAGGAGATGGTTTCCTTGTCCATGTCATCTTGATGCTGCAAAATATAGGGTCTGGAGTCAATGTTCTTGACTCCAAGAGCTGCTCCCTTTCAGCAGTGCACTTCTGCCACTTTCAGCACTGCCACTGATGGGTCTTTCCTACTGGTGGGACACGAGATTGTGATGGAAGATTCTAGTGTATTGTAGGTTAAAGCATGGGGTGGGTCTGGAGTCACATAGTCCAGATCTTGTAAGGATGGTAGATTTCCTCTCCTGAAGGGCATTAAAGACCAGATGGCTTTTATTGAGAATCTGCCAGTTTTTTGTAGTAATCATTTCTGAGGCAGTTGATGCTTTTCCAAGTTCCAGGTTATTGACTGAATTCAAATTCCATGGCTGCAGTGTTGGAATTTGAACTCTGGTTTCTGGATTGTTCATGTTTCTGGATTACTCATCCATTTTAAATTGCTGTACTCCCATTGTTCCATGCTTGTCATGAGCTTCAATCTGCAATTCTGTGGGAGTATATAAAGTAAAGGCACTCGTTTACTGGTTTCATATAATGAGCAAGAGTTGTGAAAATCCCCTAGCCTTTGGCAAAATTCCCTAAATAACAAAAAAGCAGAATTTGTTTAATTGCAATCAGTGACCTGTTACATCTCCTGCAATGGAGATGACCCAATTGTCCCTTCTTTGCATATATTTTCATTCACTATGACTAATGTCATGGAAATTCACTTGTTTGTTGACATCTACTTTTCACTTTTTAAAACTTTTCTGTGGTCCAATATCATAATACTTTGTAAAATTTCCCTTTAGCCAGTTTTCTCAAGGCTGTAGATTTTAGACCTCGCTAATCTATAGCACATTTCCTTCACATTTGGATCTTGATAAAGTGACAACTAATTTTCAACGTCAAGACAGTGTGTTCTTATCCAAATACATACTGTCCATTTGTGGGCAATAGATTTGCTGTTTGTTTGCAATTAGTTTTAGTAAGTCATTCAGCACTGAAGCAGGCCCACCGAGACCGCACTGACCAGAAAGCATCCATTTACACCAGTCCTATCCTAATTCTATATTTGCCCCCCTCCCCCCACCCCAGATTTTAACTGCACACTAAGGGCAATTCACACTGCCCAATTAACCTAATGACCTGCACTTTGGGATCTGGGAGGACACAACCACTCAGAGGAAACCCCACGTTAACAGGGAAAATGTGCAAACTTCACACAGACACCACTGGAGGTCAGGGTTGAACCCGGTTGCTGGAGCTGTGAGGCTAAAAGAGATAATCCATCCATTATCTCGTCGTTATTTCCAAGCCCTTACTATGTTCAAATTAACTGCTGTCTTTCCCTACATTACAGCATTATAGATCTGATCAGCTACGGTCTTATTGAATGACAGTGCAGGCTTGAGGAACCCATTTGGAATATGCCTCTTCCTAGATCTCATGACTAATTCTTATGACTTAATTTGCCTATGAAGTACTTTAGTACCCTCTGAGGATACAAAAGGCTGTCATGTACACCCAAATTTGTTTCACTGTTCATGGCTGTAAAAACTTTAAATATTGCTATTACATTGAACTTTACATGCTACATTGAATAAAGACCCCATTATTGCTATTCCCATACTTCTGTTATCACTTCACTTAATATATACTCTGCATTGTTCCATAGCCCACAACTTCAGCTGAATAGAAACCAGTATCTTGAACAAATTTGTCAAGCAGCTCTTTAGTTTTGTATTCAATGGGCTTTTGCCTAAAGTAGAATTTAATTTGTCTACTTTAGACCTTTGTCTATAGTGCAGATTTTCAGAGGTATATCTCATCTTATTTCTTTTTCCCCAAAATGTATAGCTTCAAAGTTATCGGCATACTATTCATGTGCTTGCTTAACATTGGTAAATCTTGATATTTCATTTAACTTCACACCCAGAATGCTGCTTTATTGGACTATAATAAGTTATAGGTGAGATTTCTCCATCTTTCTGAATACTTGTAGTGAACCACCAATTCATTCTTCTATTGCCTTTAATTAATCCATTATTTACTTTTTTTGTCATTCCAATGTCTCCCTCACATTTGGTATTGAAAGTATTGTTGTCAATGTAAATCTGATATTTTCAATTGTTTAGCTAGGCATTGGTTTCCATATTAATGCTATTGACTTGCCAATTGTCTCGGTGAGTTGTGAGATGCAGAGCAGAAAGATGTGCCTGGCAAGTTAGGCTGGGCATGTTCTCCATTTCCAGACGGGGTGGGGGGGGTGGTGGTGGTGGTGAAGAAACAAGCTGTGCCAATATCACAGATGACTGACACTGACAGAAGAATGAAGTTACCTGGAGTTACAGAATTCAATATGGAGTCCAGAAGGCTGCAACATGACCAGACATAAGATGAGGTGCTGTTCTTTAAGCTTGTGTTGGGTCTCATTGTAACAGTGCAGATGGCCACAGACTGATAGGTCAGAGTGGGATGGAGAATTAAAGTGGTAGACAATGGAAGCTCAGGTCGCCACTGTGGACTGAATGCAGATCCTCTGCAAAGTGATCATCGAATCTGCGTTTGGTTTCTCCAATAAAGAGGAGACCCCATTGTGAATGCTGAATGCAGTACACTAGATTGGAAGAAGTGCAACTGCTTCATTTGGAAAGGCTGTTTGGGGCCCCTAGATGTTATGAATGGAAGAGGTGAAAGGACAAGTGCTGAATCACCTGAGGTTGTAAGGAAAATTGATGCAAGGAGGGGCAATGGTTGGTGGGAACAGAAGTGTACTAGAGAGTCGCAAAGGGAAACAGTCCCTGTGAAATGCAGAAAGGGGAGAAGTGGAAAGCGTGTCTAGTAGTGGAATATATTTGAAGGTGGTGGAAGTTACAGAGAATGATCTACTGAATGTGGAGGCTGGTGGGGTGAGGACCAGTTGAACTCTATCCTTGTTCTTTTCAGGAGGAGAGGGGGGTGAAAACAGGCATGTGAATTTGAAGACATGCGGTCAAGGACTTTAACAATGATAGAAGGGAAGAAGGAAGACATTTCAGAGGTACCTGTATGGAAAATCTAATCATTGGAGCAAATACAATGGAGACAGAGGAACTTGGTGAATCCTTACAGGAGACAGAGTGGATGATATGGCTGTGGGAGTTGGTAGACTTGTAATAGATAGTAACTAACCACCTCCTGAGATAGAAATGGGAGAGATCCATAAAAGGAAGGGAAGTGTCAAGAGATTGACTCTTTTGCCTTTTTATTTATCTGGAAATGGAAGACATTCCCAGCCTGACCTGCCAGGCATACCTTCCTGTTTTGAATTTTGCAACTCGTACATTCTTTTGTCTATGTTCTCACTCTCTAACTGTTCCCATTCATTCATTGACCAGATAACCATGTTTACAGCTTATCCCTGTGGTCATCCTAGCTTTACTGTATCAGAGACATTCCCCTCCCCCTCACCCAGCCCTCCCTGCAGCGTAACAAGCTTTTCTTTCCTTTGCATTTCTGACAAAGGGTCTTTAATCTGAAACGGTAACTTTCTCTTCTCACAGATGCAGTCTGACCTGTTGAGTATCCTCAGCATTCCCTGATTTTTGTTTTAAATTTCCAATATCTGCAGTTTTTTATTTCTCAAATTAAAGCTACAAGTTTTTATCCCCATTTATTTGCAGTGTAGGAATTGGGCCAGTTAGAATTAATATACTGTATAAATTTAAGACATTTGGGACAGGAGTTTGTTGCCTTTGTATGTAACATACTGAGCCAGCTTTCCCACTTTATTGCATGGTCATTGAATGCTGTATTCTAGATTTTGTCTGAACCATTAGTGGGGGAAGGGATGGGAGATGCTGCAATGAATAGATTTGAAGACCTTTTAGAATAGAGGGGAAATTGTCCATGTTGTAGCAACCAGCATTGGCAGTAAAGCCTGGCAGCAGATCACCTACCATCATTAGTACAGAATTAGACTGGATGTGGATAGCTGTGTGATTTTGAGGGTGATTATGGGGGCAGGTGAACACAGGATTTTGAATACAGCATCATGTAATTTAACCTTGGTTTAATTTAAAAGCAGAGGCCTCTTTATATATAATCTATCAGCATTTATTTTAAATGGTTTAATTATCTCTTGATTTATGCTGCCATGTTCTTTCTAATATTACTTTATAGCCAAGCAGCGAGACCAAAAATGAGTTATATTCAACAAATACATTGACATTTATTTAAAATTTGTAGCCAAATAAATCAATGTTGCCAGTTTGCAGACATACTACTTAGTCAAAGCTTCTAGTGCTGCCCTGAGAGTTTTTGAGTAAATTTGCTGGTCAGGAATTTAATCATAATGGTTCTTCACAATGACACAGTTTGAAACTGCAGACATCAGTGGGTTTAATTCTGATCCATTGCACATCATGGCTTGGAGAAGTATATAAATGCAATATGATGTAATGTTTCCGGATTGTAGCTTTGGTTTCTATTGAAGCTCGATTCTGTCCTTGTTACAACTTTCTATTTGGAAAATGTGTTGAAATTCAGTCAGCTGCTTTTTTTTCAAATAACGTGTTAGATACTTGATGTTAAACTGCATCATCCTCTTTGCCACAGTAATTTCGCAACTTGGAGTTGGAATTTTGTCCCAATTTTAGAAATGTATCAGTAACTGATTTATTTATATAGAGGACAGCACAGTGTTACAAGAGTATATTGCACTTGTTTGTTCATAAATTGGTGTAAACTTTCAGGTTAATGTGACAATATTTGTTTTGCAAATTTTGCATGTGTTGAGGTGGAAGAATTACCTGTACTTATAGCAACTTTGTGCCGCTTCCAAGTATAACGTTTTACTCTTTAAGCTAATGCCATAGGATCTTTTATATTCCCCAAAGAGAAGATATGTAGTCTTGGTTAAATGTTTCAACTTGAAGCTCCAGCACTATAATTTAAATTTTTATGTACAAACTTCTGGAGTTAGATTTGGACCATTGGATCTCAATCATGTGAACAAGAGGGAAGTGTGTTACCTACTAAACCACAGTTTTGTGGTGGCAGTTTTGTATTTTTTTGGTGGCATGGAAAGTGTTTGAGAAGGATCCTTAACGTATCTGTGGTTTCAGCCAGTGAGTAGTTAGCCATCAGACAGAAGAATTCTGGACTCTCTGCCTTAAATTCTGTTTAATGATTAAGGTTCAAACATTAGGCCCTGATTATCAAAAGCACTCAGAATTATTCGGCCCATTGTTTCATCATGAGATGCTCAAACTGGAAAGGTATATCAGTTTGACTTTCTTAGCAATGATTTTTTTTCAGGGGCAATATTAACTTAATCTGTATATAAATTTACCATGTAGTACAGATTGCTTCAATTTTAGTATCATGTTTTAGTGAAAGCTAGATGTGTTTGTGACACAGTTAATTTGCTATGTGCAAAAACTCAAATGCTTTAAGTCATATTGTAACTCAAGAGTTGTGAAGGTTAGCTTTTGTGAGATGCTAAGTAGTTTGTTTAACAGCATTTGCATATTTTCTGTGAAATATTGGTCCATTTGCCATATTTTCTGTGAAATATTGGTCCAATTCTGGATCCAAGGGGACATTGCAATGTGGATCCAGAACTGGCTGGCCCACAGAAGGCAAAGAGTGGTTGTTGAAGGGTCGTATTCTGCATGGAGGTCGGTGACCAGTGGTGTGCCTCAGGGATCTGTTCTAGGACCCTTGTTCTTTGTGATTTTTATAAACGACCCGGATGAGGAAGTGGAGGGATGGGTTAGTAAGTTTGCGAATGACACGAAGGTTGGATGTGTTGTGGATAGTATAGAGGGCTGTCAGGTTACAGCGGGACATAAGATGCAAAAATGGGCTGAGAAGTGGCAGATGGAGTTCAACCCAGATAAGTGTGAAGTGGTTCATTTTGGTAGGCCAAATATGATGGCAGAATATAGTATTAATGGTAAGACTCTTGGCAGTGTGGAGGATCAGAGGGATCTTGGGGTCCGAGTCCATACGATGCTCAAAGCAGCTGCGCAGGTTGACTCTGGTTAAGAAGGCATATGGTGTATTTGTCCTTCATCAATTGTGGAATTGAATTCAGGAGCCGGGAGGTATTGTTGCAGCTGTATAGGACCCTGGTCAGACCCCACTTGGAGTACTGTGCTCAGTTCTGGATGTGGAAGCTATAGAAAGGGTGCAGAGGAGATTTACAAGGGTGCTGTCTGGAATGCGGAGCATGCCTTATAAAAGCAGGTTGAGGGAACTCAGCCTTTTCTCCTTGGAGCGACAGAGGATGAGGGGGGACCTGATAGAAGTATACAAGATGTTGACAGGCATTGATTGGGTGGATAGTCAGAGGCTTTGGCCCAGGGCTGAAATGGTGGCAACAAGAGGACATAGCTTTCAGGTGCTGGGGAGTAGATATAGAGGAGATGTCAGGGGCAAGTTTTTTACTCGGAGAGTGGTGAGTGTGTGGAATGGGCTGCCGGCAACTGTGGTGGAGGCGGATATGATAGGGTCTTTTAAGAGACTGTTGGATAAGTACATGGAGACGAGAAAAATAGAGGGCTATGGGTAAGCCTAGTAATTTCTAGGGTAGGGACATGTTCGGCACAGCTTTGTGGGACGAAGGGCCTGAATTGTGCTGTAGGTTTTTCTATTTCTATGTTTCTAAGTAAAATAAAATTGTCACAATCGTAACCCAGAAACCAATACTGTGTGTGTGTAGACTGGATTGAAAGTGCCGCATGGTAATTTGTACAATTTTTTTTTGAGTTTATTGCTGTAGTGTGGGAATTTGCAGCCAACCTATGCAGGGCAAGGTTCTCCAAAAAGCAATGTCAAAGTACACTTAAGGACAAAATAAACTGCTGGAGGAATTCAGTGGATCAAGCAGCATCTGTTTGGTGTGGGGGGGGGGGGGGGTGGGAAGCTGGTGGTAGAATTGTTAATGATTTGTGGCGATGCTTGGGGAAGTAATGCTTGTGTGTGGCCTGGGTGGCTGAGGCTTGCTGGCAGAAATAAGATGGAGAGGAGTCAGAAGAATGGAGAATTTGTCAGGGGAGTGGTCCATAAGTTGCTGAGAAGATTTCACGCTTGCACCACTGGAACTGGTGAAAAACTTTTGGCTTTTTAAACTTTCTATTTTATAAACTGAGAATTTCTTTACTCTTGATGCTTAAACTTAGACCATTATAACATTTTTTTTGAGATAATGTATGAAGTAAATTTAAGGAGGTCCTTGCAATTACAGAAATGTATTTGGGTGAAGAGGTTTGATTCAGCACTAGTGTCCAGTTGAAGTGATTTGAGAATGCTAAGTAACACCTACAGTTTTAAAATAACCAGAATGACCTTTCAATTATTGGTTCTTAGTATCTTTTCAAAGACCGTGAGCTTTCATAATTCAAATAATAAAAAAAACTTTTGGTATTTGTCTTCATATTATCAAAGTTTAATGTATTTTTGATAACTTTCAGTAGCAGAATCACTAGTAGGGAAATGTAATAAGTGTGACAAATTGATACAAGCATTTTCTTTTCTAAACATGGGCAATGTAATTTATTTTCGAACTATTATAAAAAAGAATGCTAAATATTAAGATAAGGGTGTTGAGTAGTGTTGTAATTTCCTGGTCCATTTATTCCTTTCCTAGCAGTTTCATCAAAAGAGACACTTGGTCTTGATTCCTTTTACAAAATGTACTTATGATCTCATAAAATTGACCTTTTTTTTCTGTGAAAACTTTGCTAGTGAAGTTGATAATCTCCAATAAATTTGCTTATCCAAAATAGATTTGATGACATTTGAATTAAATTTTCTTTTCATCTGTGAAAGGATTTGGGGTGCTGGAATTTGATTTTGAATTCTTGAGACTAGAGAAATGGAAAAAATCCATTGATTCTGGAATGGGATTATCTGTGGCTTTGTGGTTAAAAGTATTTTTATGGTTACATTAATGGCATTCTTGCTGGATATGTAGGATACGAGTTCATGCTGCACTCCAAGGCTATATAATATGTTGATAATCCATAACTGAGGGAGCATTGTGATATTCTTGAAATGAGGTTTTAATCTAAAATTCTTCTTGGACAAGTTAATCATACTATATTGTTAGAAGAAGAGTAAGTGTATGGTCTGGTACTCTGCCCAGTGTTTCTTTTCCTCTGTCAACATTACCAATAAAGGTGGTTACTCGTATCATTGCTGTTGGTGAATGCTCAATTGTGTATTTGGTTGCCCAATTATTTGCAGATTTCTAGCACAGTACACTGAAATAATTTGGAAATATTTCTGGGTGATGAGATAATATACTACATTACAATTATTTGTTTACGATTTGACACCATCTCTAGTCTTTGAAAAAAGCCACTTTAGCTACCCCAAGAGCTTTACCCAAGTATGATTCTGCATTTTAAGTAAGAAAAATAAATATTTTGCAAAGAAAATGCATGAGTAATTGTGTTATAGTTGTTGTGGTCATTAAAAAAATGTTAAACCATGGCATTTCAATTTTTATTTTTGGAATCAAATTTGCTGACAAATTCATTATATAAAAACAATATTATAACTAAATCACTCAAATTAATTTGTAACTTTGAAATCTTAAGAATTAGATAAATATTGTTCTGTATAATGTTCAGATTGTAGCGGTTGCTACCGCGAAATAAAACAAGATGCTAGTCGGAGGATTGTCGAACAAGAACTGGTTTATTTTCCCGCCTTGCGTGGGCCCTTTAAGGGAGACCGTTCCCGCCCAATGCAACTGGCAATGACGTAAGTACTACGTCATCAAGACTTTCCTGCGCGTGGGTTCTCCCCGTCGCTCGGGAAAGACGAGGCCCGCCGCCATCTTGGGCCTCGTCGCTCCGACGCCGCTCGACCCGACTGCCGAGCCGGTTCGACCGACTAAACGGTGAGTCGCCACACAACCCCCCCCCCCCCCCAGAACCGGTGATACAGTCCCCAAGGTCCGCGGGCTGTGCCAGCTGCCGCTTAGGGGGCCGGCCTCTGCGTTGCGGCGTTGCAACCTCGACAGGTTGCTGCAGATCCAAATGGGCCGGTTTGAGGCGGTCCGCCGTGAAAACCTGTTCCCTGCCTCCAATGTCCAAAATAAAGGTGGATCCATTATTCCTTATGACTCGGAATGGTCCCTCATATGGTCGTTGCAATGGCGCCCGAGGTGTGCCCCTGCGAACAAAAACAAACTTACAGTCCCGTAGATCCTTGGGCTGGCAGGATGGGGCTTGACCGTGCCATGAGGTGGGAATCGGGGCCAAGTTGCCAAGCTTCTCGCGCAGTCTTTGTAGGACTGCTGGGGGTTGTTCCCCTTGGTCCCGAAGGGCAGGTATGAAATCCCCGGGGACAACTAGGGGCGCCCCGTACACAAGCTCAGCTGACAAAGTGCGGAGGTCTTCTTTGGGGGCAGTGCGTATGCTGAGCAGGACCCAAGGCAGCTCGTCAACCCAGTTAGGACCCTTCAGGCGGGCCGTCGAGTCTGATTTCAGGTGGCGGTGAAAACGTTCCACCAACCCGTTTGATTGAGGATGGTAGGCCGTGGTGGTGTGCAGCTGCGTCCCTAGCAGGTTCGCTAATGCAGCCCAGAGACTGGAAGTGAATTGGGTGCCTCTGTCGGAAGTGAATTGGGTGCCTCTGTCTGAAGTGATGTGGGCCGGAACACCAAAACGTGAGACCCAAGTTGTGAGCAGCGCCCAGGCACAGGAATCAGTTGTGATGTCAGTCAGGGGGGTTGTTCGAGGAAGGCCTGTTCGAACATCAGGCATGGCTTGTGTCCCTCGGCCAATGCCAGCATCTCATTCACTAGGGCGGATGGGGATCTGTCCCCCAGGCCGTCCAGATGAAGCAGGCGGGCGGCGCGCTCACGACGGGAGAGGCCGAAGGTCCGAATCAAAAGGTCTTTGAAAGCCGGGTACTTGTCTTCCTCCGGAGGCGACTGGATGAAGTCTCCAACCTGGGCAGCTGTCTCTTGGTCCAGAGAGCTAACCACATGGTAGTACTTCGTGGAGTCGGAGGTGATCTGCCGAAGGTGGAATTGTGCTTCGGCCTGGTCAAACCAGACGCTGGACCGAAGTGTCCAAAAGGTGGGCAGCTTGAGGGCCACTGCGTTGGCTGCTGCGCTGTCGGCCATTGCGCGGGTCCAAAATCCGTTTGGACCGTCGGGGTCACCAATGTAGCGGTTGCTACCGCGAAATAAAACAAGACGCTAGTTGGAGGATTGTCGAACAAGAACTGGTTTATTTTCCCGCCTTGCGTGGGCCCTTTAAGGGAGACTGTTCCCGCCCAATGCAACCGGCAATGACATAAGTACTACGTCATCAAGACTTACCCGCGTGCGGGTTCTCCCCGTCACTCGGGAAAGACGAGGCCCGCCGCCATCTTGGGCCTCGTCGCTCCGACGCCGCTCGACCCGACTGCCGAGCCGGTTCGACCGACTAAACGGTGAGTCGCCACAAGATTTTGCAATTATACAGGTATTCCTTAAGCTGTCAACAAATGCAGGGAAATGAGCACATTAAGGTTAAATTAATATTTCAAACACTTCATGATTATGTGAACTTCATTGCTCCAAACTCTGGTTATACTGAATAATTTAATTCATCATTTTGTTTTGACTTTCCTGGGATTTATTTTCTCTGTAATTAGGAGGGGAAAATGTATTTTTTTTTGTTGCGTTTCAGTTGGAAATACCGATCTGATCTGTCCCTGTCACTTTCTCTGCAGCCAAAGGAGGTGCAACACTTGTCCCTACACCACCTCCATCAGGACCATCAAGGGACTTAAACAGTGCTTTGAGGTGAGGCTGAGATAGACGTGCACCTCCTCCAACCTTGTCTATTGCATGCGGTGCTCTTGATGTGGCCGCCTCCTACATTGGTTGAGACCAAGCATAGACTAGGTGACCATTATGCAGAGCACCTGCCAACTGACCACAATGGCCACCTTGAGCTTCTGGTTGCATATCATTTCAACTCCCCTTCCTGTTCCCACACCAACCTGTCTGTCCTCAGCATTCTCCACTGCCGTGGTGAGGCCAAATGGAAACTAGAACAACACCTCATGTTCCACTTGGGTAGCCTGCAACCCAATGGCATGAATACTGAACTTTCCAATGTCGGGAAACCCACGCCCCCTTTGTTCCTTTCCCACTTGCATCGGTGCACCTAGATTCACTATCCTTTTGGTCACTTTTTTCCATTCCCCCACCCCTGTTCTGTTACCTAGATTCATTATCCTCCTCCACCTGGTTCCATCTTGCCCAAAAGCCCTCATTGCTATCCAGTTGGATTTCTTCTCTGTTGGTCTCCCTTTGCCATCTCCTGCCCATCTCTCTCCTTGCCCAATTTCCACCCATCACCCTCCAGCCTCTGTTTCCACCTTCCTTCCCCCCCACCCCCCCCACCTCCTCTCAAAACAAAACCTGGCTCCGTCTGCCCATCATCCCCCACCTCTCCTAGTTCCAACTATCACCTAGTAGCCCCTGTCTCACTGCTTTCTTACTTCTCCCTTTCACTTCGTTATACTGCATATATCAGTCCTGATTGGGCTCTGAACCTGAAACATTGACTATCCTCTTCCCTCCACAGTTGCAGCTTTACTCAAGTTCCTCCAGCAGTTTTTTTGCTGCAGATTCCAGCACCTGCAGTCTGTGTCTCCGATCTGATTTTGTTGAGTAACATTGCACTTTCTCTACCAACAGTGGCATCAATGTAGCAGCTTAGAAATTGCATTTAATTTTCACCTGTTTGTCTTGTTGGAATATTATAATTTCAATCTTCTGTATCACTAAATGCTTGTGTACAAGTTATCCAAGAGAAAATAAGTGATAAATAACATTATGAAGATAAATTCCAAGTAGTTTTTGCAGAAGCAGTTGCACAATACCAATTTGCAACATTTGATCTCCAATTCATTTTGTCCTCCTTAATGTTTCAGATTTCTTTCATTTTGGTATTTTTGTTTCCAGTCTTCAATTCATAATGCACTTACTGGATAAAGTTTATTTCAGGCCTGTAGGCTTGTTTGCCTTTACCTTGAATGGCCAAATAAATCATTTAAAATGTTCCCACATATTTGATTACTTTTTTTACCTTAAACTTTGAATATCTGTGGTAGAAGGGAAAGAACAGTGCAGCAACGATGTTTGTTTCACTGTTTACATTCTAGGAATAGCCTCTTCCCCTCTGCCATCAGATTTCTGAACAGTCTATGAACACTACCTCATTATTCCTCTTTTTGCACTATTTATTTATTTTTTGTAATTTTGCATCTTTGCACGTACTGCTATTGCAAAATAATAAATTTCATGTCATATAAGTCGGTGATAATAAATCTGATTTTCAGTAACATCCCTCAAACACTGGAAGGTTATTGCCCTATTTCATATTAGTAGACTACTTCAAAAGTACTTCATTAATTGTAAAATGCTTTGGGACTGGTTGAGGCCATGGAAGGTGCTGCATAAATGCAAATCTTTTAACATGTCTGAATTTCACACGCATAATATGAAAAGTTTAAAAAAAAGGTAGGCTGATAATACCTTGTCGTGCCTTAAGTAGGGTAACATGTAGTAGCTACTTGGTGCAAAATAAGTTGTCAGAATGGTAATGAATTGAATGACCAGTTTAATTTCTATGATGGTGATGTTTGAGGGAGGAATGTTGGTGACCAAAAAACCATTATATAAGCACCTCCTAAACATAGTAAGGCATCCCAAAGTGTTTTACAGAAGTAATTATCAAACAAAATTTCTTAGGATATGAGCCATGTATTCAAAGAGCTATACCAACAATAGTTAGTTAACTAACTAGTAATCCAGTGATCTATGCTGAAGAGATTGAAGATTACAAGGAAAATGAGATCATCCAATTCATTTCAATAAAAAAAGTTATTTAAAAAAGTTGAGATTGAAAGATGTTGCTGTCCTGCAGGACCTGGATGTATGCACACAAATCACTGAAGGTTAATGTGAAGGGAAACAGCACGTTGGCCTTTTATTGTAAAACAATTTGACTGTAATTATACAAGGTTCTGCCAATACACCTGGAATAGTGTACAAATCTCATTTCTCTACTTAATAAAGGGAGTGCAGTGAAGGTTCTCTGAATAGTTTCCTTATGGGGTGGGATTTGTTGTCGGGAGAGATTAAACATACTGGGCCTATGTTATGCTGAAATCATACTTGCATACCACTGATAACTGGTGAAAGATGTACTTGGCTTGATTCAAACTATTAATTGGAAAGATAATCTTCTCTTTCACAGTCAAGAGACAAGGTATCAGTGTCAGTCAGCCTTGTGACTTCCTTTTGCTCTGAGTCCCAGATTCAAGGTCTCGCCTTGTACATGTTGGTCCTCGGGTCTCTGCAATCCCAAGTTCTCGTACTGTTCAAGGGTTCAGTTAGGAGTTAAATCCTATTTCCAAGACCCCTCTGCATCCTATTCGTTCTGTTCTCTAATTAGAGGATACCACATCAATAGTCTCAGTCTGACCCATTTTTGGCTATCTTCATCCCATTGCAGCTGGTCTGTTGGTTAGAACAATATCACCTTCCATTTACCATTTAACCCTGTGTGGCCTTTTCAATCTTAGTACTGAGCAAATCGAGTAGAGACAAAGCAAAAAAAAAGTTGCTAGAGGAATTTAGCAGGTCAGGCAGCATCTATAGAGGCAAAGGGATAGTTGACATTTCAGGTCAAGGCTCTCCATCGGGACTGGAAGTGTAGCCAATATAAAAAGATGAGAGGGAGGGGCAGGAGCTGGCAAGCTATAGGTGGATCCAGGTGAGGATGGGTAAATGGGGGAAGGGAGGGTTGGAGATGGTGACAGAATCTGGGAGGTGATTAGTGGAGTCAACAAAAGGCTGTCAATTATGGAATCTGAGTGAAACCAGGTAAGGGAGTAATGCTGGGCAGGGAGGAGAGGGGATAGAGGACTGAGTGTGTGGGTGATGGACAGGTGGGGAGGGGAAAAACCTCGGTAACGGGACTGGGGATTGGGTGGGTTGGAAAGAAGGAACAGGGTGGATCAGAAGGAGAGAGAAAGGGATGCGATGCAGGTCACCTGAAATTGGAGAATTCTGTCTTTATCCCGTTTGGGTTGTAGACTACTCGGATGGAATATGAGGTACTGTTCCTCTAGTTTGTTCAGCTTCACCCTGGCAGTGGAAGAGACTGAGGATGGACAGGTCAGTGTGGGAATGGGGAGGGGAGTTGAAGTGGCTTGCAATTAGGAGCTCAGAATGGCCATTGTGGATAAGAGTGCTTGATCCTTTGCATGTAGAGGAGGCCACATTGAGAGCACCAAATGCAATAAACAAGGTTGGAGGAGATACTGGGGACCATTGCATTGATTGCTTCTGAATGTCTGTACAAGGACTTTGCTGTCCATGTGAGTCTCATGACTAGGTCATGTCACTTAGGCATTTATCTGCCTTAGCCCAGGTTCCTCTTATATCATCATTGTGAACTCTCCTCCCTAAATGCCATTGGAGATGTCTAGAATGGACCCATTGTTTCTTACCTCACCGTAACCAGTTGGTTACTTCCCAGCTTATTTGACCTCTACAACCCTTTGTGTCTTATCAAAGTGAGTTAACTTCCCAGTTCATGGCTGCTGCTTAGGGAAGCATTGGTGTGGTGTTTTTGTGTCTTGTGCCAGTCTGATTCCAGCTTGTAGTTGTGCTTGCTTCAGAATCTTAATTATCACTAGTGACTTCTCAAAACAATTCCTGATTCAGAACCCTGTGATTAACCAATCCTAGAGATCCACTTCTATTAAGTCACTTCCAATCTCTTTACACTTATCGTTTGAGAGAACTTCTCAGACTGTCAAACATCCCTGTGTGAGGTCACCTCCTGATGTTGGTTAAAACTGAACATAGTGTCCATCTACCATTCTGTGATGGCTGCTTTAACCTTCTGATATCACTACTTGTACAAATTTACTCTTAATTCGGGAGAGTTATCTCACTGAAACATTCAAAATTCTTATGGGGCTTGACAGGATGGTTACAAGAATGATGTTTCCCCTGGTTGGGTGTCTAGAACCAAGGTTCACAGTCTCACTATAAGGGGTTGGCCCTTCAGGCTAATATTAATGAAAAAGATAGGAAGAATTATTTGAATAAATAACTAAAGGACAAATTTAAAATGATGAGACTGTTTGGAGAATTTTTTTCTTCTGTCTAGTTGTTGTAGAATACCTTTCTAGTGTGTTAAACATCGACTCTATAATAGCATTTTTAAGGGAAATAAACGTTACATTGATATAGGGAAAGAAATTAAATCCACATTTCTTTGAGAGCTAGCACAGGACTGAAGGCTTTCATTTGGTTGTAAAATTTTGGAATTCAGCATGCATATCAGAATAAACTATAGAACACAGAACAGCACAGTACAGGCCCTTTGGCCCACAGTGTTGTGCCGACCTATATAAACCTTATTCCTGTTCAATCTATCCCTCTCTCTACTTCACCTCCCATAACTATTTTTTCTTTCGTCTATGTTCCTATCTAAAAGTCTCTTAAATGACCCTATCGTATTGGCCCCTACCACCACCCCCGGCAGTGCTTTCCGGGCACCCACCACTCTATATTTTTTTTTTAAAAACCTACCTTTTGACATCTCCCCTGAACTTTCCTCCATGCACCTTAAGCGGGTGATCTCTGGTATTGGCCAATGTCACCTTGGGGAAAAGATGCTGGCTGTCCACTCTATGCCTCTCATAATCTTGTATACCTCTATCAAGTCTCCTCTCATCCTCCATCGCTCCAAAGAAAAAAGTCCTAACTCACTCAACCTCTCCTCATGAGACATGCTCTCCAACCCCAAAGTAGCAGCCTTGTAAATCTCCTCTGCATCCTCTCCAAAGCTTCCACACCCTTGTAATGTGTGACCAGAACTGAACACAATATTCCAAGTGTGGTCTAACCAGAGTCTTGTAGAGCTGCAACATTACCTCTCGGCTCTTGAACTCAATCCCCTGGCTAATGAAGGCCAGCACACCTTAACTGCCCTATCCACTTGTGTGGCAACTTTGAGGGATCTATATACTTGGACCCCAAGATCTCTCTGTTGCTCCATACTGCTAAGAATCCTGCCATTAACCATGTACTCGCCTTCAAGTTCGTTCTTCCAAAGTGTATCACTTCACACTTCTCCGGATTGAACTCCATCTACCACTTCTCTGCCCAGCTCTGCATCCTACTTAAATCCTGTTGCAACTTATGACAACCTTCTTCACTATCTACTACATCACCACCTTTGTGTCATCTGCAAACTTACCAACCTATCCTTTCACTTCCTCATCCAAATCAGTTATAAAAATCACAAAGAGCAGGGGTCCCAGAACAGATCCCTGTCGAGCACCACTAGTCACCAACCTCCAGGTCAAATGCTCCCCTTCTACAACCACGTTCTGCCTTCTGTGGGCAAGCCAATTTCAAATCCACGCAGCCAATTTTCCATGGATCCCATACCTCATGACTTTCTGAATGAGCCTATCATGGGGAACCTTGCTAAAATCCATATATACCACATCCACTGCACTACCTTTATCAATTTGTCGTATCACTTACTCGAACTCTATTAGGCTCGTGAGGCACGACCTGCCCTTCACTATCCCTAATAAGACTATGCTTCTCCAAATGCTTAAATCCTGTCCATAAGAATCCTCTCTAATAGTTTGCCCACCACTGATGTAAGGCTCGCTGGTCTGTAATTCCTGGGATTATCCCTTTCCATTTTTTTTGAACGATGGAATGTTTGCCATCCTCTGATACCACCCCTGTGGCCAGGGAGGACTCAAAGATCATCGTTAGTGCTCCAGCAATCTCTTCCCTTGCTTCCCATAGTAACCTGGGGTATATCCTGTCCGACCCAGGGGACTTAACTATCCTAATGCTTTTTTAGTAGCTCCAACACTTTCTTTCTTGACCTCGACATGTTCTAACACATTTGCCTGTTCTATGCTAACCTCACATTTGTCTAAGTCCCTCTTCTTGGTGAACACTGAAGCAAAGTATTCATTTAGGACGTCCCCATCTCCTTCGCCTCCAGACACATTTCTCCCCAATTATCCCTGACCAGTCCTACCCTCACCCTAGTTATACTCTTGTTCCTCACATATGTGTAGAACACCTTAGGGTTTCCCTTAACCCTACTTGCCAAGGCCTTCTCATGTCCCCTTCTAGCTCTCCTGAGTCTCTTCTTCAGCTCCTTCCTGGCTACCTTATAACTTTCAAACGCCCTCTCTGATTTTTGCTTCCTAAACCTTAAGTATGCTTCCCCTTGACTAAACCTTCCACTTGTCTTGTTAACCATGGTTCCTTCACCCTACCATCCTTTCCTTGTTTCGGCGCGACAAATCTATCTCGAACCGCATGTAACTGGCCTCTAAACAACCTCCACATTTCTGCGGTGCATTTACCAGAGAACATCTGTTCCCAGTTTACGCTCCTGAGTTCTTGCCTAATACCATCATAATCTGCTTCCATCACCACCCCCCCCACCCCCCCCCCCCGGCCAATTAAACATTTTCCCATAATATCTGCTACTATCTTTGTCCATGGCTATGTTGAAGGTCAGGGAGTTGTGGTCACTATCCCCGAAATGCTTGCTCACCAAGAGGTCTTTCACCTGACCAGGTTCATTGCCTAATACCAGATTCAGCATGGCCTCTCCTTTAGTCTGCTTGTCTACATACTGTGTCAGGAATCCTTCCTGTATGCACCTAATAAGTTCTGTGCCATCTAAACCTTTTGCACTAAGAAGGTGCCAATCGATATTAGAGATTATATTTAACTGCATCATGCAAGGAAAATTCTACTTGGTATTAGATCAGCAACAAATTTAGAAGTACACGGGAGCTTGATGGGCTTTGGTTGATTACATAACTTTGTGGAAGATTTGAAGCAAAATCTAATGATTATTCAACCACTTGTTTTGAAGTATGACTTTTTATTTGTACATAATAATGTGCTACAATTACATAAGTAATTATTTCAGGATGCTCTGCATTTGAGTTTTGTTGTGTCTTGCAAACATTTTAAAAATTTTCTTGATCACAAAGTAGATTTTGGGTGTTAAAATATTCAAATGTTAGTGTGGTGATCAAACTTTGTAACATAATGACTCTCAAATGCAAAACAAAAACTGTGCCAAGCTGATATTGTAAAACATTTGCCAAGTCTGTTAGAACCAGAATATTTTATATTATGTAACTTAATAATGAAGTCTTCCATTAATTCTTGATGAGACTAAATCAAGGTGAAATCAGACTATATGAAGGGACGCAAACCCATAACCTTTGAATAATGGCTGAATCATTTAAAATCCAATGAGGTGTTGCAGAAATGTGTGTGTATGGATATGTTTCTGGAGTAACTTCCCCTGTAAAATTACTAAAACTGTAATTTAAAAACATTATGTAAAGGAAAAGGTAAGTAGTCTGGATTAAATAAGCAGCCAATCGGTTTATATAAGGGACAGTGAATAAGTAGATACTGTCCTGAAACCTGAAAGCTAAGCTGTTGGTCTACAGTCATAATCTGAATCTTTTGTTTAAAATGTTGTGAAATATCTTTCTATAGTGAATGTTATAGCAGATAGATTTTTTGTTAGTCAAATTCTGTTTTTGGTAGCAGTTGCTATGGAGGTTACAAGACTGTCTTGTGATCAATGTCCTTGATGTGTGAATCTAATGTAAATAAACATTTAATGAGAATGCCAGTGTTGCAGATCTTCTGAGAAATCTCCAGATGAAAACAAGGATATTGTCTTAATATATAAAAGCTGCATTTTATAGGGAAGGCTATTTATTCTGCATTAAGTTGTGAATATTGTTGCCTTCAGATTTAGGAAGAATCATCTGGCAAGATGTAAAAATTGATAGAATACTACCAAGCAACCACTAGCTGTCACCAGTGGATACCTCTGAAAACCAGTCATCTTGTTTTAAAGGAAAAAGTCGGTGCTAAAGAGTTTTGGAAGTATTTTAGTCTCACATTCTATTATCCTACAGCCCAAGGAAGTTGTTGTTATATGATATGTTTCAAATATTTGATACAGATGTAAGAGAGAAGTCCTCGTTCCTTTATTTAAAAATGTTTTTTTAAAATTTATTCATTGGTTGGATGTGGACATCTCTGACAATGCTAGCAGTTAAAACTAGACCATGTTGCTGGGTGTAAAGCCACATAGGACAGACCTGCTAAAGATGGCAGATTTCTTGCCCTAAGGACAATAGTGAACCAGATTTTTTTCTTTTTAACAACAATCCTGTAGTTTCATAGTTACTATTGCTGAAAAGTTTTTGTAAAAATCCAATTTTAGTTTAATAACTTGTGCTTAAATACCTTGACTGCTTTGACCTTGTGTCAATTGACCTGGATCAGTTGAATATTACTCTAGCTGCTGGTCCAGTTACTTAACTGTGGTATGGTAACTTAATATTCATACCAGAATGAGAAAAGCTGGTACTGAGATTCACTAAATTGGAGCAATTTGGAAGTATTTACAGTTAAAATTGATGCTGTAAATAATAAAAATGATGTCTAATGTGTTAAATCAGCACATCCACAATGACTTACTGTTATTACTAGTTTCATTTAATGCATTGATGCTAGTCAACCATATGGGAAAATTTCAAACCAGGGTGCTTGTATCTGCACCAATATCTTCTTGGATTACTGCCAACATGACTGTCACTGGTGACAGAACTGCAGCAAATAGTAATTCATGGTAAATTACAAAACTCAAAATGTGCTTTCTCCAACATTATCCATGTTCAAGGCTTCATTTCTTCATAACAGAAATGAATGTGACAACATTTCACAAGCCTGCTATTATTTTGCACCATTGTGCAAGTGGCAGCTTTGGTGATCCTTGAACTTCCCCAGTAGGAAGTCATTGAATTTATAAATGTGTCATTTCCTGTTACTGTTAAAGTATCTGCAGCAGCAATGAACTGAATTTAAGATGCTGCTAGCTGTAGTAATGATAACTCTATGAACATTTAGAGCATGAAAACGTTGTTTGTTTTCATGAACTGGTTTTGGGATTTGAGAATACTATGAATAAGAGTGCACATGTTCATTTGTGGCTCACATTCACTCTTTCTTGTTCTTGAACTTGCATCCTATTTAGTTATATTTCCAATCCAACAAAGGATTACGTATTTTTCTCAAAAACAAGCAAGAAACCAAATCATTTCCTCTTTATGTTGACTTATCAAATTTTTCCATGGCCAGAACCTGAGACTTTGCCAGCTTCTGATTTGGAGCATGAAGTGGCAGTGAACTGAGTTGTGCTCACTGTTTGGAGGATGGACAGTATTCTATTTATTTTTAATCATTGTCTTTCCAGAGCCAACCAAGCATAAGAATAAGAACATAGAACCATAGTACGGGCCCTTCGGCCCATGATGTTGTGCTGACCTTTTAACCTACTCTAAGATCAATCTAACCATTCCCTCCCACATACCCCTCCATTTCTCTATGTGCCTATCTAAGAAATGTCCCTAATATACCTGCCTCTACCGGCACCCCTGGCAGTGCATTCCACGCACCCACCCCTCTGTCTTTTTTTTAAAAAAATTCCTTATCTCTGATATCCCTCCCCCCCCGCACTTCCTCCAATCATCTTAAAATTATGCCCCCTCATGTTAGCCATTTCTCTCCTGGGGGGGGGGGGAAGGGGGGAGTCTCTGGCTGTTCACTCAATCTATGATTTTAGATAAATAGCTTCACAATATGAGAGAACTTCACTCAAGATAATCATTTTAAAGAAAATAATTATCTGGATGTGAACATTTTAATCAAGGTTCCCATTTGTTGCCCATCTGTGGTTTGCTGGGTCATTTCAGAGAGCAGTGTATATTGTCTGTATAAATAGAGGAGACTTTGAAATACTTTCACCATTTCCCTCCCCTTGTTTCATTTTGTATTTCTTTTTTAAAAAAAGCCTTGATAATAAGCAACTCTCAGAATAATTCTTTACTAGTTGTTTTCCACTTCATGTCTACTCTGGCAGTTCAGTTTGAGAGATGACAGAGCTGTAAAGTGTGCAAGTGCAACTTCCTGGTATTGGAATAAAAACAATGAAGTTGTCAGGTTTGCTATGCAATGTTAGTCCAAAAAATGGTGCAAACTACTTGTTAACCATCATAATATGTGGTAGGAAGTACTCTTCCTGGCTATAGTAATTGCTCAAGGTTTATAGAAGACTTAAATCTTGAAAGTGATATAATCTTGAAACACATTACCACTTCTGGGAAAGATTTTTGTGGTTCATGGAATTTTCCAAGTTGGCAAGTTTGGGCTCTGTAAAATTGCAGAACTCTTCCTGTTCTCAGTACATTGAATTTCATTGAGATTGGCAAGATATTCTGCACAACAAATTTGAAGGATAACTGAAAGTAAGAAAGGCAAGTGACAAAGCAGTTCTGATAAAAGGTCATTGATTTGAGATGTTCACTCTTTTCCCAGATGCTACCTGCCCTGAGAATTCTTAGCATTTTTATTTCAGATATCCAGCATCTGCAATGGTTTGCTTTTGGAAGCAAGAATAATGACATTTCAGAAACATCAGTATCAATTTGCTCTCAAGTACCATACTGGCAGCTTGTCAAAAAAATTGCTGCATATGAACAGAGAAAGCAGTGACATCTAGGATAAAGACTAGAAGCCAAACAACAATATAAAAGGATGTACTAATTAAAAAAAACATATCTTTTCAATCAAGGGTAAAAAGTCAGGAGAAGGACATTGTAGTTGGAAAATTTAGGGAGGAGGACCATGAAATTTGAGAGCAAGTTACCATTAAAGAGCGGTAATGTTACTTGCCTTAATGGGTTTAAAGACACATCCCCAAGGCCTGATGAGATGTATTCGAGGTTGCTATGGGAGTGAATGGAGGAGATTACTGGGGCTCAGACAGATCTGTAAGTTGTTGCTGGCTACAGGTGATGTTGTCCTCCAGTCACCTGGCACATGTATCTTTACTTGAAGGGTAGCAGAGATAAGCCAGTTAATTACAGACCTCCTGAGTCTAATGTTAGTGTTAGGAAAGTTAATGAGGAAAAACCTTTGAGGGACAGGTTAATCTACACTTGGAAGGACAGATTAATCAGATGGTCAGCATGGTTTTGTTAGGGGGAGATCCTGTCTGCTCAATTTGATTGAATTTTTCGAAGGGGTAACAAAGTGTTTTAATGAGGCCAGTGCTGTTGATATAGTTTAAATGGACTTCAGTAAGGTCTGACAACATCCCACTTGAGAGACTATTCCAAAACATTTAGAGCCCATGGATCCAGTGCAAATCAGCAAATTGGATCTGAAATTGGCATAGTTATAGGAAGCAGAGAGTGGTAGGTTGTTTTTTTGATCTGGAAGCTGTGAGCAATGGTGTACTACATGGATAATTGTAGGACCCTCTTTTGTTATATACATTTTAATGTGAATGTAGGAGATGTGATTAATTTGCAGATGGCAGGAAAATTTGTGGTGTTGATATTGAGGAAGGTAGCCTGAGCTACAGGAAGATACAAGTTGGTAAGATGAGTTGCGCAATAACAGGTGGAATTCTGATGTGTGAAGTGATGCATTTTGGAAGGACTACTAAGGTTAAGATGTGCACAGTGAATGGTAGGGTACTAGGGGATATTGAGGAACAGGGGGATCTCAGTGTAGAACTCCAGAGATCCCTGAAGATGGCTGCACAGATAGATAAGGTGATGATGGCATATGGGATGCTTGCTTTCATTAGTGGGACATCAAATATAAGAGCAGGGAGATTATGGTACAACTTTATAAAACAACTGTTGGGCCATACGTGGAGTACTGTGTGTAGTTCCTGTTGCCACACTATAGGAAGGATGTGATTGGACTGGAGAGTACAGAGAAGATTTACCAGGATGTTGCTGGGATGGAGTGTTTTCATTATGAGGAGAGACTGGATAGCTGTTTTTGTTGGAGCAGAGAAGGCTGGGGGTGGCTTATTGAGTTATACAAAATTGAGTAGAGATAGATTGGATAGTAACAAACTCTTGCCCCTTAATAGGGATGTATGAAATGAAAGGGAATGGGTTAAGGTAATAGGTTTAGAGGGAATCTGAGGAAAATCTTCTTTTCCACCCAGAAGCAGATTGAAATCTGAAATGCTGCCTGCGAGAATGGTGGAGGCAGAGTCTTTTACAAAATTTAGGTATCTAGATGAGTGCTTAAGTCATTAGGCATAGAAGGCTATGGACCAAGTACTGGGTAATGGGATCAGTATGAATGAGTACTTGATGTGGTGGGTGGAAGGGTCTGTTTCTGTGTTGTATCATTCTGACTAACTGTCAGACCTTGTTTAAAAAAAAAACAATTTTCTGATATTTTTCACTTGCAATATAGTTGAAGACCATTTGGCCCATTTGAATCTATGCCACCTAAAGTCATAGAGTTGTACAGCACTGAAACAGGCCCTTTTGGCCCACAATGTTCATACCACCAGTTGTACTTTGTGGCCTTTCCATAGGTCCCTTACTTACTTCCCTATAACTAATTTTCTCATGCAAGCCCTCAATTCCCCACTGATTCTCCTGCCTGCCACCCACCTATACTGGAGGCAATCTTTAATAGCAAAGTAATCTACCTACTGTTATTTGGCCTGGTTAGCTTTAGACCTGCTTGTTGATGCTGATAGCTGTTAATCTGGCTGAATTGTGCTGTAGACAGATTTTTAACCCACTTAAATAGACTGAAGAAGAAAACCAGCTATTTTCTCTTTGAGTCCCTATTATTCTAGGCAATGAAATTGTTTCAAGCAAGATTCTTGCAGGTTATGTGAATTATGTGAGAAGGATAATGGAATTGTATAAATGATCTGTATTTGAAGTTGGTTGCCTTTATTTGTAGGTGCATTTCTACTCCCATTCTTTCTCTCCATCCTATCCTCCCACCTCTCCACCTCCATGCCCCCTCCCCCCACCTGTTGTTTGCTTTCCAGCTCAATTTTTCTGTATTTGCTATTCCTGCCAAGGTAAGGATCCAAATTGGTAAATACTCAACCCCACGTGCTGCTTCAGCCTCCTCCCCAAGATCCGTGAGCAGGTCTGTCCTGACAGATCCATTGTTTCAGCCTGCTCTTGCCCACAGAATTTATTTCTTTCTATCTTTCTCCCCTAATCCTGTCCTTTCTCTTGTGTCGTTGACACCTCTGATATCCTTCACCATTTTGACAGTTTCCAGTATCCTGATTACAGTGGACCTTAATCACTATGTACATCTGTAATGCACCAGGATAGTCTTGAGGGTCCTTCACTACTTCCTTGAACAGAAGCATAATCTTCCCTCCAGCACCACTCTTTTTCATCTGACTGAACTCATTTTTATATTGACCAACTACTCCTCAATCCTGCTCATGCTCTCCAAGTAAAATGTGTAGCAATAGCAACTTTTATGGGCTTAGTGTGTGCTTATCTCTTTGGATAGGTTTCATTTCTTTTTCATGCCCTCAGTCATTGATCACTGTATTGATGCTGCTTCCTGCACTCATCTGGAACTCAAATGTTCAATCGCCTTTGCTTCTAATTTCCACGCTGCTCTCACATTTACATAGACCTTCCCTTTCCTTTCTTGGTCAGTGTAGGTAGTAGAATTGGCATGGAGTTGAGAGAGAATAGGTTACAAGGAAAATGGAGGAATGGGATTGATGCGATTGCTTTGAGAGCTGGCACAGACTCTGGGCCGAATGGCCTTCTATATCATAATAGGATATAAATCTATTCTCTGGCTCTAAAAGAGATTGTGTTGGCTCTAAATTTTGGTGATGCTCTAGACGTATATTGATAAACATGCAAGTTCACAAGATCACAAGATAAGGGAGCAGAAGCAGGCCATTCGGCCCATCGAGTCTGCTCCAAGGAAAAGGGAAAAAGAAATGGGGTGGGAAAAAAGAGAGAGAAAAAAAAAACTATTCTAATCCCATTTGCCAGCCTTATCCCCATATCCCTTGATACCCTGACTATTTAGATATCTGTCTATCTCCTCCTTGAATACCCCCACTGATCTGGCCTCCACTGCTGTGCGTGGCAAGGAGTTCCACAATTCACCACCCTCTGGGTAAAGAAACTTCTCCTCATCTCTGTCTTGAAACTGTACCCTCTAATTCTAAGATTGTGCCCTCTGGTCCTGGACACGCCCACCAAGGGAAACAGCCTAGCCACATCTACTCTATCCTTACCTGTCAACATTTTAAATGTCGCTACGAGGTCCCCTCTCATCCTTCTGTACTCCAGCGAGTACAGTCCAAGAGCCGACAAACGCTCATCATACTTAAGCCCTTTCATTCCTGGAATCATTCTCGTAATCTCCTCTGAACCCTCTCCAACGTCAGCACATCCTTCCTAAGATGCGGGGCCCAAAACTGCGCACAGTATTCCAAATGAGGCCTCACTAGCGCCCCGTAGAGCCTCATCAACACTTCCTTACTTTTATACACTATACCTCTCGAGATGAATGCCAACATAGCATTCGCTTTCTTAACCACCGATCCAACCTGGTGGTTAACTTTTAAGGTATCTTGTATAAGTACCCCCAAGTCCCTTTGTACTACCGCACTATCAATCTTCTCTCCTTCTAGATAATAATCTACCCGCTTATTTCTACTTCCAAAGTGTACAACTGCACATTTCTCAACATTGAATCTCATCTGCCATTTTCTTGCCCATTCTCCTAAACTGTCTAGGTCCCTCTGCATTCTTTCTATTTCCTCTATGCTCCCTACTCCTCCACTTATCTTGGTGTCATCCGCAAACTTAGCCACACAACCATTTATTCCATCATCCAAATCATTGATGTACAAGGTAAAAAGGAGAGGCCCCAACACCGACCCTTGCGGCACGCCACTAGTAACCGGTAACCAACCAGAACAAGATCCTTTTATTTCCACCCTTTGCTTCCTGCCAACCAGCCAATTCTCCACCCATTTTGCTACCCTGCCCATAATTCCATGACCTCTCATCTTATTAATCAGTCTCTTGTGAGGCACCTTATCGAAGGCCTTTTGAAAGTCTAAATACACAACATCTACCGCCTCTCCCTTATCCACCCTACCTGTGATTTCTTCAAAAAACTCCAATAGGTTGGTCAGACAGGACCTCCCCTTCACAAAACCATGTTGACTAGGTCCTATCTTGCCTTGCGCCTCTAGGTATTCGGTAACCTCCTCCTTGAGGATAGACTCCAATAATTTTCCCACCACTGACGTCAGACTAATAGGTCTGTAATTGCCTTTGTGCTGCCTCCACCTTTCTTATACAACGGAACTACATTCGCTACCCTCCAGTCCTCCGGAACCATGCCAGAATCTATCGATTCCTGAAAAATAATCGCCAACGCCTCCGCTATCTCCACAGCCACCTCCTTCAGAACCCGGGATGCACCTCATCCGGTCCGGAGACTTATCAGCCTTAAGCCCCTTTAGTTTTCCAAGCACCTTCTCCCTATTAATCTCAATTGAACTCAGCTCCAATTCGTGAGACTCCTGACTAATGGGGCACATTGCTTATGTCCTCCACGGTGAAGACCGATGCAAAATATTCATTCAATTCCCTTGCCATCTCACTATCATCCATTATAATACCTCCTGCACCGTTATCAATTGGTCCTATGTCAACCCGTTGTCTCTCTTTTATTCCTTATGTATTTAAAAAAACTCTTAGAATCCTTCCGAATGTTGTCAAGCCAGCTTCCTTTCGTAACTCATCTTTGCTTTCCTAATGACCTTCTTAGTTTCTCTCTGCAGATTTTTAAAATCGTTCCAATCTTCTGTTTTCCCACTAATTTTTGCTACTTTGTACGCCGCCCCTTTTGCTTTTATTTTATCCTTCACCTCCCTCGTTATCCACATCTGTGCCTTTTTTCCATTCAAAACCTTCTTTTTTCTTGGAATATATCTGTCCTGCATTGTCCTTATTTCCTGTAGAAATTTCTTCCATTTTCCTCTGCCGTCCCTCCAGCTAACTTACTCCTCCAATCAATTTGGGCCAACTCATCTCTCATACCTTTGTAATTTCCCTTATTCCACTGAAATATCGATACACCAGTTATCAGCTTCTCCTTCTCAAACTTGAAACTAAACTCAATCATATTGTGATCACTTGTTCCCAGTGGTTCCTTTACCTTTAGTTCCCTAATCACCTCGGGTTCACTACACAGCACCCAATCCAAAACAGCCGATCCCTGGTGGGCTCCTCAATAAGTTGCTCCAGAAAAACATCCCTTAGACATTCCACAAACTCACTCTCCTGAGTACTACCGCCTTGCTGCATTTCCCAGTCCACCTTCATGTTTAAATCCCCCATAATTATCTTCACATTGTCACTCTGACATGCTTTTTCTATCTCAATCTGCAACTTATGGTCCACTTCCTGACTGCTGTTCGGGGGCCTATATATGACTGCTATTATTGCTCTTTTACCCTTGCTATTTCTCAGCTCCACCCATAAGGATTCCACCTCCTCTGACCCAATGTCCTTCCTTTCTATTGATTTTATATCGCTACTAACCATTATGGCCACACCTCCCCCTCTGCCTACCCTCCTATCCTTCCTATATACTGTATACCCCTTGACATTCAGTTCCCAATCACATCCATCATGAAGCCACGACTCAGTGATTGCAACGATGTCATATTTATTAACCTGTAGTTGTGCCACTAGGTCATCTACTTTATTCCTGATGCTACGTGCATTTAAATATAGTATGTTTAGACTGGTATCTGCTATTGATTTTATTGTACCTCTATGATCAGCAGATTATCCTGACTTTCTACCTGTCCATCCTTCTTACTATCTTCGCTACCTACTATCTTAGACATGTTCGTGTAGACCTCATCCCCTATCCTAACATTCGGTATCCGAACATCCTCATCCCCGATCCTAACATTCTGTATCCTAACATCCGGATTTGTTGTACATTGTTTTACATTGGTTTCTGAGCTCACTTCTGTGAGTGGCTTCACAGACATTGGCTTGGTTTTAAGATCAGCTCTGCTCACTCAGGTGAATTACACCATTTGCACTGGCTCGGGTTCAATTGTTGTCGGATGATGTCAGTGTTATGGTACCATGTGTAGATTTTAGTTAATGTCAGATGCTGAAAAATTGGGCAGTACCTTTACAATAAATTTGTTTACAGATCTTTACCAGAGATCTATGGATAAAATGTGAAGTGAACCAAATTCTAATCCAAGGTAATATTGCCAACAATTGATTCTTGTTTCCAGTAAAAACATTCTTGAACATATTCTTGTATTGCTCCCCTTTTTATCCTTTCACAGGCTTATGCTGGATTGACAGTCCTCTGGCAGCTGGCCTAAGTGGCTATTTTTCACGTGTCAGATTTGAGTATTGGCAGGCTACTCAGCAATAAACAACAATTTGCATTTAAATACATATTAACTTAGAGAAAGCATTCCGAAGTGCTTCATAGTCACCCAAGGACAAATGGTGGAAGCTGAATTGAAGGAGGCGAATTCAGTAGTTGGGCAAAAAGCTTTTAAGGAGGTTTTTAAAAGTCGGGAGGAAAAAATAATTGGAATTTAAAGCAAGACCTTTATGGATGAAATGACAAATGGAGGGACAAGAGTGCAGATGCTGGAATCTAGAGCAACTGGGGTCGAGAATCATCTGTGGGGGGTGGGGGAGGAATTGTCGATATTTCAGGTGGAAACCCTGAATCAGGGCAAATGATGGGGTGGGAGAGATGCATGGAGAGTTTGGAGTTGGGGGAATGGGAGGGAGGGTGGCTGATTGATGCAAAGATGGTATGCATGTCAGGGTTAGAACTCGAGACTGAATTTTAAATTGACAGTGTGTCCTTGAAAATGTCTTCATTTTAAAAGGATGATTGTGTACATCAGGATGACCACAGGATACTCAAGCCTACAAACCTTTTGCCAATTTACCTTCTATTCTTGTGTATTCTTCCATAAATCTACAGGTATTGGCCCTATTTTGTGCTGTTATGTCCAAAATCTATAGCAAATAACTTCTATTAGAATAGACATATCTATAGAGAACTTGGTTTGAAGTAGGACCACCATTACATCCTTGTAAAGAAGTCAATCGTAAATAACATCTTAACCACAATCCCAAGCAGATGTATGTGGCACGGGTAGCAGAATGTCAGTGTCTTCCGGGGGATATTGATTGTAGAAAATAAGTAGGAGGCTGGATGTATTGTTGGTATTGATGAGTATGGTATTTGGTAGCACTACTAACCATTCTGTGAATTAGAGAGCTTTTGCGCTTAGTGATGCAATTATTATGGAAATATCTTGAATTAGAGGCAAAGGTTGTTTCAAAGAATGGTACCCATGTTTGTTTAAGCAAATTGGGATCAAAGTTTTTTTTAACATTTTAAATCTGGTCCTTCCCTTTCTCATTGAAATTTGCCATTGTCTTCAGTATGCCAGCTATCTGAGCAAAAGGTAAAGGCTTCAAACTTAGCACAAAATTGGTCTACCAGGCAGTTGTGATCCTTACTCTCCTATATGCTTGTGAACTATGAACTTCATACAGAATGCTTCTCAAAGCACTGGAGAGATACCACCAATGTTGTCTATGCAAAATGCTCCAAATCCTCTCTCAGGATGTGAATAAACATCAGTGCCCTCTCCCAGGTTAATCCCTCCACTATTGAGGCTTTACTTGAACTCATTTGGCTCTGATGGACTGGCCACATCTTTCAGGGGCCGAACACCAGACTCCTGAAACTGTTTGGGGGTATGGCACAGCAAGAGATTACCAAGTAAACAGAGGAAGTAATTCAAGAATGTTCTTTGTTGGAATAAGTATAAATTTGATGTGTGAAAGTGATTTCCTTAACATGTTACTGCTGTGTATGGCATCACTGAATGGTGTAAATTTTTGATCCTATAAAATGGTGTGGCATCAGTTTTGGATGTGGTTTATGGTCCAATGTAAATTTATATATTCTAATAAGTTAGAATGCTGGTGGCTGCAAATATGAACACAATGTCACAAATGTTTGGAAAGTGACTCTTGTCTAACTATCCTGTCTTTGTAGAAAGTTGAGACAAAGTTTAGATCAAAGCCATGCAATTTAATCCAAAATTTAGCCATAATATTTCTTCTGTAGATATTCCAGCATAAATGCAGATTTTAAACTCTAGTGTTCTTTTACTAATATTCTGATTTACCACAGTAATAAAGACTTAATTTCTTCCATTAAAACAGAAAAGGTCATTGCATTAGTTTACCAATTGTCATTGCTGTGGGTAGATGTTGTGTTCCAAAAAGGACTAGACTGCATTGAGACTTTGACTAAATTTAGTTAGCCAAAATTTTTGGCAGGAAAAAGAACCACCCAGTCTTTGTTTCCAGCTGATGTATGTATTTGCAGCAAAATGTTGTGTGACAAGCTGAGGCTTGTTCTTTGACAGCTTTGCATTAGTGTGCAAGGTGCTTATCATCAAGTTAATATTTAACTAGCACATGATGGTTTATGTTCATGTCAAAATATTTAATAGGTGAGGTGATATGTTGAATCAGTGAAGATCCATTGAATACTGAGCCAGTATCTTCTATCTTAAAGATCCGAATTACTTGCATCTACAAAACAATTTAAATACTTAATGAGCATTCAGTAATGTGGGGCTGTAATGTACATTGTGAAAATGAGTTTAAAGTAGAATCTAGAGTTTCTTAAACTGAAATTGTAAAAGTTTCAAAAAAGATTCCAGTTGGGGAATTGGAAAGCAGTAATATTATGGAGGCAGGACTGAAAATGACTACTGATTATTTGGCAGCTGAAAGGTGAACATGGCTGCCTGGTGGACCAAGGAATCCATTCAGATTTCCATTTATGCTCCTGAATTGGTTCCAACACATGCCTCTAGGCCAGTGCTACTCGACCTTTTGGATGCTGGGGACCAACTGGCTACCTTCCTAAAGTAATGTTGATTTAAGATCCTGGCTATTTTTGTTTTTCTTTTCATTATTATTTGTGTATATAAGCTTGAAATTAAATGAAATTGCAATACTGGAGTGTAACTAAAGTGAATAATCTGAATCTCACTTGGATAACAAAAGGATTTTTCTTTGGAAATTTAACATTTAGCTTGAAGTGAGCATGGTCATTTTTAAAATGTAGGTTCTATCTCTGCTGGAGCTGGGAGAATGTTTTAGATTTTACCCACATTCCAATCCCAGGACACTTTTTTTTTTACAAGGACATCATTAAAAGCATAATAAGATTAAACACTCCTGCACGCGCACAGCTGCTCTAGCCCACATTCCCAGTCTCCAGCTTGGGCTGCACATCAACCCAAGATCCCACACGTTTCATCCACAATCCTGGCCATCAGCTTCAGCTGTGTACTACATAGATGCATGATGCCAGCCTCGCACACCTGGTCCACATTCTTGACCCCCTGGCTCCAGCCAAATACCAGGCCATGTTCCTTGCATCTGACCCTATCCATGTTCACTGCATGTGACTCTGCCCATGTTCATCTGCCACATCCTGACCTCTGGCTGTGTACCTGCCCACATTCACTGGCCATGTTCCTGAAGTCTGGACCCCATTGGCATACCTGTCCAAGTTCCCTGCCCATGATCCTGACTTGAACCCCTGGCCCTGCCGTGCACCTGCCCACATTCACTGCCCATTTTCTCTCATTTCCCCCTGCCAATACCCAATATCCTCTCCAATCTGCTGGAGGCATTCAGTGGATTGAGCACAATCTGTGTTGATGCAGGTCTTCAACCCAAAATGTTGATAATTCCTTTCGCCCCACAGATACTGCTCGACCAGATGAGTTCCAACAGCAGAACTGATAGGAATGTACATTTATCGTGAGCTGTTTGAGTCTTTGTGAAATTCTGCTTCATTCAAAATAAAAGTCCATGTTAATTTTTCTTAATTTGTATTTGGTTTAACCTAATCTTGCACATTCTGACAAAGGTGCTTCTGCAGATCAGCAACTGATCTTGGTCCAATTGTTGAGAAACACTGTTCTAGACAATGCAATTTCTTTATTGAGCCAGCCTTCCTCAGCTTCCTTGCACAGGTTTTATGAACGTTCCGCTGCAAGCTTCTGTGTAATGTATACTAAGACTCATTAGTGATACTTGTATTGAAAAATAATTTTTTTAAATAATTGGTTTGCTGCTGCTCTCTCAGGGTCCGTAGAGTTGGATTCCAGCATAGTGTAAAGTACTTGGATGTGTAGGAAGCTAAATCTACCACAAATGACCAATGCCATCATTTAAAAAAGCCTAGAAAGCTTGCTAGTAATTTGGTATTTGTATCTTTTAATTTTTAAAAAATTGCCACAGGATGCTGTGCTCTGATCACCAAATGACAGGTAGAAGCATATTATAGCTGCTTATGACATGAGCACTGAATGATTATAGCATCAGTTGAGAGGTAGGAGTGTACAACTTCTTTAAACCACTGTTTGGCAGTCACAAAAGCATTTGACCTTCATTTTCAGAAAAAAATTCTTTCCAAAGTTGTAATTCTGGAAAAGAACATTGCCCATAAGCCTTAAGCAATCTTGGTTTTTGTATGAACACTATGTCCTGCACTTGTATTTAAATGTAAGTAGAATTCATGGGGTTTTTATAATCAACAAAAGTATTTCTGTGCATTTTCATATCACCATGCATTTGCATGAATTTGGCTGTAATTATTTTGCATACATTTGTGTGTTAGACTGTCTGGAAGTTTGAAGAGATTTGCTCCATGGTATTCCTCTATGAAGAGGAAATAAATTTCCTTAATTCTGTAAAGATTCTTCGGAGTATACTACCTTTTTATATGCAAGACCCTTGCAAGTAATGAGCTGGTGAAGTCCAAATGTTTAATATAATGGTGATAATTATCTATAAGTGCATTGTCATTATTTTGTTCATTTTTGAGGTCCAG
Organism: Pristis pectinata; assembly: GCF_009764475.1. Taxonomy (NCBI): domain Eukaryota; kingdom Metazoa; phylum Chordata; class Chondrichthyes; order Rhinopristiformes; family Pristidae; genus Pristis; species Pristis pectinata. Next base: position 4,137,734 of record NC_067429.1, on the reverse strand, counting down.
AAGAGCTTTTATAATCACTCATTGGTCCATTCCATGACTGAACACAGATGATATGAGCATTTTGGATTGCTAAGAAGAAATGAACTATCTGTATCCAGAAAAGGAGATCGGGGCTTCGTAAGAAATAGGTAGTTCGAATGATTGTCAGAAGTTGTACGTTAGCAGCATAATCACAACAACGTTATGCAGGTCATAGCAGTGTGTCCCAAGCATGCATTAATCTAAGATGAGCCAAACTGTAAAATATGTGATTAAAACCAGCACTTCACACACTTGAGAAAGAAAGGCCACAAGCCCCTGCAGTTGCATATTAGCCTTGAGATGGGAGCATTTGTTTGACTTGGGACTGTAAACAGAAAATTCTAGATTCCAGCCTGCAGTTCATTTATCATGAGCATCATACATTTCAGTTGTGTTTATGAAGTTTTTTGGATATGCTGTCTATTATGTAAATTGAAGCATCAGTTGCAAACTAGTTTGGCAGTGGTTTGAAGTGCACTCTGAAGTAACTATGCCAATATTTGATTATGTGACTGGGCATTTGCAAGATTCTGTTTGAAGGTTAGCAGTCTTGGATATTGATTAACCAGATTTAGAAAAATGCTGAACATTTGTGTGTTGCTAGCTACATAACTCTCTAGACCATTAACTATATAGATTTCCTCTAAACTAAGACATTATTTATTTAAAGGAATTGTTGGAATTGCTGATAACCTGAAACTTGACAATAGAAAGCTTTCAATAATTTCTTTCTGAAACCTATTTAATATGGAGAACAAAAGTCACCATTGGGGCAAAACTCCCCCCTCCAACACACCCAACCCATGCATTTTTTTTCTTATTTTGCCTGGAGTTGAGAAGCTAGAGTTTTGGCACTGCTAAAGATATCCCATTTGGTTTCTGCCATAATTATTTGATTGCATTCCCCTACCCTCAAGCTTTCTCAGGCTAAACCCAAAATGCACAGATCTATACTGAGTTGTGCTTCAGATTGTATTTGCTACAAGTTGATTTGTTTCTATCGAACAGTACGGCCTTTCAGCCCACCAGGTCTGCAACGACCATGTCAATCTAAACTAATTCCATTTGCCTGCACGTGGTCCATATCCCTCTATTCTCTGCATGATCATATCTGTCCAAATGCCTCTTAAAGATTGCTGTCGTACCTGCTTCCACCACCTCCCCTGGCAGTGTGTTCCGGGCACATATCACTATGTATGTGCGTGTATGTACATATGTAAAAAGCCCCTGTGCCCTGCAGTATTTGATATTTCTACCCTGGGAGAAAGACTCTGGCTATCTATCTTATCTATGCCTCTCATAATTTCATATACTTCTATTAGGTTGCACCATAGCCTTCGATGATTCAGAGAAAACAATCCAAGTTTGTCCAACTTCTCTTTGTTAGTTAATGCACTCCAATCCAGGCAACATCGTGATGAACCTCTTTTGCACCATCGCCAAAGCCTCCACATCCTTCCTATGGTTTGGCGACTAGAACTGCACACAGTACTCCAAATGAGGCCTAACCCAATTTTTATATAGCTGCGACATGACTTCCCAATTATACTAAATGTTCTGACTGATGGAGGTAAGCATGCAGTATGGCTTCTTTCCCACCCTATTCACTTGCATTGCCACTTTCAGAGTTATGGACTTGCATCCCAAGATCCCTCTGTACATCAGTGATCTTTAAGGCTCCTGCCATTTGCTGTATATTTTCCTCTTGCATTTGACCTCTCAAACTGCATCACCTCACTTGTCGGATGAAACTAGCCTGCCATTTCTCCACCCAAATCTCCAACTGATCTATATATTGCTGTTTCCTTTGACAACCTTCATCGCTGTCAACAACTCTACCAATTTTCATGTCATCTGCAGACTTGCTAATAAGACCACATAAATTTTCGACAAACTATTTAATATATTTTACAACAAAGATCCCAGCACTGACCCAGTCAAGAAAAACATGCCTCTACCACCACTGCCTATGATCAAGCCAATTTTGGGTCCAATTTACCAATTACCCTTGGATTCCATGTGCCTTAATCCTCTGGACCAGCTTACCAGGAGGATCCTTATCAAAGATTTTACTAAAGCTCATGTATGTGACATCCACTGCCCTATCTTCATCAGTCATCTTAATTTCCTCAAAATAAAATGATCAAATTTGAGAGGAGACATCCCCTGTATAGAGCTATGTTGACTATCCCTAATAACTCTGTGCTTTTCCAAATGCAAGCAATTCCTGTCCCTGAGAAGCTTCAATAATTTCCCTACCATTGATGTAAACTCACCAACCTATCATTTCCTGATTTCTCCGTTGCCCTCCTTAAATAAAGGAACAACATTGGCTAATCTCCTGTCTTCTGGTACCTTGTCTGTGGCTAAAGATGATCTGTCCTAGGCTCCAGCAATCTCCTGCATTGCTTCCCTCAGATCCTGGACGGATCCCGTCAGGCTCTGGGGATTTATCCACCTTAACGTTTTTCAAAACGCCCAACGCTGCCACCACCACCTCAATATTGACATGTCTGAGAATATTAACGTACCCCTCCTTAATCTATCTCCATATCTTTCTACCTCCATAATATCTGATGCAGAGTTAATCTATCAATTTTCTTCCTCTAGTCATTTTCCTAGTCCTTCGAATTTGCTAAGCTTGTGACCGCTCTAATGTTCCGACAGCTTGCTGGCTTTTATTATCCATCCCTAATTGCCCTCGACTGTTGCTGCAGGTTGGGTGAAGGTGCTCTTGCAGTTCATTACAGTTAAAGCTGAATGACTTGTTGGGAGTCTGGAATAATTTAGGCCAGACTGGTTGTGAGCAATGAATTTAAATCCCAAAGAGCATTATTAAAACAAGCTTTTGATTAGTTATCTCCTCTGCATTACTAGTGCAGTCATGTAACCATTATGCTGCTGTGTCGATTCACCTGAACTTTGCACTATATTATTCCCGATCACCCACACTATATTCCATTCCTGCATCAGTATATTGATTTCAGTCTTTATAAATTTATTAATGACTTGGCTCACCTTACCACTAAAACTTTTCCAAGTGAATGTCCAATTCCCACTTTTCCATGTTTTGCATGTGGGTGCAAGGAACTGTGGCTTATTCACTACTTTTTTTGGTACACCTTTCTCATTGTAACACAAATAACAAGCCTAGGCAATTTGGCCCTCGGGTCTATCATACCGTTTAATTAAAAACTGATTTGTACCTCAAATCCATTTACTCACTTTGACTCTATATACTGTAATATCCTCACTTGACTGAAATGGTCTTAAACTCCATTGTCCTAATTTCTACAGTCTTTTAAGGAGAAGGGAAACTTGATTTATCTACCCTTTGTGTGGGAAGGGCACTTCATATTTCGCTTATGATCCAGATCTAATTAAAGTTGATGTTTATGTTCTTGGTTTTCCTATACTGGAGGAAATTGTTTCTCTGTGTCACCCTTTTCAAATTATTTTAAAATTTCAACCACTTCAGTCAGATTGTGTTGCCTTCTGTAGTGGGGAAAAAAAAGCTGAAGGTTCATTAATTTTAATGTTATTTGGTTTGTTTTGAACAAAATGTTTTAAAACAAAAGTAGTCATGACTATATTGACCAGATCCTTTTATGACATTATTCAAATCACACATGTTCCCTTAACTACTTTTAAACAAATATATTCAGGTAAATATTTTGAATGCTACTATTATTTTCTGGAAATGTCGTAACGTCTTTTTATAACATTGAATTGGAACAAATCTTTAGAGTATATATGCTGGAAATTTGCGAAACCAGGAAAACAGAATACAACATGAAAAGTTTTAATTTGGGCTTAGCACATTATTTCGTTTGGTAAAATAAAACTCTGCACAGGAATCTAATGTTTCTTGTAGCAGGATCAAACGTTGGTCCGCAGCATACACATCAAAGCCAGTTGCACATTCAGATTGTTAACTTAGCGGCAACCTGTCAAGAATCTTTAGAAGAAACTGATTTGTATATCAGCTCGTTGGACAATTCCCCCTTTAATAATCCATTTAACATTAACTGCTTTACCATAATTGTTAAATATAAAGTGAACTGTAAATATAAAGTAGAATATGGGCCTTGCTTTTAATGCTTCATTTCTTCTATTCCTGAACAATCTAACGTCTGATTTTCTTTAGTTTGCAGCATTGTATTAGCAAAGATTATAACCAAGCCTAGATAGCTTCCAGTTAGATCAATACCTTAAAAACATCCACACTTTTTTGTTTGCTGGGTTCTTTGGTTTTTACGTCCTTAAGCAAATGATTAAATAAGTGTCTGAGGTAATATATCCAGGAGATCTATGTGCTTAACACTGAAACCATAAATAAATTAATACAAATGTACTATAGTTTTGCATCCGGCAAAAGGAATACCTGTTAATGGGTTAAGTGGTTCTACTTTGGTTCAGCAGTAGAGCTCTTGTTAGTTCCAGAGGTTTTGTGTTCAAACACCCTTTGATCTCACACGGCTACATTAATTATTCCTAAATTCCATAATTATTCCTAAAGTGTTTTGAGATATTAAGCTGCTGTATAAATGCAGCAGACCTAGACTGAAGCTTCAGTTTAATTTTGCAACGTTTGATGTATTCACCTAAACAGAGTTCTTTGTCCAAAAATTATTGTGTGGTTTTTGGAAATGACATGAAATAAAGTGCTGAAAGTAAAATCTAGGTGACTTGAAGAAATAGAAATTCTCTTATCATTAACTAAAACTGAATCAAGCCACTAAAATCAAATTTAATTGAAATCTGTTATGCATCTAGTCACTGCATTTCAGAATAATTGTATGTGAAGTGTTTCGGGCATTATTGACATGAGGAAATACAAAAATGCGAAATCTGTTGTCTATTTCTGAGGTGTGGTGAGGGGAGCTGAAAGAAATACTTTACCCATTTTTTTAAGCTGGCAAGTTGCCTTCTTTTAAAACTGATGAGATCAAAATGCTGCAAAAAAAATCCTGTAAAATGTCAAGTGTTTCTACCCTCTTCCTACTACTAATCAGAATCAGAGTTATTATCACTGACATATGACGTGAAATGTGTTGTTTTGCAGCAGTAGTATAGAGCAAAGACATAAAATTACCAAACATTACAAAAATAAATAGTGCAAAAAAAAAGAAATGAGGTAGTGTTTATGGGTTCATAGACTGTTCAGAAATTTGATGGTGGGGGGTGTGTGGAGAAGTTATTTCTGAATCACTGAGTGTGGGTCTTCAGGCTCCTGTACCACCTCTGGTAGTAACGAGAAGAAGGCATGTCCTAGGTTGTGAGGGGTCTTAGTGATGGATGTCGCCTCCTTGAGGCACCGCCTCTTGAAGATGTCCTCAGTGGTGGGGAGGGTTGTGCCTGTGATGGAGCTGGCTGTCTACAACCTTCTGCAGCCTCTTGCAATCCTGTGCAATGGAGCCTCCATACCAGGCTGTGATGCAACCAGTAAGAATGCCCTCCACCACACGTGTATAGAAATTTGTAAGAGTCTTTGGTGAAACACCAAATCTCCTCAAATTCGTCACTATGTAGAGCCACTGGCATTCCTTCTCTGTGATTGCATCAATGTGTTGGGCACAGGATAGATCCTCTAAGATGTTGACTCCCAGGGACTTGAAGCTACTCACCCTTTCTACCACTGACCCCTCAATGAGTACTAATATGTGTTCTATTGACTTCCCCCTCTTGAAGGTCTTGTGACATTAAGTATGAGGTGGTTGTTGCGACATCACTCAATTATCTCACTCTTGTATGCCTCCTCATCGCTGTCTGAGATTCTACCAACAACAGTGGTGTCATCAGCAAATTTATAGATGACATTTGAGCTGTGCTTAACCATGCAGTCATGAGTATAGAGAGAGTAGAGCAGTGGGCTGAACATGTATCCTTAGTGTTGATTGTCAGCAAGGAGGAGATATTACCAATCTGCACTGACTCTGGTCTCCTGATAAGGAATCTGAGGATCCAGTTGCAGAGGGAGGTACAGAGGCCCAAATTTTGAAGCTTGGTGATTAGTACTGAGGGGATGATGGTGTTGAATGCTGAGCTGTAATTGATAAACAGCAGCCTGATGTATGCTTTGCGGTCGTCTAGGTGCTCCAAAGCAGAGTTATGTCATTTGCTCTTGCCCTTTTGGCTGTTTTCTTGAGCAAAACTGATACTGAGCAACTTCAATGTCATGTTTGAGACATAGTTAGATCAGTATTCTGCCTTGGCCTTGCAATATTGTCTTTTCAACACAGCTCAATTGTAATGAGGTGATGCAAGAGACTGCAGATGCTGTAATCTGGAGGAAAAAAACGAATTGCTGGAGGAACTCAATGGGTCAAGTAACATCTACAGAGGGAAAGGAATTGTTGAGGTTTCAGGTCAAGACCCTGCATCATGACTGAGAGTGGAGAGGGAAGGTAGCTGGTATAAAGAGGAGGGGTTTGGGTGAAATGGACTGGTAGGTGATATGTGGACTGAGGAATGATGGATTCTCACGGGGGAGGAGTGGGGGACAGAGGCAAGTAGATGATAGGTGGAAGGAGAAATGGGTAGATGGAGCCAGGTAGGGGAGGGTGCAAATGGAGGCTGCAGAGTGATTGGGGAGACAGTACATGTGCTAGAATCTGAGGTGATGAAGCTAATAATGGGAACTGTTTAAGGAAGTGATGAAGGGCAGATGGAATCAAATAGGGGAGGGGTGAGATGTGTGGATTTTCTTTTCCTTATCTGCTTCCAACTATCACCCAGCTGTCCCCCAACTCCACTCCTCCCCTACTAGGCTTCGTCTTTCCATCTGGCCCCTGTCTCACCCCTCCCCCTCTTTATACCAGCTACCTTCCCTCTCCACTCTTAAGTCCTGATGCAGGATCTTGGTTCAAGGCGTCGCCACTTATATTCCCTCAACAGATGTTGCTTCACTTGCTGAGTTCCTCCAGAGTTTTTCTCCATTGTAATGACCAATGTAATTATCCACACTTTTACCTGGCCTCCACTTCTCCCTTCCCCTTCTGACCTCTCTGCTCTATCCTTTGAAAACTGAACTTACCCAAAGCTTTTCCAGCAGCATAGTGATAGTGACTTTGAGTTTCCTCAGTACAGATTTCAAACTCCCCCATAGCTTCTCCCAACTATCTCTGGAACCTCTTCTTACACAATTGGCTGATCCAATTTTTCCTTTAAGTTAGCATCCTTGGATATTTTTCTCTTCCCCATATTACCAAAAAAACCATGTCATCAACCTATTGTGGCAATGCTGCAGCCACTTCCTAATGTCATAAGCCTTTTGAGCATCCATTTCAAAACATTTCTAGTCAGCTTGCATCCTTTTCCCCCCCAGTTGTGAAGTAATTTGAATAATTGAGTATTTGCAGTCTGTTAGAGTTCTAATGTTTTCTACAGAGTATTTGATTTATTTCTGCTTCAGCCACTTTTTATTTTCAACAGTTTTTATCCCAGCTTTGTCAATTATTGACAATTTAAACAAAACACCCAAAGTTGTAAGTTCTATCTACACTTCTCAAAATGGAGTTGGTGGCAATGATGCTGCAGACTTGATTACTTCTTCATCTTTAATTGTTCAAAGATTTTATCCTTCAAAATCTCATTGATTTATCCTGGAACTCCACAGTATTAACTGAACTAGTTGACATTGTGTACTAGATTATGGCAAGGTGGGATGAAGTTGTTCCTTACTTGGAATCAAATAGTTGAGGAGTAACAGGATCTGAAAGAACAAAATCAAAATCCATTAAACGTGTTGTGGGAAGTTAATGAGGCTATTTAAATAAACTAAACCAGACAATGGATTACTAGAGGGATTTGTATATTAGAAGGATGGAATTATAAATTAGGGATGTTATGCCACTTTTGCAGCAAACCTTGATTTAGACTGCACAAGGAAATCTGTGTTGTCATAATGTTTTTTTAAAAAAGACACTGGAGAAGTTACAAAAAAAATTGAAATTATGCCAGAAATGCAAATTCTGCTGTGCCAGGAAAGGATTAAAAGATGTTGAGGGTGTGATCTGATAGAGGTTTTAAATTGCGAGACACGTTAATGGAGAAGGCATTGTATTTCCACATATGGGCTAAAATAAAAGAGCCCATCAATGCAAATCACCAAGGCACAAAATAGGGAATTCAAAATAAGTGTTCTGAATATGGCCATTTCTGTCTCTCACTAGTTGGGGGAATCGCACAGATGCATTTAACAGATACATGGGTGGGGGGTTTGCATTTCCAGAAAACCATCTTTTCTGTAAAAATGAACTCGCTTTTCTCCTTGAACCCCATGTTATAAGAGGAGATGTGTTTCTGCAGGATGGTTCTCTCTCATATTAAGCCATTATCATATCATATATCAGCAGTGACAGTGACCCACTGCCATTATTTTCTCTTGACATGCAAGGCTCGTTGATTAGGAAATGGCTTAGGAAGTGAGGATATCAGGGAAATGGATGGGATTTGGGGATTGGGGTGATGTAGAAGGAGCTGGGGGGGGGCAAATGGGGGGGCGGTAATGGGTTAAATCCCAATGACTTAATGGAAGTGGAGTAAAGACCGGGGATTACTTTAAGGAGCTGTCCATGGCTACTGCGGTTCCCCACAATGAAGTGCATCAGAGAAAATGCCTCGCAGATGAAGAGCGCTGCAGTCAGATGTCCTCGGACTGGAGTCAAATGAAGGATTTGGCTGTGACTGTCAAACCAATCAATGTGGTGACATCATATTCAAACCTTATTACCCTACAGTATTGAGAGAGTAAAAAATATATTAAAAAAAAGAACAAATAGTTTCTTTCGCATTTTGTTTGTGTATTTATTTCCCCACACAAATTCTGTAAGAGCGAATTTTATTCTGTATCTCAAATTTTTGGGTAGTGACTTGTGAATTCCGCAAAGGTGTATTTCTGTAATCTGAACAGCTGTAACGTGGGGGTCACCTGTAAAGTGTGTGAGGATGAACTAAACAGGGTTAATTGAGGAAGGACTGGATGAAGTTTAAGTGGAGGATAAATGAATGCTGAATTGTCTGTGTCTATCTGTTATATTCTTTAATGCTTTGGAATATGCTTCTGATCAATGTGCACCAATTTTATGCACATGATGAAAATTAGGTGTCAATGTTTTTTTTTAAGGCAGTAATCTAACGCAGGTCATTTTTGTGGTGCTATTCCCAATTGTGGTAATATAGATCAGTTTACCCAACTTCTTGCCAAGTATTGGATTATGGTTGATACACAAAAAAAAATACATATTTTTGATTTTAACTTTAATTAAGCCACTATTAACATGACATTATTCAAAAGACTCTGCCCACCAAAAGTCATTACAAGATAAAATAGCTGTTTTGGAAATTCTCTTGTCTTAATACCAAGGCTTCAATTGACTTGACATTTTTTAATATACTTCCAGTAGCAAGTTCATGAAGGAGATTTTTTCATAGAAAAAATTCTCCATTACCATTGTAGAGTATTACTTGAATAGTTTGTATGATTGCATCTTTTTCATGGATCCTGTAAATGTAATTATCGTGCAGCTATGCCTGTTTTTAGAGGAATTGGCTCCTTTTGAGTATGAGGGACTCGTCACTACATGGCTTTAGATCTGAAGTGGGTTGCGTGGGATGTGCACATAATTTGGAATTATTCAAAATACCAGCATTCGGCACGTGTGTGCTAATATAAACATGAATCATAAATTCTAATTGTGGAATGCAAATGCATTTGTGTAAAGTTTGATGGCAGCTGGAAGGAGAGGGAAGCAAGAAATACTAATCTGATGGGACTTCTTTTGCAAGCTGAGCAACTTCCATTATTTGTCTAAATTGTGTCATAATTAGTAGAACAAGTGAAATGTATTTTTTCTTGATACGAATGGTGCACATTAATATTACCTTCTCTCTCTCTCTCTCTCTCTCTCTCTCTCTCTCTATGTATGTATGTATGTGTGTGTATATATATATATATATATATATATATATATATATATATAGAGACAATATATACCACACACAGTTCCTACCTGTGTCAGCACATTTTACAATGGCTTCCCCTTCCTAACTGTACAAATCCCATCTGGACTAAAGTCGCCATTCTCCAGTCTATGCTTCAGATTTCTTCCTTTTTGTAAAGTTGAGGGGCAATAAATATCTGTGACATGGCACAGATACAGAAGTTCATCCAATGATACCAAGCTTGTCTTCTTTTTACCTACTTTTCAATTGTCAATGCTCTGTCTAATTTCCAGTCTTAAAGTTGAACTTGAATTGTTCTGATCTTTTTAAAAACCCTGATAAACCCAAAAGTGTCCTGTTTAATTCTTGTTAGTTAAATCAGTGCCATAGCTTGATATTCTAGCCCTTCAGCTGCTCTAACTTGACTGAACAGTGCATAAACTCTTGTACTTGATGTTGAAATGGGTTTCTAAGCCCATGTACAGTTTATCATTGTCTGCCTATCTTCATGGTGTTTTTGGCTTCTGCTGTGACTTCAGTGCCTATGGTGAAGATTTCGTGTGTCTCAATATCATTGCTCACTATTGCAACTCTTCGCACTACAAAAAAAATCCAGATCACTTAGAACTGCACCTGAGAAACATTCTGATAAACTAATGCTGTATTGCTTGATGATCAAGCCTTCAGGCAACCTGTTTGTCCACACCAGAGCTCTTAATGTAAAAGTCTTTATCTTGATACTTTTCTGTATCAAAAGGCATTCACCAAACCTACTTCAGTGATTTTATTTGGTTACTACATCTATCAGTATGAATTACTACAGCTATTTTTTCAGACTAAGTTATCAGTTAACTGTTAAATTTGATTATGCAACTATTTTTTTTTACTGTAACTGTACGCTAAATTTAAATACAAAAGACAGACACTTTCTGAAGGTATGCAAACTGTTACCAGTACTTGGGTGGTAAAAATATTTAGAATCTATTTATGAAATTGAGTTCTTTAATGAATGAGGTTACAGTCAATTTCAATAAACTGAGAAAATCTAAAATTAACTGTTACGGAAGATCAAATACTTGTGTGACAATTTGTAAAAATTATAGTAAACTATAATGGTCAGAGTTACTCTAGCAAGTTAGGTTCAGTTGCTTGATTAATGGGTTGATCTTAAGAACTCCTCCTTGGGGGTCTGGTTGCCTCCTTCCCTTCTCCAGTTACTCAATGTGAAATGGAAGGTAGTGTAACTAATTACACAAAATGGAGATTGATAATGGGATTGAAAGAACTATCAAGATCAAAATAACAATTAAATGAGAGAGAACGTGTACATGTCGAGTTTTGTGAAGGCATTTCTCTATCAAGTTTATTGATTTTTTTTTTGTCTGTGTGTATGTATTTACAGGTAAGACAGGCAACCAATCAGATTGTTATGAACTGTGCTGATATAGACATTATTACAGCATCATATGTTCCAGAAGGTGGTGAAGGTAAGATTGCTGTTTTATTTCTATCAATGCTCCAAAGATATAACGCATGTTGGATGTGTAAAATGGTGCTCAACATGACATTTGTCTCTGCATTTTTAATGAACATAGTAGCCTCTTCTAATTTGAAGAAACTTTGCTATTTAAGATCGTGGTTTGCCACTACTTAGTATTTTCTTAATTCTTCACATTCAATGCTTAACAAATTGTTAAATGCAACATGAGCTTATCATTCTTGCACTGTCTTTTCAGAATTATGTCTGGCTGCAATGGGATGCTAGTATTGATATGCTGGATTAGAGAAATGGAAAGTTTGATATTCTTGTTAGACTTTCCATAATGCGATACTAGCAACTCTCCTTCTGCATCATCAGCTGTTTCTTAATATTTGGCCAGTCGGTGCATAAATGGGCTATGTGCACTACGTAAATGTTGCAGTTTAACTCATTTCCTAAAACTGACCATTCTCACAATATAATGTTGATTAGAACTCCCTAGATGCACAATGAATCTTTTAACTAATGTATAGGGAATAATTTATACTCCTGATTGATCTGATTATGATAAAGCAGGAGTCTTGAAAACTATAAATTGGGTTAGTTAAGGAGCAGATTGTTGAGAACATTCAACTGTTTTTTTTATATAAACACCATCTCTGTCCATAAAGAATGGATCTCTAGTAGCTTATTATGGAACTTTGCACTGGAGGCACCATGATGTTTGCCTTCTAAAGGAAGCTCGCAACTTGGTGGTAAATCTCTGACACTTGGTGACTTTTTCACATGTTGCATAATGGTGAAGAAATTTGCATTCCAGATGTCTGACCCCCAATTTATCTGTCTTAAAAGTAATTAATCTGTAGAAAATTAAATCAAATCCATATTAATTATAGTGAGAGGAAGGTGAGTGGGAAAATCTTAGGAAAGTTTTAGCTGCAGGGTTTCTTTCTAGATATTTTAGTTAAGTGGAGGATTTGCTTGGTTCTGGTGTACTTTAGGGCAGTGATGAATCAGTCTTGTCATTTCATATTGCATTAGATAACAGTACTTGATTTTACCATTACTGTTGCTATTGTAGCGCATTAGAGTATGTGGCAGCAGTTCCCAGGCAAACACTAGAAGTACTCATTGGTTGCAAGATGGAATTATACTTCGAAGCACTAATGGTTTATTTATAGCATGGGTTTTTGAACCCTTAATTTTCTTTGCATCTCACCAACACCCCCCCCGGAACCATTACATTTGTATAATATCTACCAAGTAAGCATTCCTTTTCTAAAGGAACAAAAATATAAGCAGGGTGTTTATCCATAGGCTTTGGTGACTAGGCATTTGCTCTCTGAAATAAAACAAAAGATGTTAGAGCTACTTAACAGTTCATGCTCCATCTGTGATGAGAAACAGTTAACATATTGGGTTGGTGCCAGTTGGCAGAGTAAATTGGTTTATTATTGTCACATGTACCAAGGTACAGTGGAAAAACTTGTCTTGCATACTGTCCATACAGATCATTTCATTACAGCAGTGCATTGGGGTAGTTCAAGGTAAAAACAATAATGCAGAATGAAGGGTTACAGTTACAGGGAGAGTGCATTGCAGGCAGACAATAAGGTGCAAGGTCATAAGGTAGATTGAGGTCAAGAGTCCATCTTATCGTACTAGGGGACTGTTCAATGGTCTTATAACAGTGGGAAAGAAAAGGAAGAGAAATGATGCTGAATAACAAAAGGTGTGTCTGGGAGAGGTATAAAAGGGCAGCAGAACTACATGCAATCTGATATTACCAGAACAGAGGGAAAAACTTCTGCAATATATCCCTCCACTTTCAGTACGCCTGATAAAACATAGAACACTACAGCGCAGCACAGTACAGGCCCTTTAGTCCACAATGTTGTGCTGACATTTTATCCTGCTCTAAGATCTATCTAACCCTTCCCTCCCACGTAGCCCACCATATCTCTATCATTCATTGTCTATCTAAGAGTCTCTTAAATGTCCCTAATGTATCTGCCCCCACAACCTCTGCAGGCAGTGCGTTCCATGCACCCACCACTGTGTTTTTAAAAAAAACCTTACTCCTGACATTCCCCTTATATCTTCCTCCAATCACCTTAATTATGTCCCCTTGTGTTAGCCATTGTCTCACTGGGGAGAAAGTCTCTGACTGTCCACTCGATCTATGCCTCTTATCATCTTGTACACCTCTATCAAGTCACCTCTCATCCTCTTTCTCTCCAAAGAGAAAAGTCCTAGCTCACTCAACCTATCCTCGTAAGACATGCTCTCCAATCCAGGCAACATCCTGGTAAATCTCCTCTGCACCCTCTCTAAAGCTTCCACATCCTTCCTATAATGAAGTGACCAGAACTGAACACAATACTCCAAGTGTGGTCTAACCAGAGTTCTATAGAGCTGCAACATCACCTCACAGCTCTTGAACTCAATACCCCGACTAATGAAGGCCAACACTCCATACGCCTTAACAACCCTATCGATCCCTCTGTTCCTCCACACTGCTAAGAGCCCTGCCATTAACCTTGTATTGTGCCTTCAAATTTGATCTCCCGAAGTGTATCACTTCACATTTATCTGGGTAGAACTCCATCTGCCACTTCTCAGCCCAGATCTGCATTCTATCAATATCCTGTTGTAATCTACAGCAACCTTCTACACTATCCACAACACCACCAACCTTTTTATCGTCAGCAAACTTACTAACCCACCCTTCCACATCCTCATCCAAGTCATTTATAAAAATCACAAAGAGCAGGGGTCCCAGAACAGATCCCTGCGGAACACCACTGATCACTAACCTCCAGGCAGAATACGCTCCATCTACCACCACCCTCTGTCTTCTATGGGTAAGTCAATTCTGAATCCACACAGCCAAGTTTCCCTGGATCCCATGCCTCCTGATTTTCTGAATAAGCCTTCCATGAGGAACGTTATTGCCTTACTAAAATCCATGTACATCACTTCCACTGCTCTGCCTTCTTCAATATGCTTTGTCACATCCTCAAAGAATTCAATCAAGCTTGTGAGGCACAACCTGCCCCTCAAAGCTATGCTGACTGTCCCTAATCAGCCTATGCTTCTCTAATTGTCCATAAATCCTGTCTCTAAGAATCTTCTCCAGTAATTTGCCCACCACTGAAGAAAGACTCACTGGTCTATAATTCCCAGGTTATTCCTACTCCCTTTCTTGAACAAAGGAAAAACATTTGCCACCCTCCAATCATCTGGCACTACTCCTGTGGCCAGTGAGGATGCAAAGATCGTCACCAAAGGCGCAGCGATCTCTTCTCTAGCTTCCCGTAATAACCTTGGATATATCCGTTTGGCCCCAGTGACTTATCTATCCTAATGTTTTTCAATAGTTCCAGCATATCCTCTTTCCTCATGTCGACATGCCCTAGCATATCAGTCTGTCGTACGCCATCCTCTCAAACGTCAAGGTCTCTCTCTCTGGTGAATACTGCAGAGAATACTCTGGTGATCTTGCATTTCAACTACCAAGGGAGTGAGTGAATTATCTGCTACCCTTCTCTATCTGGATACAAAATATTATATCTGTTTCTCCTGCAGGGTGTTGCTTAGTACTCTGCTTGGCATCTCACCATTTGCTGTTGCTCAATTTTCTTAGCTCATTTCTCTTAGCTCATTTCTTGATCTTTGTCTTTCATTTACTAAACACTAATAATGTTATCCTGGTACAGTGTTATACATCTTGATTTAAAGTAGTGTTTAACTGAAAGCTGGAAAATTGAGGTTAAGGACACAGAATTTGAAGATGGTTCAGTGGAAATGTTGCACCCACACATTCAAAAGCAGGATGTTAGAAATAGAAGCAGGAGTGGGTCAGATGGTTGCTAGAGTCTGCTTTATCATAATCTCCTGATCTGATCTTGGCTTGACTCCATTTTTTTTCTGCTTGTTCCCCATAACTCTCGACTTCTTTGTATAGTTTGATAATCTGTCTCCCTTATCCGTGAACATATTCAATGACTTGTTCTCCACGGTTCCCTGGGGTATTGAATTCCTAGGTTAGTTGAATCCACTAGTGCTTTTCCTGCAATATTTAAGTCTCCTGGGAGAAAAAATGTCCATCCTGCAAGCATTTGTCCTAAATGTACAAATCATTAGCAGCTACATTTTATGATATTTTGAGGTGTTGAGAAATTACTCTGCTTTTAGCCACATATTTGTAACACTCCTTGTATGGTCTAATTTTATGCAGTTTGATTTTTCAGTTCATCACTACTGTTACAACTTCTACATTAGCTTAAAACAATCTGTTGGAAGAACTCAGTGGGTCGAGTGGCATCTGTGGGAGGGAAGGAATATTAGCTTTCTGTATTAGCTTTCCTCATTTCCATTCTCTCTCTCTCCCCTCTCAACTCCAGCCTCTGTTTAGATTTTCTCCCTTAATTCATCTTCCTCCATCTCTATTTTCCTCTTTCTCCTGATCTAACCTACTATTAAAATATGACTGTCACTTCAGGCAACATGCATCTTCAACTGAGATTCCTGCTTTTGTTTTTTTTCCTTTAATTCAGATTACTTCACTACATTTGAGTTCAAGTTTCTAATTCCAGAACACTGCCCTTGACTGTTTCCTTCAGCTTTAGAAAAAGTTCCTTAATTGTGTATTTACGTTGAAGTAGTCTTTTTACTATTTCAGAGAAATTTTGTTTTGAATTGTTAAGAGTCTATGCTGCTGTTCAGTTTTACATCTTCTCTTTAGATGAATTCATCTAATGATGTGAGAGAAGAACTTGTTTTTTTAATGGGCCCATCATTATAGAACTGAGTCTCTGCTAATCAGTGCTGAGTTGAGAGCAGTTTAACTTTACCTTCAAAAGTGTGTTGTACCGTATTTGGTAGAATAGCACAAAATGATGCTTTGTACTGAAGATCTGAGGAGAGACTTCAAGAACAGAATTTGTATTTGGTCTAGATCATAAACCATGAAAATATTGAAGGCTTATCAAGTCACAAGTGAGCCTATTAATGAGAAAATGTCTCCAACAGAATATTAAATATTGACATCTTAAATACTAATTTAGTTGATTGCTGGTTAATAGATTGAAGATTAGAAGGTTATTTGTTTAAGCAACACAAGATTGAACTTATACAGTGTGGCACCTCACCTAAACATTGCTAAGTACTCCCTCAGTTAATTGTTTTGAGTATATTTTGACCAGTGTAGTCAAAATCCAGAAGTTTTTGTGTTATCAAATTAAAGGGGTACCAATTCATTATTCAGATTGTTCTTGAAATTTTCTGTTTTGTCTCCTTGATTCTTTACTCTGGTTTCTCATAATAGGTCTTCATTTGTTTTTAATCATTCCTCAAAGTCCCAGAAACTACTTCATTTAATGTTAGTTTTTCTAATCTTGGGTCAGTGACGATGTGTAACTTGTGACCCTTTGTTTTAATGGTGTACATATTACACAAATTTAACATTTCCCTTTCAAATACCATATCTCATCATTGAAGTTCTGATCCCAAGTTATTTTAGAAACTAAAGTTTTAAAGGTGCAGGTTATCCATTGTTTTAAGAGAAATTTTGGATGATCAGAAGACTGATGTACTGTTCAAAATCCTTCTGCTCTGAAATTATTGGTGGATTTTCTAGATAATTCCATTGTTTAAATTTTAATGCAACCAATAGTCACTCTTTTAACTTCAAAGGTTTGGATTTCCTTATGAAAAGGGAGCACATTACAGCATAGAGGAATGAAGAGTGTGTCCATTTGCTTTCCATGATCTGTCTAAATAAAAAATGCATTATGGAGGGATAAAGATTATAAGCAAACCCTTTGAGCTTGAACCATGACCTTGGGACATGTAGTCATAACCCAAAAGCTAAATAACTTGCATCTTTTTGAAGGACAGCCTATCCAAAAGGTCCTCTTTTAACAGTTTTTCTTCAAAGTTAGTTGGCTTTTCAGTCAGTCTGTGGCACTCTGAAACATTCTGGAGAAGTGCAATGGTCCCAAGTTCATAGTTTACATTTTCCTGATGTTCTGGCACCAGTTGTTCATGCATACTAACCATACGGTCCTGGTGCAAAATGGAGACTGTGGCTGATGAACTGTGTCCTCAAGCAGACCATCGAGCTCATGCACAACTGCTGAGGTAATTACCTTGTATTGAGGTGTAATGTAAACTGATTAAGTGAACTCAGAACAAATAAAATGCTAAAATGACTTCTGAAAGCACTAGTTTTAATTCTTTGAATCCTTATTTGTTTTCATGCTACCACCACCACCCGCCCCTGTTATGAACCCAAAATAGAATGACAGTTTTCCAGTATGTATCTTGGCAAAACCCAAATCTTGCCACCATCTCTCTTGACCTGTATACTGTTTTCAGCCTGCTAAACTGACATTCAATTAGAACAACTGCAATTTTTTTCAAAATATTAAGATTGAACTCTTTGTGTCTTACTGTGCACACACCCTCCTTAAGAAAAAAAGGTGTATTCCTCCCTTCAATCACTGTCTCAGACTTTCCTCAAGTTTAGATCCCAAAGTGAATAGTTGACTAAGTATATTTAAATCGAAGATTTCCACTTCCCGAACATCACTTGTTTTCACCCTTGCCTCACTTTCCATGCTGAAATCATCATGCCAGTTTTGCCAACTGCACACATGATTTGTAGGCCTACTGTGTTGACCGGCTTTGTTCTCTATTTGCATTGTTTTCTTGTCCATTAATACTTGAGATATTCATGCATGTGTTCTAATCCTTCCATAGCCATGCATGACCCTTCTTCTGTAACCTCTTTAGCCCTACCATCAACAAGACTGCATTCTTCCAACTCTGGCCTCTTGTACATCCACCACTCCCTTTGACCTACTATTAGTGGCTATGCTGTCAGATTTGGGCTGTGATGTTTCCAGGTAAAGTTGAAGGATTAATGCACAATAACCAGTTATTGAATTGCTGGAGCCAGTCAGATGGTTTAAATTGGTAATTTAGTTTCTGGCTCTGTGCATTTCTATTTTCCTGAAAGCAACACTATCCATTCAGCAAAAGTAGGCTTAGAACTTAATTTTACAGGGAGAAAAAATATTTTGTAAACATTTCTTAAATGTGTGCATCAAAGAAATTTGTGCTTGTTTTAGTTACATTAGTCACATTTGTAGATATAATAGGGAGTAACAGGAATATATATGTAGCAGATTAAAAAGATTTAAAGTTACTCCAGTTTGTGACACAAATTCCGGAAAAGAAGGTCAAACCTTACAAGTGCAAGGAGCTTTTGTGAGTTACTTTAAATGGATAAAGTAAAGAAAAATTGGCTGTGGTTGAAGTCGTAGAGTTCTGTTTCCCTTGGATAACCTGCAAACATCTACATCTGACAGTCATGCAGATCTTTGCTCTCCTTGCAGTTTTGGCCTCTTTTTTTAAATCCCTGATTGGCAACATGCTTTAGTTATTAGACCTTTGGCTCCAGTATTATCTTTCTAAATCTTGGTTTCCCTTCCTCTCTGAAGCTATTCCTTATAAGTCAGTTTCAGTTTCTCTAATATTTCTGTGTGCTTATGTAGCTTTCTGTTAAATTTTGCTTGATAATGCTCTGGTGAACAGACAAATTGGCACTCAGTTTTGTCTGTCTTAAGCTATAAATTCATTGGGAAGAATTTTTATGGTTGACTATTACATATGATGTGAACATTTACTGCCACAATTGCATAATGCTGCTTAATGACTGTGTTATTAATTTCACATTCATAGTATGGGAGTCGGAATGAAAACCCAGCAACACGAGGTAAAGGTGTGGGCTCAGCTGAGGCAGTAAAAGTGGCATTAAAGTTGACCATGGTGGCCCTGGGTTCAGTAGAAAAGTTCTACTGCCATTCTCTTCGGCAAAATGTGTATATTGCTACCTTGTTGAGAACAAGGTTGAGTTGCATTAATCATCATGCATGAATAGTTTGCCAGCATTCTGTGTTGGACTGTCCCATGAATATAATCACTCATTAAAATATAACGTGGCAGCCATGGAACTGTGAAAGGCTGTTACCCATCAGAAGGGGAGCAAAAATTCACAAGGAAAAGAACATGTCTTGAACTATGATGGCAAGCCACAGAGCAATAATCAAAAGAATTGATTATGTTCAATCTGATTGTGACGGGCTGCCTGCTCCTGGCCCTGCTGGTAATGTATTGGTTTTGCAATTGAAAGCTATGATGTGGAGGCATATTTAAGCAAAACAAGCATGTGTTTGCTGCAGTTATTCTATTGCCTTTAAAACTACCCTGGACTAAAGTTATTTGGAACAGATCTAGCAACTCAATACTGGGGAGAAGTGCTATGGACCATCAGCAATGGTAAAATTGCATATCTCACAATCTGTAATTTCATGACCAAACATATCCTTCACTTTACCATATGATCAAGTCAGGGGGATCAACTATAGCTCAGTGAGTGCAAGAGGACATGGGAAAACTAGCATCAGACATACCTAAATATGAAGTTCTAACCTGGAGAAGTGTCAGTGCAGCACACGTTGTAAGCAGTATGCAATAGAAAATGTACCAGATCAAAGAGCTGCAATCCTGCCGTTTCTAATTATGACCAATTAAATAGCTAACAGGAGGAAGAGGCCCCATCCTCAACAAGAGAAGGGCACAGGAGTACCTAAGATGAGGCTTGAAGTATTAGTAACCATGTTCAACTGGAATTACCAAGTGAATGACTCAGCTCTGCTCCCTCCTGAGATTCCCATCATCATAGAAGCCAGCCTTCAGTGAATTTGATTGACTCCACGTGATTTCAAGAAAATAGCAATGAGCAGTCAATACAGTTGCAAAGTCATAGAAGGAGTCATCTACAGTGCTATCAAGCAACACTTACCTTCCAATAATTTGCTCAGCAAATCCCAGTTTGAATCACTGAGATTAAAACTAAATGTCTGAATTCAAGAGGCAAAATAAAAAGTTATTGACCTTCATGTCAAAGCACTGTTTGGAGGTGCATCATATCCTATAAAGCTCAGATCAATGTATGTTCATGGGAGTAAACTCCACTGATTTGGCATCACAGCTTTGCACAAAATAATAGGGTTGTAGTTTTTGGGGGTCAATTATCCTGGCCCCAGTGGTTGTCCCTCAGATTAGTGAGCCAGTTTGGAACTCAGCATCTTTGCAGATTGTACAATGCTCAATTCCATTCACAACAGTTCAGCAACTTTGTGCCTGCATTCAGCAAGACCAGACAGCATTCAGGCATATGCTGATAAGTGTTATGTGACATTCATGCTGCGGAAGTGCCAGGCAGTGACTATCTCAATAATAATGTGCTTAACCACCTACCCTTGAGATTTAATGGTATTGCCGTTGCCATGTCTTGCTGCTTCCCCTCTCCCATCAGCATCCTGTAGGTCACCATTAACCAGAAACTAAACCAAATTAGCCATCAGTTAATGTGATTGCAAGAACACATCAGAGGATAGGCAAGCTGTGGCAAGTTACTCACCTCATGACTCCCTAGAACCTTTCACTATCCATAAAGAAGCAAGTTGAGAGAGTGAAGGAATAGTCATTTGTAGGGAAGGCTGCAGCGGCAACAATATTTGAAGCTAGACACCATGCAGGGCAAAATACTTGATTGTTGCCCTTCTTACAACCCTCTTTTTTTTTCCTGTGTCTGCAGTGTGTAAATCTCCAAAAGTTACCGATAAAATTACTCCAATAAGAGCTACTGAACCCACAACCTCCCACCAGAATGGCCAAGTTCAGCAGCACATTGGAATGTCACAGTTTGCATGTTCCCCTTCAATTAATGCACTAACTGACTTGGAAATATATCAATAGTTTTTTTTTACTGCCGACTCTAAATGCTAGAATCCCCTACCCATGAATAGGTTCACAAAATGACTCTAGCTGTTCAAACAGTTGACTTGGGAGTATTTAGAGATTAGTAAATACTGACAAAGCCACCAATGTCCATGTACCCAAGAATTTTAACAATTGCTAAAAAGGAGCCCTAAAGAAATCTTAAATATACAAAGCTTATACTATAAGGTTGGTTCCAAGTTGTTTTGTTATTATTGTATATTGTGGCTTAACATAACACACTTGTTTCATTTTACAGAAATAAATGCAACAGGGTTCAATTATCAGAATGAAGATGAGAAGGTGACGCTCTCATTTCCTAGCGCTCTACAAAAAGGTAATCTGAGATCATGAAAAATGAAAGGATGTTCTCATATTCCATAAAATTTTGTTCCAGTCAGTTGTATGCTGTTATTTTGTTTCTAAGGCCTGGATAAGTTTCTTTTTTTTAACATTTTATTTATTTACAGTGTGGTAACAGACCCTTCTGGCCCAACGAGTCCGCACCGCCCATTTTTTAAAAACCCAATTAACCTACCCGTACGTCTTTGCAATGTGGGAGAAAACTGGAGCATCCGGAGGAAACCCACACAGACACAGGAGAACGTACAAACTCCTTACAGACAATGACGGGAATCAAACCCCAATTGCCGGCGCTGTAATAGTGTCACGCTAACCGCTACGCTACTGTGCTGCCCAATTTTACAATTCTGCCTTTTTAGTTTCTATGTCTAGAGGTAGAAATTCTGACTTGCCAATGTTTGTTATGTGATTAGAGCACATTTCCCAGCTGAACATGGCCCATGATTTCCATGCATGGATGACCTTGAGGAATGATAGAAAACTACAGGCTCCAGTTGTGCAACTTTGCAAAATGGATACCACAAATACATTACTTTTGACTTGAACATGGGTCCATTGTATGAATTCCACCTTTCACAGTTAAAACTGAACCTAAAATGATTTCTAGGTCATTGCATCCATTTCTGTCTGGGAGCTGAATTCTTGTGTTCCTTGTTGTGTACAGAAGAATTACTTGCTCTCCCTTGTCAGCTATTTAAAAAATGAAGGATCCCATACCTAATAGATTATTGCAGTGTTAATTTTGTGATTGTTGTCTAGATAATTGGATCAATAGTGGAGGGAAAATATTATTTTGGACAAAGGCAAAACAGTTGAACTGCACAATTAGTTTGGAATATTAATCCTTGCATTGATAGCTACTAATTTACTGTATTCTGAAACAAATAACTTGTTAACTAATCCTTGACAATTGGTGAATCAGTTGGCAGAGCAGATTGTCAGTAGTTAGTCCCTCTGGACATCTCTGATAATATGTCACAGCTTGGAATACATAGTGGATTCACAAAACTTGAAAGTAGCTCTAGTGGTTTGGGTTGAAATTCACTCTCAATCAGATGCAGCAAAACAAGATGGGAGATGATTTGGAGAAATGGCAAAGGTTGTTGAATAGGAAAGGACAGCCATCCCAAGGCCAACCTTGGAAGTTAACAACATGAATATTGGTCTTTCTGTCAAGAGTGGTAGCAATCAAATCTTTGACATTTATTTCGTTCATAAAAGAGAAAAATTGAGCATTCCAACAACATTAAAATGATTTGGTTGTAAATTGTTTTTGAATTTTGTGCTTTTTCAAAAAAAATATTGTTGCTTGGCAGAATGAATCCTGCAGTCAGAACTGATGTCAAGTGGTGGAAAAAAAAAACCACAGTCATCTTTCCAACTGAGGTTTATTAAAGATTATTGAAGATCTATGAATGTTTAAAGTAAAGTTGGAGATCTTGTCAATTTTGTCATCACATGCCAGGGTTAGATTTATACTGTGGCAGGCGTAATTAAAGCAAAATGATGCCTACTAAATAAGGCTGAAAAACTCTGCTTTTGGGGGGAGGGAAAGGGTGATTTAAAAGGGACAAAGTTGTGATATGAAAATGAAAAGCAATGCTGGAAGTATATGTTACAACATGTATTTCAGATCAGCGTTTGAAGGGGTTACTAGTTCAAATATGATGTCAATTACAACTTGAAATCAGAAATGAGAAGAAAATTTTTATCCTTTTAACCATTTGTTTTCAGTATTAACTTAAATTTTTAACTCAACGTCTGTTTATAATTACACAAGAAATAAAAGAGTAACCTACATGGCATCCTATACCATTGTAAAATCATGGCTGATCTTTTTACCATGGCACCACTTTCCTGTACCAATATCATATCTCCTGTTCCCCTCAGTTTACAGTATTTATTGATCTTCATCTTGAATATGTTCAGCAACTGAGCCTCTATAACACACTTGGGTAGTAAATTTCAAAAGATTCACTTCCCTCAAGGTCAATATTGAATGTCCAACCCTTTTTTATAATATCTCCTGCTGGCACGCAGAGCACTTGGATTGATGTCATCCTTGGTTGAAAAGTAGCTTAAGGCTATCATCTGCTAGTTATACAATTTAGGTTTTTGTTTTACTGTTGTGGAAAATATTTAGGGCTGGAATCTTGTCAGATACTTCTGAAAGATAAACTCGTACGGAACAATGGGAATGGCCAAGAAGAAGAGACCAGCTTACAGTGAGAAGGGAAAGTATCCAATGAAAGAGAAGTCTATGATATTGATTAACAGTTTAGTAGAAAGCTACTGTCCTTCGATTATGCATGTTTAGACAGAATAAATTATTAACTGGAGCTGGGGTTGTGCGCTATATTAATAATCAGTGCTTTGATCTAGCTTTAAAATTCATGATATTCATGCCTTCCTGTTGGTTGCCATTGGCTTGGTCAATTTCAACTTGGTAATTGTGGGTTCACAGCTGATGGAGCTTGCAAGGCGAAATGCTCAAGTGGAAGATCTGTTTAATTCTACAACTGTCATTTATAATTGCAAAAATTATAAGCAATAAGTTATTCCAGAGATGTGCTCTTATATTTAATAAACACTGTCATTTATGGGTTCATCCTGCATCTATGACTGCCTCTTTGATTCTCCAGTTTTATGCTATGTGGTGTAATTTTTGTTTGTGGTATTAATTGTAAGATTACATTTTAACAGGCGATGGCACTTTGAAGATCGATTTCGTTGGAGAACTCAATGACAAGATGAAGGGATTTTACAGAAGCAAGTATACAACACCGTCAGGAGAAACCCACTATGCTGCTGTCTCTCAATTTGAGGTTTGAAAACACAGCTTTAGGGTAGCAATGTCCTTTCTATCATGAACACCTTTCTGATAAGTCTTGTGTGAAGATCAAGGCATGATTTTGAAAATGGTGAATTGTTGGATTTTTGGAGTGGGGCAAATTAGTGCAGAGAATAGTTGCATTTTGTCTCGCACCTGAAATTAATAACCATCTCAGGTTGTTGCCCTTTAAATGTTTCCTTTGGCTAGATAGTTATCAAAGTCTAGATCTTGTGCAATCTGTAACTGTTTGGTACATATTTCTTTAAATTTGCTTGACTTTGGAATTCCTCTATTTCAAACCAAATATCTTAAAACAATGTTCTTTCTTCCTTTTCCTGACCGATTTAGTTATACTATAGAATTAAAAACCATAAAATATCAGAAATGATGGACTTCAGACATTGTAAGTGCAGAATGGGATAGCAATAACATAAAGGATAAAAAGGGGAATTTTTGTTTTGGAATACATTTAGAAGAATTTTCTTGATTTCTGGTCCAACTGAAAAGTCTCCATTTCTGGGCTTGTTTTTGGGAAACAAGCTAGGCCAAGTGGGGCAAATATCAATAGGGGAACGTCTGGAAGCGGCAGTCATAGTATCACAAGATTAAGAATAATTGTGGAAAAGGATATAGACCACTTCAAGCATTTTTTTAAAAAAAATTAATTGGAGAAGGGCCAAATTCAGTGACTTGAGAACAGGTCTAGTCCAGATAAATTAAAACCAGAGCTTGGCAGGCAAAAGTGTAATTGAACCATGGGAGGCCCTTAAAGTGGAGATGTGTCAGTATAGACTTGGTATATTCCAATGAAGGAGGCAGATATGGAGAGTAAAGGTAGAGATCCATGGATGATCAAAAGGTTAGAGAGTAGAGTAGGAAAAAAGTGACAGGTGGCAGGTTGTTAACGCAAGTGAGAACCAGGTTGATTACAGAAAGTTCACAGGAAGTGCAAAAGGTTAGAAAGCATGAGAAAAGACTAGTAGCAAAGAAAAAAGAATATAAAAATATTATGTAGTCATGTGAACAGGAAAAGAGTTTGAGAACGGAACCATCAAAAAAAAATTACTCTGGAAGCAGCGTGTGTGGTTGAATTATGTATGGTTCAACAACCTGAAGGAAGAAATCTCAGCAAAGGAAGATACACTTGAAATTCTGAATGGCTAAGAATTAATGATGCAGAGGGAGGAAAAAGGCTTGCTGCATGTAAATTGGATAACTGGTCTTGTTGCCATGTATCCTGCTTTGTTGAGGAAGGTAGGGGAAGCAATTGTAGAGTCCCTGGCCATAACCTTCCAAACATCTGTAGATTCAGGAGTGGTGCCTGAGGACTGGAAAATAGCAAATTGAATGAAGAGGCTAAGTGACAGGAAACAGCAGTAGTAGAGTTTTCAGACTGGATTTTCCCAGGGGTCAGTAGTAGGAACATAGCTTTTCTTAATCTATATTAATGACTTGGAATTGGATGTGCAGGGCACAATTTGTAAATATGCAGATGACACAGAACTTGGAGACATAATGAAATGTGAGGAGGATAATAGTGTAATAGACTTCAAAGGGGTATGGAAAGGGCAGATGAAATGTAATGCTGAGAAATGTGAAGTTTTGCATTTTGGTTGGAAGGATGAGAAGACACTATGTAAACGAGGGGACAATTCTATGAGAGAAGAGATCTGGGATTATATGTGCGTAATTTGTTCATAGTGCCAGGGCAGGTTGAGAAGGTGAATTTTGATTTGAGGGGATTTATAAATAGTAGAATGCAAGTGCAAGAAAGTCGTAATGAACCTTTGAAATGCTGGTTTGGCCACAACTAGGTATTGTGCCCAGTTTGGACAGCACACTTTCAGAAAGATATAAAGGCTTTGGAGGGGGTCTATAATAGATTTATCAGTTTGATTTCAAGGTTGAGGGACTGGAGATGTGGATGGACTACAGCAGATGTGTTTTTTGGAACAGAGCTGGTTTCAAAGAGATGCAACACCTCACACTTGTCTGCATTAAATTCCATCTGCCATTTTCTGGCCCATTCTTCCAGTTGGTTCAGATCCCTCTGCAAGCTTTGAAAGCCTTCCTCGCTGTCAGAGGGAGGTTTTTCACCCAGAGAGTGGTTGGTGCCTGGGGTGGTGGTGGAGACTGATACGTTAGTCAAGTTCAAACGTTTGTTAGGTAAGCATATGGAGGAATTTAAAATAGAGGGATATGTGGGAGGAAGGGGTTAGATAGTCTTAGGTGTGGTTAGGTCAGCACAACATGGTGGGCCGAAGGGCCTGTATTGTGCTGCATTTTCTATGGTTCTATGTTATAGTGGGACATAGAAGGAATCTATTTCCATTTGAGGAAGGAGTCAAGAATAGAGGAATAAAATGAAGAAAAGAGTATTAATAAAGCAGATGGTTAGGGTCCAGAATGCTGTGCCAAGGTGAGCATTGGCAGCAAACTCATTTGTGGTGTTCAAGTGGGAAATGGTTAAGTATCTGAAAATAAAGAATCTGCAGGCCTCTAGAGAGAGCTGAATGGCTGTTACATAGACTTGGTGTGAACTTGAAGGACCCAGCAGACTCTTACCTACGATAATCCTTTTGTGATTCATTATACATAACATTTTATATTTTTGTGTGTGAGGAAGACCCATGCATTCTCTGGATAACCTAACTTGTGGGGAGATACATTCTTGTGTCTACACAATGCATGAAATATTAAGTAACATTTGCACTATTTGAAACAAACTTTCCTATTTTCTTCTATCTCCATCTCACTTTACTGATTTTGTTTTTTCTTACTTTTGCTCTTTTTGCCCAACTCTCTCATTTTTTTCTTCCCAGCCAACAGATGCAAGGAGAGCATTTCCATGTTGGGATGAACCTTCCATTAAAGCAACATTTGACATCACACTCATTGTTCCAAAGGACAAAGTTGCCTTATCAAATATGGTAAGTACTGTATCAGTTTACTTTCTCTCTCAAGCCCTGCGACAAGTGGGAGAAGAAATGATGACCTAGTGATTTTAATTAATAAATCCAGAAACACAAAATTAGGAAATCAGTTGGAACATTAAAAAATAGGAGCAAGGCTAGGCCAATTGTCTCCTTGAGCCTGTTCCACATTCAGTAAGATCATGACTGATCCAGTTTTGGCCTCAAACTACTTTCCTGCTCTTTTAACCATACCCCTTGACTCTCTTATAGTTCAAATATCTATTAACCTCTGCCTTCAATGACTTTCTCTCCAGGGTAGAGAATTTCAAAGACTCATAACCCCCTGAGAGAGAAGAAAAAAAATCTCATCATAAATGTGCAACCCCTTATTCTGAAATTGTCCCTTAGTTCCAAATACCCCACAAGGGGAAACATCCTTTCAGCGTCATAAAGTAATACAGCAAAAAGAAACAGGCCCATCAGCCCAACTTGTCCATGCTGACTTAAGGTGTCCACCTAAACTGGTCCCATTTGCCCACGTTTGGCCCATATCCCTTCAAACCTTTCCTATCCATATACTTTTCCAAATTTTTTTGAATGTTATTTGTCTTCTGTGTTTTGTTTTACTATCAGTCTCCCCCAAAATCTTCTGTTTCAATAAGATAACCTCATTTTTATAAACTCAACGAGTCTAACCTGTTCACCCTCTTCATATATCAATCCCTTCATCCCAATAAACACACGTGTTAGTGTAAGATGAATTTAATTCCATACCTTCCAGATATGTCGATCAGATGTTTGTAATTAGATATAAATTTGCCTGTAATAATGATTTGCAGTGATCCCTCACCTGCTTAAACTTTTTCTATGTGGGCAAAGGTGTAACTGGCAATGGCAAGACTTATTTTTCCTTCTAGTGTGAAACATGTAGAAATTTATGGCAGAAATTTATTTTAATTTCTGAATAATAATGGCAGAAAAATGGCAGAAATTTATTTTAATTTCTCTGGGAATGAACACTTTACTTTGCCAGCATGGATTATCCAGCCTTTGTCAAGATTGGATCAGCCATGATCTTACTGAATGGTGATGCAGACTCAAGGAGCTGAGTGGCCTATCCCTGCTCCTACTTGATTTCTACATTTTATCTCTCCTGCAGAGAAGGAGACTTTGATTCCAGTGATATTTATTAAGCATAATTTTAGCTGTGAAGGAAGAACAAACTGGACAAGTTTACTAAATTTTTACAGAACACTTCAAAGGGCAAAACTGAGTTCTGTGCCGATGCTACTTTTGTCTCTAACAACTCTTATCTTTATACAATGTTTTATAAATCATATTTCTGATTTTATTACTGCACCCTTATTGAAGAACACTGTCAACTTGATCGCATTAGTTGTTAGAGTACAAAAATTTAAGGTCAAAAGGATTTGCTTTTCCTTTATCTTCACTGGAGTCTCATTTCCTCTTTTCAATACTGCAGTAGGGTCATTGCAACTTTGTACCTTTTATTGAAGATTGGTAACTTAAGCTAAACTCAATAAGATCACCTCTCGTTTTTATAATATCTGTCGTCTCCCATTTGGCACTGAAACGCTGGTTCTCCAATCTAAAGCTTCCCAAAATCCCAAACTGTGGCAATTTGCACTTTGTGAGGGGGGAGGGAGTGGGGAAGAAGTAAAAGATATTGTTGAAGCAGCTGGCATTTTGGTTGCTATTCTATAATGTGAAGCCAGCAATCAATAACCTTTGATTGTTGAAAATTATTTATTTTGTCCTGCCAAATTTGTTTTTCCAGCTGAAAAATCTTGATTATGGCTTTGTTGTTGACAGCATCACATATATAGGAAAGCCATATGTTTGTCTTCAGTAGAAATACTTTCATCATTTTGGTGGCGAGCTGATGTCTGTATTAGAAATGGGATGAAGGTTCAGTTCTTAGTTTTCATTGTCGTTTGTGATGCATTTACAGATGGTCAGCTGAAGAAGTCAATTGGTTGAGCTTGGGGAGAATGTTATCCACTTAGAAAACTGAGAGCATCATTAGAAGGTTATAGCATTCAACAAAAATGTACTTTTGCCTTCATGTGCTATTTTGTACGAATAGCTTTTCATTGTTATGAGCACATATGTGATTAGTGCCAGAGAGGTAAGGTATGTGACTGTTGCATTTAAAAAGCTTGTGTAATTTAAACTGCTTGAGATTTATATTGAGTGGTAAAATTGTGTTCTGACTTGCAAATCCATGCAATTAAATTATTTAAAACAATGTATTCTCTAAGTTATTGTAGTTACAAGTGCTGTGATGCTACAAAGCCTATTAGGGTGGTCTTTTAGAATGATCACAAAATGGTTAGGTATGACAGTTTCAGCACACGTTCACTTGTTTGAAGCTGACCATTAAGTTCTGCAGCTGGTAGGGGAGCAAAATAATATGACTGGAATTTGAACAGCAGTTAAAAGAGCTGGGTGATATAATGCACATGATTCAGAATTGGGTTTATTATCACTGAGAGGGGTTGTGAAATTTGTTGTTTTGCGGCAGCAGTACAGTACAAGACATAAAAATTACTATAAGTTACAGAAATAGCGCATAAGAGGAATAATGAGGTATTGTTCATGGACCGTTCAGAAATCTGATGGCAGAGGGGAAGAAACTGAAGTTCAAACATTTTAATATTTTGGTGTAGGTAGTAGAGAATCACTTTTTTAAAAAAAAATACTGTTGGCTCCTTCCTCTGCAGATATAATTAACTATTCTGAGGAATAGTAATTTCTTTATTGCAAACTGACGGTTGTCTTTGCTTCTATTGCTAACTCCTGTTGATAATTGTCAGTTAGCTAAGTGGTGTGTCCAACAACTTTACAAAGTCAAAATATGGTAATAGGGATTACTTCACATATCTTAGACTTGCTACTGTGAATAGGTGTTGGCTAGATAAAAGCACATTCTGGTCTCTTGGTAACAATGGCCTGTTGACACAGCTGATTTGTAGTGGACTGAGGTTTAATTCTCAAAGACAGAACTGACACATTGTGGTTCTGAGGTTGTAGCTCTGGTCCTTGATGCCATGAGGCCATGCAGTAAACTCAAGGATATGGTAATGATCTGCTTTCAGATATTAATATTCCTTTTTCTTTCCTATAGTCCCATGTTATAAATGGAATTAAAATTGATTATTTTCCAGTTGGGTAAATGTAGGACCCCAAGTTACTGAAATAATTTTGGTATTTTCTGTTCACCATCTATTTGCCTTTGGAGCAGTTGATTTATTTCTTGCCAGTGCTAAATCCATCTGTCCCAGGTTTGCCTAAAATTAAGACCTATTTTCCAGCAGATGACAAGTGTTTAGTAGAAGCATTAAATAAGAACTGTGCATTCTCGCCCACTATGCACCATTCATGCCATGGCTTCTTGTTTACATGATCTTGCACCCTTGGTGACTCATTTTTGAACCTGATATCTGTAAACCTGGTAATTAAACAATTTTATTTCCATTGAGATCAACTAAAATGTACACGTGTTGAATCCTGCCGTCAGTCAACTACTACAGTTAATTGGCATTTAATTATGACATTGTTCAAGAATACTTGTTCCTCTGCCTATAACCTTGCTATTCCAAAACACCTACAGCCATAAATGTCTTCTAGTGCCTCCAGCACTCTTAGCAGCTTTGATTTTCAAGATTTCTTGTGAATCTCCACGCACAGTGTGGTCTGGAAAAACAATCCTAAATTTCATATTGCAATTGTCGTTGTGTACGAGCTGTGTATAGGAATTGTTCTTTTTGGTTAAATACTTATTTTACAAATAGGAAAGAGACTTAATTCCCATATTTGAAATGACTCAGTATTATATAACTGGCCAACTTGGTTGTACAGTACAAAACAGGCCTTTTGGCCCATCATTACAATGCTGGCCATTGAGTACTCGTCTGTACTAACCCTATTTCTGGTCCATAGTTTTCTATGCCTTGATGATTCAAGTACTTGAGGTACTTAAAATGTTGTGAGTGTCCATGCCTGCACCAGTGCATTCCAGATTTCAAACACCCTATGGGTGAAGCAATTTCTTCCTTTGGAGCTCCTCTAAACCTCCCATTCCTTACCTTAAACCTAGGTGCTCTGGTTTTAGATACCTCTTCTCTGGGGAAAAAGTTTATTACTATTTCCCGTACTTATGCCCTCACAATTATGCATACTTCAATCAATCTCTTATCTCCCTCACTTAGCTGCCTCTGCTCTAAGAAAAACAAGCCCAGCCTATCCAGTATCTCCTCACAACTGAAACACTCCATCCTGATGAATCTCCCCTGTACACTCTCCAGTGCAATCATGTTCTTGATAGCAATTCACTTCACTGAAATCTTTACTCAGTGCCCAGATGTATCAAATTGTATATTACATGCCCAAATTATCAAATTCATAATGTTTAAGCTCTTATTCTAAATTAGTAATCCAAGATCTTTAGAAAAGGCTTTCTATTAGAGAAACCTCTCATATTAGGTGCACTGCATGTCTTTGTCTGAATTTGGCAAGAGTGGGATTTCTTGGAAAACTTTCCATTTTCTATTAGTAATCACTCTTGCAAATTCAAACCATAAATGATGAAGCTGCTTCAGCTGCATTTCTGAAATGTGAGTCACCTCACCTCAAAGTACAATTCACTTTGCTTTTCATCATTCTTAGTACCATGCTAAATACTTGCAGGTGTGGAAATCCTTGTGAACTTGGATGGAGCAGGTTATGCAAACAGTTATATGGAGAATGCTAAGCTGAGAGAGTATTACTTTCAGACTGTCTGGATACTAGGATTTGCAGGCTGATGTGAATTTTTGCCTCTGCTGTTATATCATTGACTGTTGACAGTCAACCTAAAAATTCCTACCTATCAGCCAGTAACAAGGTCCAGTAAAATATTACTTTCAGTGGTAGACTTTGTTAACCATAGCTTCAAGCAAAACTGGAACTCTGACTACCAATTTTCTGATGATTTACAATCTTCTGCAGGTTCCCATTAAGCCAGTTACTGCTGTGACGAAACAATTATTTGTCATAAACCCCTAATGTGTTCCTTTTTTCAGTTACCAAAACACTCATGTTTTATCTTATAACAACCTACAAGTTCACGAGTTTCAAATTTCCTAATGACTTTTCTAAATGGATGAAGTTAGCATTCCATACACCACTGAGTCATTTAGAATTAGAAACTGCTATGCTGATGTTAGCTGGGTCTCAACCAAGGGAGTAACTGGATTTTTACTAAGTGCTTAGAAATGGGCAGAAGGATTCCCTGCTCCTGATCATATTGTGATGGTTCTGTGCACAACGTGGCCACTTCATAAAATGTAAAACCAGCCTCAGCTGGGATATCAAAATCCACAAGAAAACAGCGTCTTCTGGAAATCTAAGACAGAGCTGTGGAGGCCAAGTCATTGGGTATATTTAATGGTGGAGCAGACTTGATCGGCCAAATGGCCTAATTCTGTTCCTATGTCTTATGCTGCAGATCCTCAGCAAATGGGCAGCATCTGTGTAGAGAGAAACAATTTACATTTCAAGTTGTTGACTTTTCAGGTTATCAGCCTGAAATGTTTTTCTCTCCATAGATGCTACCTGACCTGTTGAGTATCTCCATCAATTAGATTGTTTAACAGCTGTCGTATGTTCTTTTTCTGCATCCAAGACATGCTATCTGCAGGACATTGCTGGATCCATGGTCCAAAAATGGTTGACTATTATGTTTGTACAGAATATTTCTTCAGCTGCACTGAATAAGTTTGCTCTGGTTGTAGCTATTTTGGATATGTGTTATGTGGACATAAATCATACAAACTGAAACATATTGACCAGTCAATTTCAGTGCATTTTATTAAGCTGAAGCAATTGAAAATAAATCTCTTAAACCATTTTCTAAATTAAAAATGCCCTCCTAACATTGTTAGGAGTGTGTGATTTCCTCATTCTGATATCCGTACTTGCATGAGGGATGGAAGGGCAACCTATGCAGTGGAGGAGAATGTGAAAACTCTACACAGACAGCACCAAAGATCAGGAAGAAACATAAGGTATCTGGAGCTGTGAGGCAGCAATACGGAACTGTGACCAAATATGGTTAACAACCAATGTGTGTGCAGCAATGAGATAAACAACCATTTCATTTGTTGCAATGTAGGTTGAAAGATATTGATATGCCACAATACCAAGAATGTTCCTGTATTGATGGGGCAGTGGGGTCTTTTACCTGTCCTAGGGAGGAGTTGGAGCTTTAGTTTTACATCTCATCAATGTCATGTCCAACACACAGAAATCATAACAAATATAGACTGGAAATTGAACTCCTGAATTTCTGATGTGAGCAGGAGTGCTAATACTGATCGGAGCTTGGTTTAATATGAGAGTAGAAGGGAATGCAATTCTGAAATCTGTACCATATCAAAATCTTCTCTCTTCATTGCAAGATGTAAGTAAATTAAATGGAATTTGAATGTAACCCTAATTTAGCTTCCAGTAGGATTTGCTAAGTGAAAGGCTTGAATTTTTTAACCACTAGTGATAAGTTTTTTTTTACTGATTTTAAACTCTTGAATATTTTGAGGTGGAGCATCTTGTTATATTGTAACTCCGTTCTGCAGCTTGTAACCTGATTTCTGCCTTCAATGTTACAGAATGTGATTGAGCGTAACCCATATCCTGATGATGAAGACCTGGTTGAAGTCAAGTTTGCCAAATCTCCGATAATGTCCACATACTTGGTGGCATTTGTGGTTGGTGAATATGACTTTGTGGAAACTAAGTCATCAGATGGCATTCTAGTCCGTGTCTACACACCCATTGGAAAAGCGGATCAAGGAAAATTTGCTCTCGAGGTTGTTTTTGTTTTTGTATACTTCCGTATGTCTGCCCTTAAATGGCGAGGCTGGAGCAATAGACTTTTTCTTGAATTCAGGTTGTCATAAATGCTCTCCAGTTCCTTGAATGAAGCTCAAAAAAAAATTTAGTTGCTAACAAAGGTAGCAGTAGAATAAGTAGGTGGAGGCCTTGTGCTTCTCAATTTTAATTGTCAATTTGTTTACCATTCTATTGTCCATTGGTTATTCAGTGGTACATCTCACTCTGTCATCCAACTGCCAAGTAGTGTGGTTTAAATTCCAGACTCTGAATTCCCAACTACATGAGGCATATAACGAGGTTCTCAAATGCTTCATGCAGAGTAAAGATGCAGAAGGGCAAGACCACTTGGTTAATCTGCATTCACTACTGTAACAACAAGGACAGAGGATTGGGAATCAGCGGTCAGTTACACTTTCCTTGGTAGTTAGTTTTGGAAGTGTCAAAGGAGGAGTCGGGAAAGGGCAAAGTAATAGTTAGCTGGGGGAAGAGGGAGTAATTTCTAATAGCCAATAATGGAGTTTTTTTATTAAAAAGAATTAAACAATGTAACGCTTGAGATGTGAACAGGATATTGTGAAAGAAATGTCTAAGATTGACTATCATTACGGTAATTAATTTTAGAACAATTGCTCCCTACAGGAAATAGCCTTGCCATACACCACAAGAATGTCCTGTTGTGTCAAAATAGTTGGAGTCTGTAGCAGGAGTTGAAGAATAAAACTTGACATTTTTTTTAAAAAAACAAATGGGTGCTATCCACCAAACCTTGCTGAAAGTGCATGTGTGCACTGGCATCGGGCAAGAACCTGATTAGACTCAGCTGTAGTAGTACCCCACTTGTACTCACTGTTCAAGCTATCAAAAGCATATTTGCCATGTGGATGCAACCCTGGAGGATAGGTTTCTGGTCTCCATCTATTAATATTCCAGCAGAAAGTCAACCCCTTCAGGAAGAAAAAGAAGGGAATGGTGGCAAGGATGGAATAGGAGAGAAACTTGATTTTCAGATTCTTATTCAAATACTTCCATGCATAACACGCTGAAGTATTTTGAATCGTGTGCTACTGTGTTGTGCATAAATCAAGTTTGTAACCATCCTGTTTTTCTCCATATTAGCAGTGACATTACTCATCCTTCTGCTGTAACTGCTGACTCATAGGGGCCAGGTTTCCAGGTAAAAATTAAGGGCTGTCTGGGAAAACTGTCTAGAGTTGTGGGCTCAAATTAATCTTATGAGATGGATCATAGGATAGTGTTCAACCACCATTTTAGGTTTAAATATAACCTTTACTTAAAGAACTTTATAAATATGGACATTAGGACATTATTTCCCTGCAGACCCATCAGGAACAAGGAATGTCACTGGCCATGTATAAATTATTGTATTTTCTTTTTTAAGAAGGGTAATTTCCCTCAGCTTGAGTGCTATGTATTTCCAATTCTTTTTACTTCAGAGAAACCTTAAAGTTATGGCCTTGTTTTCTGTATTTGTGGAATGAAACTAGACAATTAAAAATGTTCTAATTTTGCTACTTTATAGTGATACAAGTTTTGATTTTTTTATTATAAATATCTCTCTGCTAGGTTGCTGCCAAGACACTACCTTTTTATAAAGAATACTTCAATGTTCCGTATCCTCTACCAAAAATTGATTTGATAGCCATTGCAGACTTTGCAGCAGGTTGGTATCATGAATAACTTGTATACAACAGTTGCTGCATTTCGGATTGATATTTTGCAGGAGAGGTGACGTAGGATGTTACATGTCATATGATAGAACTGCAGTTTTTATACCAAGCAGATAATCACTTGATTATTTTAATTCTATAACTGCCAAGTAGTTTTTAACAGCAAAGTTGCAATAATTGAGAATGTTTAAAAATTGTTGCATATCTTTAAAATTCCCATGTTATAGTTTTGACACTTTTCCTCTGCTTATCTCTCCTTTCATCAATACCACTTAGGTTGGTAACTTTCAACGATGCCAGTGTTACTGTTGGCTACTGATAAATTGATTTACAGTTGTCAAAGTTGATAAATTTTTATACAGTAATACCTGCCTACTCCCTCCCAGAAACTATGCACCCAAATTCCCAAAACAGAAACATGTAGCCTTGACTCTTCACCTCTTTGATAGCTTGTTTAGACTGAGAGAGATCCATTTGTCATCTGTCTGATGTGAGAAATTTCTTATCAGGTTAAAAGAAATAGAAGCTTAGCAGCCTGTAGATCTTTGAGCCTACTCTAAAATTCAGTAAGATTGTGGCTGACCTACCGATGCTCGAGACTTTAAATGTATAAACATGCAGAAAACTAATGTGCAGCTATTTTTATTCACAGGTGCCATGGAAAATTGGGGCCTTGTAACATACAGGTATTTTAGATTTATTTACTTTTATGCAATGCCTTCAGCTTCTGTGAAGTGGTATTTGGTCTGTGATTTGGTGCTTGCTTCAATGCAAGATCTGCCCTCAAAATTAAGTATGAAAAGATCTAGGCTAAGAGATGAGAGAGGGCTTCCTCCAGCCAAGGAAATGCTCTCAATTCCAATCGACTTACTGACACCAAAGCCCTTATTTTGGGGAAGGAAAGTTCCTGGGATCTGCTGGATAATTGATCCAAACTATGGCTGAGATCTAGCTTCAGAAGGCCCGGAGCATGTAGCTGCTGAGTCCTTTGCGCACTTGTGCTCTTTGAACAATAGTCTAGGCCTACCCAAAGTCACTTGGCCAACCTTTTAAATCTGTTCCAAAATAACACAATAATGGAAACCCTTGTAGGGGCAGGGGATGTCTATAGAGGAAGAAGTAACATTGATGTTATAGGTTAATCTATCATCAGAAATTATTTAATAGTGGTAAGTGTGTCTGCCATTCCTACTAGGCAAATAATGGAAAGTATTGTGGAAGTTTTACTTCACTTTAGGGTTTTGATCTGTGCATTTACAGAATGTGAGCATTGCTGGCCATTCAATTATTTATTTTCCATCTGTGGTTGTCCTTGAGAAGACGGGTGGCGAGTCACCACCTTGAACCTCTGCATTCCTGCAAAATGAAAGTACTCTCACTGTGCTCCCGGACAGCTGTTTCAGGATAGTGTACAGCTTCAAAGGGAAGTTGAAAGTGATGTTTCTCCAAGCCAGGATGGTGAGAGTCTTGAAGGTGATGATCTTTTGGCTTTAGGATATTTAGCTCTGTCTGTAACTTAATTTCACTGTTTACCATTTAGTCTAATGTTGTAGCTTGTGAAGAAGCTTATTACTCTTCTAATTACACATTGCTGCTTCTGCCATGCTGTCCGATACTCATTAGACCACAGTTGGGCCCCAGCATGTGGGTACAACTAGGAGGTGGACCATATTCTCAGTCCTACAAATATTTATTTTGGTGGAATACACAGTGGTCCACAGTACCTCATGAATGCTCAGTTTTGAATTGGAATTGGTTTATTATTGTCACATGTACCGAGGTACAGTGAAAAGCTTGTCTTGCATACCACTCATACAGATCAATTCATTACACAGTGCATTGAGGAAGTACAAGGCAGACATAGAATTTAGATTTGAGAGTAGAATGATTATAATGCAAGTAATGAGTGGATCTGTAGAGAGCAGCTTGTAACGAGTCTCCACGCTCTGGCGCCATCTTGCTGATCTGTTTTAAATCTATCCTGTTCAGCACGATGGTAGCACCACACAACTCCAGCATGTCATCAATGTGAAAGGCGTACTTTACCTCCACAAGCATTAGGTGAAACCGATGTCAGCAGATGCATCCGCACAATGTAGATGAACAGGGAATAGGTTAAATAGATTTATTCATAGGTTTTTTTTCCACCACCTGCCAGAGATAAGTTTTGGCATCTTCATCAGCTAGGTAGGTCAGTGATGTTGTTAAGTCAGTGTTTGTGGCATTGAAATCTCCCACCCAGAGTACATTGTATGTGCTTCCAAAATAATGTTTGATTTGAAGGAGTAATGATTCATCTGCTGAGTCAGCACTCTAGGTGATTTCCTATGTTTAATCCAATGCCATGAAATTTACTGGAGTCAGGAGCCAGTGCTGATGATTCCAAGTGTCATTCCTTCTTGACTATATTCTGTTCTCCTGCTATCTTCAATGATTCTGCCCTGCTGGTGAGATGGGATGTTGTCAGGGATCAAGAGAATTGTGTCAGGTACATTGGTTGAAAAGCATGATATCATAAGTATGGTTTATGTCAGTGGTTTCCTTGAGATAACTTTAGACTGCACTCCAATTTCAAGCACATTCCCAGATGTCTTTTAGGAAGGTTTTGGTCCATCTGGTTTTATTTTTATATTGTGATGTATGCATTACTCTTTGAGTGGCTTGCTAATCCATTTTGAAGGTAGTAGCCAACCTCTCATCTGTGTATCTGATGTTAGATCTTTGCCAGAACAGGAAAGGGCTCCTGGCTTGCTTCCCTAGAGGATACTAATAAACTAGATTGAGTTTTATGATCCAGTAATTTTGCTCACCTTTACTGATACCAGCATTTTATTCCAAATTAATTTAATTAACTGATTTTAAATTTATACTGAAACATTTCCAGATCAATAAGCTAGGCCTTTCTGGATTACTCCAGTAATTTACCATCCTCACAAGCATATGACTGTTCACATATGCACAGGCATATTTTAATGTGAAAGCAATTACAGTGTGAGCATTTATTCAGAAATCTCTCCAGATATACAGAAATATCAGCAGATGACTGAAATGTCTATAAACATTTGTGGGGGGTGGGGGCGGCGTGGAAGCCATCTCATGTCAGAAATGTGTATATTGTTCTAACTCTGGTGTTTGAAATGCATTGGTTTATGCTGAATTAGTTTTATGTAGCAAGGACCAGTGCTGTCTCATCTATTGTTACTGTATCTATGCAGAGAAGGACAGTGTCTCCAGGTTCTTAAGAATTTTCCCACCTTAACTTATTTTGTGATTTTTGAAATGTTCTGCTCTTTCTTAACCATCCTATTACTCATTGGAATGAATCTGCCACTATTTATTTCATAAGCCTTCATTATTTTTAGAACTAATCTGCTTATCTGGCTTGCTTACCAGTAAACTCTTGCAATCTTTCACCTGGTGTAACACTTTCCTTCCTTCCAGCAAAAAAAACAATTGACTTTCATTCACAGATAGCATTATTTGCAGCTATTCTGCTAACTAAGAATGGCCCATCAAAGATATCTTCACGTCATCCCGCAGTGAAAAATTGCCTTGACCTTTTTCTGTCTTCTGATCAACTCTTTAAAAGGCAAATGCATATTGACCTTCATTGCAAAAGAGTTGCAGTTTAGAAATGGAGGCTTGTTACAATTTTGCAGGGTGTTAGCAAGGTCCCACCTGGAATACTGCATACAGTTTAGATCCCCT
Organism: Pristis pectinata; assembly: GCF_009764475.1. Taxonomy (NCBI): domain Eukaryota; kingdom Metazoa; phylum Chordata; class Chondrichthyes; order Rhinopristiformes; family Pristidae; genus Pristis; species Pristis pectinata. The sequence continues at coordinate 4,098,035 of NC_067429.1, read as the reverse complement.
TAAGGATATACCAGCTTTGGAGACAGTCCAGTAAAGATTCACTAGGCTAATCCCTGGAACAAGAGGGTTGCACTATTACAGAGAGCTTAAAGTTAGATCTGTATTCTTAGGAGTTTGGACGAATTATGGATGTTTGCATTGAAACACACAAAATCCTAAAGAGACATGGTAGATGCTGAGATGAGCCTTGAACAAAGAGACCTGGGCGGTGACTCACTGGAATTCTCTGCCTTAACAGGGTTGTGGAGTTGAGATCAAGGGGGATATTTTAATAATAAAAGGAAATACCTTTTTGAAAAATCAGGGAAATTGAGGACTGGAACTGGCACAGAAGATGACTTGAGGCTTGGGGAACACCAGCTATGGTTATGTTGAGTGGCGGGCAGGGATCAGGTGACTTCTGCTAATTTCTTGTGCTATTGTGTTTTCTGTGGTTTCCTTACATTCAAATGTTTTACTTTTGCTGTTATCAATTCAATTTCATTTTGTCTTCATTCTTAATTTCATGGTCAGAAGGTAGTGATTTTGGTGTGAAATTTAAGATTAGCTGAGATTAACTTTTTTTCATCCTCCTTCACCGTTTTTCTCCACCCCCCCCCCCCCCCGACTCTCAGAAACAAACACCCAACTCTCCTTATTACCTCCTTCTGAATATTCTCCTTGATGTTTGAATTTGCTATGTAGAAAAGAAAAACTGTTCTTCTGCTATCCAGTTACTTAATATGTTGGTACACAACTGTGCTACATAGTTTAAATCTATTTTTGTTAGTTATCACTTTTATTTTAATGAAACTAAATTTGTGTGAGAGTCTTAACATTTGAAAGTACATCATTGGAAGGAAGAGAAGATCATCCAAGTTGGGCATAGATTAACTAGCTCCTAAATGTATCAGAGACATTTTAGAGTTTTGAGTTATTGGTCATTTGACATTGGAAGAAATCAATGCTTTGCTTTTGCCGAACTGATCAGAAAGAACAGGATAAATTCTCAGGTTGACAATTTTCATTGGCAAGTTATCAGTGGATTGGACTCCAAAGTGATTTATAGACATCACCTGTACCGTTTGATAATTCTGAGCAAGTAGTTATCTGTTCCAAAGATGGTGACTCCTTATTGGAGAGGTACTTTTATCTTGGCAGTGTCATACTAGCGATCAATCTTGATGTGGATCTTGACCGTCAGTGTCAGACAAATAATTAAACATGGACCTGTCAGTCCAGTGTAGAGCAGCAGACAGTGGCCATGAATTTTAATCCCATTTGGTGAGCAGGGTGTAGCATTAGTACTTAGGCTCCAGGAGATATTATTTATCTCACAACTAGAATCTAATTATTCATCTGCGGCTGAGCTGCTCATCTTCAATGGTCTCATTGTACCTGTGCTTGGATTTGCATAGTATTTTGTTATTGATGAGGTTGATTTCAAGGGTTATGATCTCTGGGTAACAATGTTCAGTGTGCATTGTATATTATGGTGTTGGAATTCACTATTCATCAAATCTCCCTGTATAGAAGACAATAAGTTAGAAAAAAGCTCAAGTAGCCTTTACTGGCCATGATACTATAATGCAGTATTGGATCAGTATTAAGGTTAAAGTGAGCTTACACAATATCAGGTCCAGCATAACCTGTTGGCTCAAAGAGTGCTGTGCTAAGAAACTATTTGCCAAAATGTTCTGTGAACTCATGATCTAGATTAGCATTGCCCGTAATTTTCGAGTCCATGTAGATTAAAGTTCCCTATGAGAAAGATGACTTTAACCTGTTCCCATTATTTCTTCCTTTATATTCCTTCCTACATTGTTACTGTTATGTGATTCAGATCCACAGGAATATGCTTTACTCTTAACTGCCCTCTGAAATAGTCCAGCAAACTTTCAATTGGATACAATGCTGGGCAAAAAATACTAGCCTACTCTTTGACCCTCAAATCCCATGAACAAGCAAGTAAAAATATTATATACCTCTTGAGATGCAATCCTTATTTACTGAAATGTATCACTTACTGTTCTTTTCTCCAGAGAAACGGCCCTCTTGATTGATCCAAAAAATTCCTGCTCATCATCAAAACAGTGGGTTGCTTTGGTAGTCGGCCATGAGCTTGCTCATCAGTGGTTTGGAAACCTCGTCACTATGGTAATATTCTAATCTTTGGAAAATAAAGAGATTGCATTTGTGAAAACTCAGCCTGTTCTGCTTTAAACAAGAGACTTGTCTCCAGGCAAAGGCTTGCTTGCATCTTAGAATTTCAGTGTACCAGTGAATCACTCTATTTAAAATCAAAGTCATGAATCAAACTTAAAACATAGTGGGAGTTGGAGAAGGTAGGTTAAATTAGACACTACAGCTCTCAATAGATTTTGATGCTTGATTCGAACAATGTTTGTTAACTTGTATTCAGCAGCATTTGAATTATCTGATTTGTATCTGACAAGATATTTTCCTTTCTTTTGCTATGTTTATGAAAATGTTAACTTAATTTCACACTGGAACTTCTAATTGAAACAACTTACTCCACCCAGGCATGGAATAAATGTTGTCCCTCCTAATTTCCTTGAGGTATATAATGCAATTTATGGTTTATTTTTGTGGGGGTACTCATTGCAATTTATAGCTGTGCCATAGCTCTGAGTATAACTATTTCCCAGGCTGCCATGTTAATATCAGCCAGGATCAATCAAAAGATGATGTGTTTTGGTGTATTATTTTGATGAAACTCTAGATCTATCCATAAATATGGAGCAACAACACATCCATAATTTGCATGGTGGTGAGCTGGACCATGAGGGGGATCTCTTATGTTTGCGCCCCGACCCAGCATATTTTCTGTGTGTAAAGCAGTGTATCTTATCTGCTGACGCAAGGAACAAAATTTCTGCCAATATGTGTGGGTGAACACCGCCATTATACATAGTGGGTTGAGGTGCTAGCTGTTTGCCTTACAGTTGAGCCAGTTTCCCTGTCAGAGTAAAATGAAAACAGAAAATGCTGAAAATACTCAGCAGTCAGTTCACATCTGTGGAAAGAGAAACAAGAGTTAATGTTTCAGGTTGAAGACCCTTTGTCAATTTTCAAATTTACTAGTCTAGCAAAAGTAATCTAGTTAGGATTACTACTGAGTTAGAGTCGTAGAGCAATACAGCATGGTTACAGGCCCTTTGGCCCAACCAGTCCATGCCAACCACGGTGCCCACCGAGCTTGTCCCAATTTCCTGCGTTCAGCCCATATCCCTTCAAGCCCTGCCCCTCCGTGTACCTATCCTAGTGCTACTTAAATGATACTCTTGCACCTGCCTCAACCACTTCCTCTGGCAGCTCACTTTGTACACTCACCACCCTTTGTGTGGAAAAAATTGCCCCTTGGGTCCCTTTAAATCTTTACCCTCTCACCCTAAACCTATGCCCCTTAGTTTTGGACTTCCTTACCTGGGGGAAAAGACTGTTACCATCCACCTTATCTATGCCTCTCAATCTTAAACACTTCTTTAAGGTCGCCTCTCATTGTCCTACGTTCCAACCTGTAGCAGCCTTTTGAGATTTTTGTGCAATACTTATACTGGTGTAAATTCACTATACAAATCCAAATGCAGCAATCTATTGAACCTTGCTTTAGTAGCAAATCATGTCAGCGTGTTTACTGTAGCTAAGTAGTCTACTGACACTATCCAGCTTGATTGCACTTCGTAGCCAAGTCAAGTAACTAGTGGCCAGCCTGAAACTCCTATCGCTACACTGGTGTTGAACCCCTCTGAAAATGTGTGGGAAGAGCAAAGGGTACTGAAGATTAACTTGATGTGCATGCAGATTTGAAACTAGGGAAGGTTATAACCTCATTAAATGATTTGAGCAGCATCCTGATTGGCAATGGTGAAACTGATCTTTGATTTACTTCCTGTTTTTTTAAACTAGCATGAAGTCAAAACTGAAAATATTAATGCTGTTTTTTCTTTGAGAAGTCCTTTTTAATCCATTGTTAGGAGTGCTGTGTAACCATATTCACAGAATCCACTCAACACGTTTGTGGTTTGAACTTCAGCTTCGTTAAAATTTCAACCCAAAACACAGCTTCTCCTGATTTGTACATTAAAAATCTCGCACATAATAAGCTGCCTTATACTTTTTACTCTACATTTATTCTAGATGAGTTATAATTCAAGTTGACTGTGTAGGTTTATGATGCAGCTGCAAAATCTCTAGCTCAGTCTTGTGTGGGGGCCAACACTGGGCTGACGGCGTAAGAACAGAAGGTATCTACCGAACAGCAGGAATAGGCTATTGAGCCCCTCGAGCTCACTTTGCCATTCAACAAGACCGTCTGATCTTGGACTTCAAACACCTTTTTCCTGCACTGTCCCCATATCCCTTGATTCCTTAATATTCAGATATTTATCAATCTCTATTCTGAGTAGTCAATGACTGAACTTCTACAGCCGCCTGGAGTAGAGAATTCCAATGATTTATCACCATTTGAGTGAAGAAATTTCTCCTCATTTCCATTCTAAATGGTCTACTCCTTAGTTTGAGACTCTGACCCCTAGTTCTAGACTCTAACCAGCAGAATCATCTTCCCTACATCTCCCTTTTTGAGTGCTGAATGAATTTTGTTAGTTTCAATGACGCCTTCTATGCTGTGGAGAATGGAGTCCAGACTGTTCCATCTCTCCTCGTGTAACAGCCCCGCCATCCAAGGAGCAGTCTGGCAAACTTGGCTGCACTCCATTGTAAATGTAGCCTTTTTGGGTAAGGAGATTTAAAATTGTACACAGTGTTCTTAGGTGTGGTCTCACCATGACCCTATTTAATTGTAGTAAGATCTCTCTCCTCTTGTACTCAAATCTTTCCACAAACACCAACATACTACTTGCCTTTCTAATTTCCTGCTGCATCTGCATGTTGAATCCTGTGTACAAGGACACTTGGATACCTTCTGAGCATTGACATTTCCTAATGTCTTGCCATCTAAAGTATACTCAGCATTTCTGCTTTCTACTGAAGTGAATAACCTCATTTTCCACATTTTACTCCATCTGGTATGTTGTTACCCACTCACATCACTTGTCTATATACCTTTGAGGCCATTTTGCATTTCATTGCTAATTACATTCCTACTTAGAGTCATGTCATATCAGCAAGCTTGTAGGTGTTGCATGTGGTACCCCCAACCAAACTGTTGGATGAATTGTTGGGGCTTAAGTACTGATTCTTGCAGTGGTCCATGAATCACAAACTGCCAAACTAGAAGGGCCCTTTCATTCCTCTTTTGTTTTCTATTTGTTAACTGGTTCTCAATCATGTTAGCATTTTACCTCTCTTCATCGTGCTCTGACCTTATTTTCAACCACCTGTGTGGGAAAGCCCTTCAGAAAATCCAGAATACAGCTAGGTCTATATTAGTGAAATATGATTTCCCTTTCATAAATCGATGTTCACTCTGCTTGGTCATATTATTGATGTCTTGATATTACATCCTTAATTATGGATTCCAGCATTTTATCTAATACTGATAAGCTAACAGGACCACACTTCCCTATTTTCTTTTCCATCCTTAAATAGTTTGCCATCCTCTAATCTGCAGAAGCCATTCCATAATTTATAGAATTTTGGAAGATGCTCTCCAGGGGATCCACTATTTCTATAACCACCTCTATTAAAATTCTGGGATATAGACCATCAGGTCTTTATGATTAATCTGCCTTTGGGCTTGTTAGCTTCTCTAGTAACAGCTTTCTGCCAATTCTCTCATTGTTTGCATTAGACCCTTGGTTCTCCAATATTTTGCATAAACCTGATGGGGCTTGACAGACCGGAAACAATGTTTCCCCTGGATTTGGGGGGTGGGTGTTAAGTCTCAGGATAAGGAAGATCTTTAGGACAAGTTCAATAAGAAATGTCATCAATCAGAGGATGAACCTGAGGAGCACTCTACCACAGAAGGCAGTGGATGCCAATTTGCTGAATATATTTGAGGAGGTAACAAGATTTCTAAATATAAAGGGCATGAAGGTGTATGGGGGAAAAAGCAAGAGTATGGTATTGAAATAGAGGATCAGCTGTTAATGTATTGACTGGTGGAGCAAGCTTGAAGGGCCAAATGTTCGGTTCTTGATGCTATGTTTCTGGGAATTTTTTTGGGCCCTCTGTCAGTGCAGACAAAAGTATTTAATTCCTTTGCTATTTCCCTGTTACCTTTTAAATTGTCCCGTCTCATTGACAGGCATAAACCACAAGGGAATCGGGGTGTGGGGAGAAATCAGGAAAGAGGTCTTGAGCCAAGGTGGGACTTGTCATGATTTTGAATGGTGGAGCAAACTCGCAGGACAGGTTGGCCTACTTCTGCTCCTGTTCAAGCTTTTTAATGTTTTGATGAACGTTTGCTGAATTCTGAAATGTTCTCAGTCCGTAAACTTGCTGCTTCCTGAATTAACCTTTGAGGGAATACAAAGAGGCACTGGGGTCATCATAAGGGGAATCAAGTCTGGTTTAGCAACAGGAGAGTGAGGTTAAGTGAGAGATAGGGTGACTGTTCTATGTTCTGTGAATGTTCATTTCTGCTAATCTTTTATGTGGAACCTTCACAGATGTCTCTGAAATTCCATGTAGGCATCATTTATTGACACAATCCTATTCTTTCGAGTGATCTCATCCAGAAAAACAATCATCTTGGTTAGTCAAAATGCCCTATACAAATCATGCTGTTTTTTTTTAAGCTCATACTTTTCTAAATCCTGACTCACTTTTCCATCAGATTCTAGGAACTTTCCAATGACTAGTGCTAAGTTGGCAGGACAATGATTGGTTTCCTCCTGCATTCCTTTTTTTAAATGAAGTGTCATTTGCAGTTTTGTAATTGACTGCACAACCTGAAGAACTTGGGATCCTTAAAGTGGCATTTAAAGTTAACTTTGACTCTGCCACTCTTGTCCTAGGATGCTATCTACAATACAATTCAGTCTCTCCTTTCTTAAAGCTGGCTACCAGTACTAATTATTCCTGAAATGCAAATAGAAAGGCACTTAGTGCACATTCTGTTGCCACCAATGATTTGAATCCACCTGGGAGGCAGATTCAGTATAGTGCAAACTTATGGCTTTTTCCATGTAAATTGTGGCCCTACCCTTCCATGTAGAACCTTGGTACTTGCAACAAGATAGATAAATTGATTCCACTGATAGCAACATACTGGTATGTTATAGCTATTACAGAAGTGTAGTTGCAGGGTGACCAGGGTGCACTGTTCCAAAACTACAGGACAATGGGGGAAGGAGGTGGGGTGGAATTGTTAAACAAGGAAGTACCAGAGCAATGATATAAAGGCAGTGGATAGTGATGTGGAATCAGTTTTGGTTGAAATCATGAATAGCAGTGGAAGGAAGACTATGGATGCACCAAAAAGTGACCTCCTTAGTAGCTAGAGCATGAATGGGGAAATATTAAGGGCATGTTTGAAGGGAACTACAATTATCATGGGAGATTTTAATCTACATTGTAATTGGACAAACCAAAAAGGCAATGGTATTGTCAAAGAATTATTTATGGAATGCATCAGGGATTGCTTTTTAGAGCAGTACACTGCAAGAGCCTACCTGGGAGCAGGCTATTTTAGATATGGTCTTGTGTAATGAGGAAAGATTAAGTGATCTCGTGGTTAAAGATCCCCTAGAGGCCAGTGACCACAAAATGATAGAATTCCAAATGCAGTTTGGGGATGAATACCATAGGTCAATAACCAGTATTCAATTTAAATAAGAGCATTTATAATGGTGTGAGGGAGCAGTTGTCTAAGGTGGAGTGGATATACAAGCCAAGAGACACTTCAGGAGAGGAAAAGTGGCAGATATTCAAACAGCTGGGCTGTAATGCTCAGCAGCAGTTTATCCCAATCGAGAAGAGGGATTCCATGAGAAGGAGGCACAATCTGTGGTTAACGAAAGAAGTGAAGAAACTTATCAAAGAGTAGGGTATACAAAGTGGCAAGGTCTGGTGGTAGACCACGAGACCGGGAAGTTTTTATGATCCAGCAGCAGGAGAAGGTCATAAAAGAAGGGAGAAAATGAATTTTGAGAAGTTGCATTTAGTACAAAAACAGTAAAAGTTTCTACAGATATATAGGGCAGCTAAGATAAATATTGGGCCTCTAGAGGAGGAGGCTGGTGAATTAATAACAAAAAATGGCATATGTTGGATACATTTTTTGCATCAGTCTTCACCATGGAAGACGCTGCTAATATCTCCAAGGTATCTGATGGGCTACTTACATGGTAGAACTTACAAAAATTCCAATTACAAGGAAAAGTATTGGAGAAACCTGGGGTGGGGTGCTAAAGGTGGACATGTTGCCAGGACCCAATGGGCTGCAGATCAGAGTTTTAAAGGAAGTGGCTACAGAGTTAGTGGACCATTGGTTGAGATTTCTCATAACTTGCTAAATTCTGGGAGGATACTAGAAGGCGGCCAATGTGACTCTCTTCAAAAAAAAACAGAGACCGAAGGCTAGGGACTACAGGGCACTTAGTTTAATAGTTATTATTTGCAAGATGCTAGAGTTAATAAAGAGGAAATAACTAATTATTTATGAAAGATGAATATAATTAAACCTAGTCAACATGGTTTTATGAAAGGTAAATAATGTTTTACAAATTTACTTAAGTTCTTTGAGGATATACAGGGAGAGTCGATAGAAGGGAGCCTATAGATGTAGTGTATTTGGATTTCCAAAAGGCATTTAACTAGGTGCCATATGTGAGGCTGGTACATAAACTAAAAGCCCGTGGTATCAGAGGAAGTGTGTTTGAATGGATTGAAAACCAGCTGTCTCATGGAAAGCAGAGTTGGAATAAATGGGTCCTTTTTAGAATGGGAGGAGGTAACCAGTGGAATATCGGAAGGATCAGTTTACAGTTGTTCACTGTTTACACTTAATGACTTGGAGAAAGGAACAGTATAAGATTTCCAAATTTGCCAATGATACAAAAGTAGTTGGAAGGGGACATTGTGATAAGGATACTGTGATTCTGCAGCAGGAAATAGATTGAGTGAATGGACAAAAGACTGGTAAATGGAGTTTAGTGTGTGGGGAAGTGTGAGGTCATGCATATCAGTAAGAGAAATCAAAAGGCAGATTGTTAACTAAATGGAGAAAGACTGTATGGGAGTGAAGTACAAGGTGATCTAGGTGTTCTAGTGCATGAATCACAAAAACCTAGTAGGGAGGTCCAATAAGTAGTTAAGGCAAATGGCATTTTAGCCTTCATTGCAAAGAGGTTAGTATTTTTTAAACAAAAAAAAAGGTTTTGCTGTACTTGTACAGTGTGTTGGTGAGGCCTTGCCTGGAATGCTGTGTACAGTTTGGTCCTCATACCTACAGAAACAATATGTAGTTACACTGGAGACAGTACAAAGGAGATTCAGCAGGCTAATTCCTGGGATGAAAGGGTTATCCTGTCAAGAGAGATTAAAAAGTTTGAGCCTGTATTCCTTGGAGTTTAGAAGAATGAGGGGTGACCTTATACAAACATAGGTTCCTAAGGGTGCTTGACAGGGTAGTTGTTGAGATGATGTCACTTTTGGGAGTGTCTCGAACAAAGGGATGTAACTACAAGGTAAGGGGCTGGCCATTTAAAACGTACATAGAAATTTCTTCTCGCAGAGGGTGGTGAATCTCTGGAATTCTCTGCCCCGGTGGGTGGTGGAATCTGGATCACTAAAATTGTTTAAAGTGGAGGTGGATAAATATTTGATAGATTGAGGAATAGAGGGGTATGGAGAAATGGCACAGAAGAGAATTTGAGGCTAGCACAGATCAGCCATGATCATATGAAATGGCAGGACAGGCTTGTAAGGCCTCATGGCCTACTATTTTCTTGCAAATTTGTGTAGCCATTCATTTACTTAATGTCTTATTTATCTTGTCAACTTTAAATCCAATACCTGTATTTTCTCACTTTAAATCCCGTTGTCTGGTCTGACTGCCAGTGATAAAATGCATTCTGCATGATGTAATTGATTTCGTAAATTCCAGCTGCCTTTGTCTATCTGTGACTTTAAACTGCTGAGCAGAAGCATTTTTAGATTTGATTTGCACTTAAAAACTGAAAAATTTATGCAGTGTTATTTTATCTGTGGCTGCTCTGACAGTATTAGAATACTTGGTTGTGTGCATCTACAGTGAAAGGTGTGAGTGATGACTTGGAAAAACTGTTTAGGCCAAGTTTAAACTAAACATCACTGGCAGTGCAGACTTGTCTGCATCTCAATGGCTGTTGTTGATGGACTTCTGTTTGTGACACCCAAGCTTTCAAAATGTTTTTTTCAAAATTGTCTTTTTTTTGTTCACCTGTGTCATATTTTCTTTATGCCTGTTTTTCCCTTCTCGAGCCCTCATATATTACCATTAAGCCCCAAAATTTGATGCTGTTGGGATATTGTTTTTCAATGACTTTTGCTGTTTGGTGGTACAAAATCTCAATGTTTTCCTTTTCTGCCTATTTCCTTTGCATCCCAGCTTCACCACCAAAAACTAATAATTCAGTTTTATGTGCCTTAGTTCCTGCTGGATTTGTAACTGGATGGTATCTCCACACTTGATAATTGACTTGTTTATTGATGTGGAATGTCATGAAATTATCTGATCGTTAGTGGAGCCTCTCCTTAGCCTTACAAACTCTGAGGTTGTTGTGAGGTTTTTGGTAAGGCAAGCTTAATCTCCAGGATACTGCAGAAATTTCAGAAGAGCATTAGTTTTCTTTTAATTTAGTTTTGTCATTTAGTTTTTGTTTAAACTAATGGAGTTGGAAGTAGATTGATTATTTGATTGACAATTGAGATTTAAACATTTGGAAAAGTTTAACCCTTTCTGTTTGATGTGACCATAAGTGTCTTGAAGTGTTCAAGTCAAGTTGCATTTGTCATATGCACGTGAGGTACAGGTACGATGGAAAAACTGGCTTGCAGCAGCCTTGCGAGCATGTACATTTAGACAACGTGCAGAACATAAGTTTTACATAATTTGTGCATAAATTGTACAAGACAGTTAAGAAAACACTGGAAAACTGTGCAAAGTGTTAGGTGACTAATGGTAAGTATGAGGATGGAGCCTGGAGGTTGTAGTGAAACTTGCATGTAACACACATTCACCATCCCAAAAATCAAGTAAAATGATCAAGGATTCTGTAATTTAAATTAAGTATTAGAACCTAGCACTTTGAAAGATACCAATGCTCAATTATTCTTGAAAAATGGGATCTTTTGATATTGAGGCAAGTTTTAGTTGGTCTGCAGGAAACTGACAGTGTGCCTTGACCCTGAGCTCATAAGATCAAATTAGTTCAATGTTTTGAAATTTCTAATTAGTAGTTTAGTTATTTTTGTGACTCATCTATAGGAAACATGTTGAGACTGTCAAACTATTTTGGTTTGGACTTTTACACTGGGCTGGATTCAGTTTTGCTTATCAGAGACTGCAAAACAACAATCTCACTGCTATTGTCAGATTAACTTAAATTAATTTCAGGCAGTAATAAAAATTATTGTAGCTTTATTTCACTTCAGGACCTGCAAATCAAGATACTGAAAATCAAAGTAAAACTGCAGATGCTGGAAATCTGAAATGAGAAAAGAAAATGTTTGAAGCATGCAGCAGGTCGGGTAGATCAGTGAAAAGAGAAACAGTTAATGTTTCATGTCAAAGAACCTTTATTAGAACTGGAATAGTGAGAAAAGGTAATTTTCAGTTGCAGAGAGGATGGGGGAGGGAGGAATGACGTCTCCCTTTGTCCTTGAGGCCAACTTCGCTTCCAATTGCCTGTGGCTCTAATTCACCATCCCACAGCTGGCAGACATGGTAATGTAGCGGTTAGCGTAATGTTGTTATAGCGCCAGCAACCCAGGTTCAATTCCGGCCACCATCTGTAAGGAGTTCTCCCCGTGTCTGTGTGGGTTTCCTCCAGGTGCTCCGGTTTCCTCCCACGTTCCAAAGACATACAAATTAGGAAGTTGTGGGCATGCTATGTTGGTGCCAGAAGTGTGGCGACACTTGCAGGCTGCTGCCAGAACACTCTATGAAAAAGATGCATTTCACTGTATGTTTCAATGTACATGAGACTAATAAAGATATCTGATCACTTCCTTCCTGATCTATATCTGTGCATAATCTCCTCCACTTCCCACAAAGCCCTCTTCCATCCAGGAACACTGCAGTTTTCAAGTTGCTATAAAATTTAAGAGTTTCGGATAACTCATTTTTCTTATTTGTATCAGAATTGTCTAATTCTTCTGCAAGGTCACCCATCTGTATTACAAACTCAGTTGTTCGCTCTCCACAAACGCAGCCTGATCAGCTGAGCATTTCCAGCCATTCTCCTTTTGGTTTCAGGTTTTAGCACAGCTCTACCTTGCATTTCACAGCTTTAATGTGTCTCTATTTGCTTTCTCTTATTCTAATTACCTTCATTAACCTATTAACCAAATGGCTCTGTATACATTGGGATCACCTGAGCATCCCTGGCCTCACCCTACCAGAGATGTTCTTTGTTCTATCCATCACTCCCACCCTACAATATATTTTCTCACCTTTCCCAGTTCTGGTGAAGGGCCTTTGATCTGAAATGATTTTTTTTTGGATTCGTAGATCGGAACAACACCCCCTTCAACCCACTCATCGAATGACATTGATCGTTCATATGCTTTTGTCTATTGTATAACTTTAGTCAAAGCAAGGGAGGAAAGTTTTCTTTTTGAGAAGTATAAGAAATGTAAGAGAACACGAGAGAAATCAGGAGGGCAAAAAGAGAACATGAGGTTGCTCTGGCGGACAGGGTGAAAGAGAATCTAACAGCAAATGGGTAGCAAGGAACAAAATTGCTCCTCTTGAAGATTGGCGTGATCACGTATGTATGAAGCCGAAAGAGATTGGGGAGATCATAAATGAATTTTTTGCATCTGTATTTACTCTGGAGACAAATGCAGAGACTATAGAACTGAGGCAAAAGAGTAGTGAGGTCTTGGATCATATCCAGATTACGGAAGAAGAGGTGCTGGCTATCTTGGTGAATTAAGATGGATAAATCCCCAGGGCCTGACAAGGTGACCCTTGGACCTTGTGGGAGGCTAGTGCAGAAATTGCAGGGGCCCTGGCAGAGTTATTTAATGTTCTTAGCCAGGCGTGAGGTGCCAGAGGACTGGAGGAGAGCTAATGTTAAATTGTTCAAGAAAGGCTCTAAGAATAAGCCAAGAAATTATAAACCAGTGAGCCTGATGTCAGTTGTGGGTAAATTATTGGAAGGTATTCTAAGGGACAGGATGTGTAAGTATTTGGATGGGCAGGGCCTGAGTAGGGATTGTCACATGGCTTTGTGCATGGTAGGTAATGTCTCACCAGAGTTTTTCGGAAGAGGTTACAAACAAGGTTGATGAAGGAAAGGCGGTGGACGTTGTCTACATAGACTTCAGCAAGGCCTTTGACAAAGTCCCGCATGTCAAAGTCTAGAAAGTAAAGTCACTTGGCATTCAGGATGAAGTAGTCAATTGGATTCAATGTTGGCTTAGCAGAAGATGCCAAAGAGTGGTAGTAGATGGTTACCTCTCTGATTGGAGGCTTGTGACTAGTGGTGTGCCACAGGGATCGGTGCTGGGTCTGTTGTTGTTTTTCATCTACATTAATGATTTAGATGATGTGGTAAACTAGATCAGCAAATTTGTGGATGACACCAAGATTGGGGGCGTAGTGGACAGCAAAGAAGGCAATCAAAGCTTGCAAAGTGATCTGGGCCAGCTGGGAAAATGGGCTGAAAAATGGTAGATGGAATCTAATGCAGACAAGTGAGGTGATGCAGCTTGGGAGGACAAACCAGGGTAAGACTTGCACAGTGAGTGGTAGGGCACTGAGGTGTGCGGTAGAACAAAGGGACCCGGGAATACAGATCCATAATTCCTTGAAAGTGGCATCACAGGTAAATAGGGTCGTAAAGAGAGCTTTTGGCACATTGGCCTTCATAGATCAGGGCACTGAGTACAGAAGTTGGGATGGTATGTTGAAGTTGTACAAGACATTGAGGCTGAATTTAGAGTATTGTGTGCAGTTATGGTCATTAACTACAGGAAAGATATCAATAAGCTTGAAAGAGTGCAAACAAAATTTACAAGTATGTTGCCGGGACTTGAGGACCTGAGTTATAGGGAAAAGTTGAATAGGTTAGGACTTTATTCCCTGGATAATGAGGGGAGATCTTATAGAGGTATATGAAATTGAGGGATATAGGTAGGTGAATGCATGCAGGCTTTTTCCCCTCAGGTTGGGTGAATCTAGAACTAGAGGACATAGGTTTATGGTGGTGAAATATGTAAGGGGAATCTGAGGGGAAACAGCTTCACTTAGGGTGGTGTGAGTGTGGAACAAGCTGCTGGCAGAAGTGGTAGATGCCGGTTCAATTGTAACCTTTAAGAGAAGTTTGGATAGGTACATGGATGGGAGGGGTCTGGAGGGATGTCATCCAGGTGCAGGGAGATGGGACTAGGCAGAAGGTCAGGTCTGCATAGACTAGATGGGTTGAAGGGCCTTTTCTGTGCTGTAGTATTCTATGACTCTGTTAACGTAAACATCCATAAATTATTTGAAATTGGTACTATGTATGCGCCTTTATATTGTAAGGTGCATACAGTTGTTCCTCCTTGTGGTCTGCACTTGTTTAAGATTAAGATATCTTTATTAGTCACATGTACATTGAAACACACAGTGAAATGCATCTTTTGCATAGAGTGTTCTGAGGGCAGCCCCCACGTGTCGCCATGCTTCCGGCGCTAACGTAGCATGCCCACAACTTCCTAACCCGTATGTCTTTGGAATGTGGGAGGAAACCGGAGCACCCGGAGGAAACCCACGCAGACACTGTCCTTGTCTGAGAATTGACCATTACTAGGAGCAGCAGATGTCCCCTAAATCAGCTGCTACTTGTTTCAAAGCTTTATTTGTGGCTGCAAGATGATGTGGTGAAAGGAGTTTGGTACAGTGGCATTCTCCCAAAACTACAGCATATCACTTTGTAAATTCAGTTATTCTTGAATTTGGATTTGTGTTGTGGAGTCCCTAGTTTTATTTCATGGAATTTGTTTACTTAATGTTTGTAGAACCAAGGCATTGAGGGTGGCCAGGTGTCAACATGTACAGGTGAACAATTAGATTCTGCAATGTTGACAGAATGAAAGAAATCCAGATAGAATTATTTTTGGATCACTGTTAATTAGGGCTGTGGTACATTGTTTTTGTTGATCTCTTAATCCTTTGAGAAATGACTTGAGAAGGGGTTATTAGCCTATCAAAGTCCGATACAGAGCGATCCCTTTCCCTCCTGATCCTATTCCCCTGTGGCCCCAAAATCTGTTCCTCACGTGGCCACAGACTTTCCCCTCTTGATTCTTTTTAATATGTTTACCAAAGAGCAATTTATAGTAGCCAATTAACCTACCAGCATGCTTTTGCCATGTGGGATGAAGCCAGAACACCCAGAGGTGGGGAAAAAGGGCAGACTCCACATAGACAGGCCCTGAGTCAGGATCAAACCCACGTCCCTGGAGCCATGCAGCAGCAATGCCAACTTCTGTAATGCTATGTTGCCCCAACTAAATTAGGATTCCCTGTTCCAAGAAATGTTATATATTTGTGCCTCATTTCAAATAGTGAATAATGAATGACCTCAGTAATGCATTAATAAATGTGGAAGGAATATGTCTTCAGTTCAGGTAGGATTATCACGCATTCAGAATTATCACATTTTTGGAGAGCTAGAGATGGGTGAGGGAGAACTTAGGGGAGAATTCTGTCAGCACTGGAACCGAAAGATGCCCTGGGCTTGTTAAAACAACGCATAAGAAAGAAAATCGTCAGGTTCTCAGTGTCTTGAAGCCTGTTGTACACTGAAATAAACTTACAGTTCCGCTGGTAGTTCAGAGGAATGTATGAAGTCAAAAGTCATTTTGGGTAATGCTAACTATTTCAAGGTAAACAAGAAGAAAAGGTAATGATTGTTATCAGACTGAGGAAGCCTTTTTCAAATGTAGGCAGTACTGAAAAAGGTAATTGGTTGTGAAATGAATAACTGATGTGAGAGTGCATCACTAATTGGAAAATAGTGATCACAACATTTTGTTCTAATCAAGAATGAGCATAGGCAATGAATCAATAAATATTGACCTTTACCATTGTAGTAATTGTATCAAAGGGATGAAAGGGAATATGGCCCAAATTAACTGTGCAGAAACATTGTACAGCAAGTTGACAAATCAACAATGGGGAAATTCACAAATGCATTGCATATGGAATAAAGAGAATATGCATGACATGGACAATAAATAATGGTTTAGCAGATTTATTCTAACTACCTCAAGTCGACCACTTTTGGCCTGAAACTCTCATCCATACATCATAGCAAGCAAGATGTATGCTATTTTATGTGCTGCGAATTTCCCAGCAGGTGAGAAAAGCATGGTGGCTTAGATAGTCAGCTGTCTCTGGCAGATAGGTTTTCCATGTTTTGAGAGCATAGGAAATTTTCAGTAATCTTCAGAAATACTCTCCAATATTCCAGGCTCTCTTTTTAAATACAGCTTGGGCACAAACTCAGACTGAAGCAATGCAAACCACACAGAAGTCATCTCTTGGAAGGGTGCTGTGGTTGTAATTTTATCCTTGGAAAGTTCACTTAAAATTTGTGCTGTATTTTAAATGTGCAATTTATTCAAATATAATATGTGCTTTCAGGAGTGGTGGACACATCTATGGTTGAATGAAGGTTTTGCTTCCTGGATTGAGTATCTATGTGTTGATCACTGCTTCCCAGAATATGATATCTGGACCCAGTTTGTATCTGCTGACTACACACGAGCTCTAGAACTTGATGCTCTTGACAGCAGTCATCCAATTGAGGTAAGGCTGCTTCTCCTCGCAGGTTCTGTGGAGATGTAGCAATGCTTTGATGCTGTATCCCACAACAAGCCAGAAACATTCATTTTTGTAACATGGGTTTTAAAGTTTGTCAAATGAACAACATTTGTTGAAAGTCGCTTTCTATGCCCTATGTAATTTAACTTTGTTCCATGGATTTAATGTGCTTGCATCTATATTTTTAAATTACTTTTCTACACTTATTTCATGCTAATTTTCTTTTAGTTTTCATGCCCATTAGAGTTTAATGGGCATCAACAGCCCTAAAGTATATAACTGGTCATTCTGTAAGCCAAGGTAATGAAGACTATCTGTTTCGTGTGCAGAATTATCGAGATTTGTATCCAGTACCAAGATCTTCCAATCTACATAGTTATGCACTTCCCTGTAGAAGTCCATACATAGCAGTTGGATGGAAAAATCCTGATCCAATTCTTGGCCCAGGGACACTGCAATGTTTTGATGTCCCAGAAAGGTGCACCTCAGATCTGGTGGGATCATCCTGATCAGCTATTTTTTTTCAGCTATACTTCAGGGCAAAACTCCCAAAATGATGCAAAGCACCCTTCAACTATAGAAGCAGTCTAATAACGCTTTCTGCTGTGGAACATTAATGTAATTAATTTAATTGGGATATGAAACCTTGTGATGGAGAATTTAATTTAGGAGATTGTTTTCCTGGCATTATTATATTTTTCTGCACCAGTCACTGTCAACTGCAAAATTAGTGCCCTTGTTGAAATAATAATTAGCTACCTCACAGCCTGGAGACCAGGAAATTTAAAGAGAAAAAGCAGCCAGTTTATAATGGGTTTCAATATTCTGCCAAAACACCATCTGAATCTTTTGAAATATATGATCACTAATGGGTCAGCACTATACTAAAGCTGACATTAAACTTTGCCTGTTAGATCATCACTGTTGGTGGGGCTGAAGATTAAGTGATGACATTATTGTTGATCAATGTGTCTGGAGAGCCATTTGCACAGTCACCACTTAAATTTTTAAGATTTTTTTTGCATGCAAACAGTTATATGGTGATTTTTGTTGGTGCCCCTCAAGCAAGTAAGTCATGGTGCAAGACTGAATCATCAACTAAGCATGGTGTCTTTGCTCAAGTTAATTTACCACAAGATGATTTTGTTGCATGCGAGAACAAATTGCACTGCACTGACAAAAAAGTCAATTGTGTTGAAGACTCCATGGATTTCTGGCTGTTCCCATCTGTGGCAGGATTCAGGAACCAGCTGAATTCGGACAGAGCCCTTGAGGAATATAAAGGAAGCAAGAAAGAATTTAAACAAGAAATCAGGAGTGCTAAATGTGTCCATGAAATGCCCCTGGCAAGTAGGATTAAGGAAAATCCCAAGGCATTTTATATATACATTTAAAACAAGAGGATAGCTGGGGAGAGGGTAGGACCACTCAAGAATTTATGTCTGGAATCAGAGGAAGTGGGTGAGGTACTAAATGAGTGCTTTGCATTGATATTCAGCAAGGAGAGGGAAATGGAGGATAGTGAGATCAGAGAGGGGTATGTTGGTGTCAGGGAGGTGGTGGTATTGGGTCTTTTGAAGAACATTTGAGGTGGGTAAATCCCCAGGGCCTGATGGGATCTATTCCAAGTTATTGAGAGAGGCAAGAGAGGAGATTGCTGACTCTTTGATACAGATCTTTGCATCCTCTTTAGCCATAGCCAAAGTCCCAAAGGACTGGAAAATATCCAGTGTTGTACCTTTAGGAAGAGCAGTAAGGCTAATCCAACTTCTTCACCTTTTAAACGAAATTAAAAGTGAAATGTATCTTTTTAAAGGTTGCAGTAGGACATCCAGCAGAAGTGGATGAAATATTTGATGCAATTTCTTATAGCAAAGGAGCATCAGTAATTCGAATGCTACACAATTACATTGGTGATGTGGTAAGATTCTTTAAGCTCAATTTAGCAACGTGTTAGTGATTTGTGATTTCATATTTAAACAGATTTGGGATGTATAGAATTTGAGCTTTTCAAAAGTTCAAAAATGCAACCTGTTTTGATGTCTGTATTTGAAAGCTGACAATTCTGTATTGATGTTCGAACATTAATATCTGTAATTAGCCAATCAATACTGTAGCACCATAATCTGGCTGGGGAGTGAGGTGTGGGTACGTTTATCCCTTGCTATTTTCATATCTCTCTCCCTCCCCATGTTACAATTATAGATATACGTTTGAGTAGCACTCTTACCCGAGTTGGATTACTGTGGCTCAAACCTTGTTCCAGAGACTAAACCATAGGGTGATACCCGAATGCACTACTGATGGTCATAGGTGCAGTGTCAGACCTACCATTCTTTTTAAAGAAATCATTTAAATGTCTGCCCCGGTAGTTGCAAAATAACCCTCAGCAATGACTGAATAAAAGCAAAAGCAGGGTATTTTCCTGATACCATGCCCAGTATTTGCATTTCATGCATCACCTAAAATAAATGATCTGGCCCTTATTTAACTGTTGGTGGGAGCTTGCTGCACACAAATCAGCTGTCGTGTTTCCCCACATCACAACAGTGACAGGGCTTCAAACGTGACTCATTGGCTATAAAGTGCTTCAGAACTTCCTAAAGTCATGAAAGATGCTAAATAAATGTAGTTTTTCTTTCTTATTCTTACTATGTAAAAGGTCAAATGAAAATTCTGGAGCTACAGAGTGAGATAATCAATCACTGTAGAGAGAAAAAATCAATTTAATCTATGGGGTATAAGTGGTTCATCAGGACTGAATTCTGATGAAGGGCTTATCCCTGCAGCATTAACCTGTGTTTTCTCTTTGTAGCCTACCCTGCTGTTTATTTCCAACATTTTTTTTGTGTGTATTTCTTTGTCATAATTTGATTGTAGGTGTAAACACATACCTCCTGTTGTAAGAACTGAAAACCCAGCTATCAAGCTGCTCTACATCCAAACAGGTTTTGTACTCTAATTTAAAAGTGTATGTTTTTTTTTGAGGGGGGGGGTTGTTGGGGGGCAGAGGAGATGTGAATAAGGGATACCAGGAGGTGATCACAGGCTGTAATTTGTTTGGGTATCATGAAAGAAATGCTTCATTAAAGTGCGAACCCTATAATTTCCCCTCTGTAATATATAAACCACTTTTCTGAGATCTTAAACTATATTTTACATGGCAGCATTAGTGCCATGGATGTGATCAATTAATCCATGATCATGCTTAAACTGTAGTATTTTTAATTGAAATGGAATTGCCAAAAGTATATTTTAAAATATTTAATTGAAAATATAATTGATAAAACAATTTATTCCTGCCAATTGGACCAGTATTTAAAATGCCTTGTATTGTTAACAAGTTTAAAACATTGATATTTTGAGTTTGTAGAACAAAGATTCAACAAATCAAAATACAGTTTTTCTAGTGTAGCTTTTGCATGCATTATTAAACTGATGCTGTGATTTTCCATAAACCATGGCTACAGGACCAGGGTCATGCTCATTCACAGACCTCCTTTGTCTACAGTCTTAAGTCAAGTTATGAAGCATTGTGCAACTGGTTCTAGAGCTGGGGAAGGAAACAGGTGGGGTGACAGAAGAAAGAGTGAATTTGTAATCATCATCTGCATTTCTGCAGAGTACTTAAAAACAGAAGTTTCAGGATCATTAATCTTGATATTAGTGTTCTTTAGATCTGGCAAGGTTACTGAAACTACTCTGCAGTCTATTGTTACAATGCAAAATTGTCTTAAAGATAAAGCACAGATCATCCCCTTGTCCTTATCACATGTTTACATAGTCCAGGCATGTGGGCATCAAGATATATGATGAAATACTTAAACCTGAAAGTTTCATAATAAGATCTTCATGTCCTACTTCACGTAGGTGGGCCCAGTTGCATCAGGCCTTGTGCAGGAGTTCATAACAACTCTGAGTATATCTGCAAGTCATGGCAGAGGGCTGAGGAAAAAAATAAACCCTTCAAGGTCAAGTTACAATTCTTTCCATTTTCCTTAGCTGTTGTTTTTGCAGAATTTTAAATGAGAAAACATTTTGAACCATAACATTTAAGAGCTTTCACAATTAAATATTAATTTTTCATTTTTTTTTTAAAGTATACTATTGCCATAAAAGTGGCATGCTTTCTAATTAGGATAGCAGTCTGTGCTAAAACACATTGGGTTTTATCTTGCCACCTTGTTTTTTTTTTCATTAGCCTAGAAATAATTGCCTGAGATATAAAAATGCAAATGTTTGACATAATTACATAACAGTTCTCTGTCAGCTGTTTTTGAAAGAAAAATAATCCATTGAGATTGAAATGAGTTACAACTCCTTTTAAAATAGACGAGAAATGTTGCAAATGTTTCAAATGTTTGTACATTAAAATTGCAAGCAATATTTCCAGGCTAATCAAAGCACAGTGGGCAGTAGCTGTGGTCACTGAGGTTGAGTGCAGAAGCATTTGTTTCAGCACCAAACCTTGTGAATGATCAAATGATTGTAGAAATTTTGGGAGAGGGGGTTTGGGTTCCCCCCCACACCCTTTCAGAAATCAGGAAGGACAAGATCGGCATGACACCATGTCTTACAAATTCCATTAAAACAATTTAAATATTGTATTTTGCCGTATCAGAGTTCTGATGCTAAATGTAGATGTACTTACTGACCAGACTTCTTTTCTCTTCCATTTATCAAAACAAAAATTCTTCAAATTTAATACCATTTAGCCCAACAACTACAATCTTCTGTGTAGATTTCTAATTATCTTGGTACAATGCTGTCATTTTATTTGAAAGAATATATGGACAGTAATTGATAGGTTACAGCAAGTATTGGGTATGACTCATTTTCTTTAACTGTTTTTGTTAGTAAGCATCTGGTAATACAAGAGTAATGAAATGGTCCATGGAAGAGGCAAGCAAGACTGCAGTTTGCTGTTAATTGCTTTATACTTTGTGTGTATTGGCAGAATAAACTGATTTTAAAAGGGGTCATGTCATAATTTTTCAATTTTATTGATTTTGGGTTAGGATGTTATCTGTACTTATTACCTTTATTGATTAGTTAATTGTGTTTAAAAATGTCTCCTTACAGGACTTCAGAAAAGGAATGCACTTGTACTTGACAAAATTTCAAAATAAAAATGCAGCAACAGGTAAGCATAATTCAGCTTAAAAGCTCAGTGGAGGAAGTCTTTGTGGAATAGGTTTTTGGAAGAAAAGTAGGGAGTTATCCTCTGCAGCAACAAAATAAACTGAGCAGATCAAAGGGATGGTCAAAGTTTCGAGTTGAGATCCTGCATCAGTGTATAGAGAGGACGGCCACTATGTAAAAGTGAGGGGTGAGACAGTCTGATAGGTTGAACCAGATGAGGGGGAGACGATGGGCACATGGAACCTGGTAGGGGAGATGGGGGGGGAAAGGAAAGGTGAACCAAGGCAGAAGAAATTCTGGTGGGTAATGACCAAATGAAACTAGGTAAGGGAGAGGAAGAAGGTAACTATGGGGGAGGGATTGAAATGGTGAACAAAGGGAGAGGGAACTAGGGTGCACTGGTGGGAATGGGAAAGGCACTGGTGTGGGTTACTGAAATTGGGGAAAATTCAGTGTTCACACCATTGGGTTGTAGGCTACCCAAGCAGAATGAGGTGTTGTTCTTCTGCTTTGCGTTTGCCCTCAGCGTTGCAGTAGAGAAGGCCAAGCACAGACAGGTTGGTGTGGGCAGGGGAGATGAAATGACATGCAACCAGAAGCCAAAGCTTGCTTTTGAGGTGGGCACAGGTGCTCTGCAAACTGGTTGCCTAGTCTACACTTGGTCTTGCCGATGTAGAGAAGAGCACATCATGAGCACTGAATGCAAGAGACGTGAATCTTTGCTCACCAGGAAGGGCTGGTTACGTCCATGAATGGTGGTGAGAGGAGCTGAAGGGCCAAGTACTGCACCTCCTAGAGGAAAGTTCCAGGGGACAGGGAGAGGTGGGTGGGAAGGGATGAACAGACCAGGGCATCATGGGAGAGTAGTCCTGCAGAAGGTGGGGAGAGGGGAAGATGTGCCTGGTGGTGGGATCCCGTTGGAGCTGGCAGAAATAGTGAAGGATGATGTGCTGGATGTGGAGGACAGTGGGGTGAAAGGTGAGGACCAAGGGAACTCTATAATGCCTGGGAAGGTGGGGGCATGGGTGAGAGCAGGTGGGTGGGAAATGGAGGAAAAGCGTGTGAGGAGAAGCCATGTTTCCAAAAGGGGGACATTTCAACAGTCCGAGAACAGAAAGCCTCATGTTGAAAACAGATGCAGTGGAGACGGAGAAACTGAGGAAGAAATGGTGTCCTTACAGGAGACAGCATGGAGGTGTACTTGAGGTAGCTGTAGGAGTCCATGGGTTTATAGTAGATATCCATGGTTAATTTGTTTGTTGAGATGGAGGCACGCCCAGTAAAGAAAGAGAAGTGTCAAACGTAATCCAGGTGAATTTGAAGGTAAGGTGGAAGATGCTGGCAAAGGTGATAAAATTGACGAGTTCTTCATGAGGGAGTTGGCCTTTTTCTGATTTACATTCTAACCTCTATCATTTCAAAAGCCTGTGATTAGGTCAAGCTTCTGCATCCAGGGCATAATTAACAAAGTAGCTATAATGTAAACATTGGTTATGTGAATTGCATTAAAATATTTGGGAGATGGGTTAAGATCTTGTATTATTTGGACTTGTAAGCTTTGATTTAATTTGGCTAGCAAGAAGATTAGGGGTGACACAAGGTCATTTTTTAAACTTACCAAGCTGTCTTGATCAGGATGGAAACAGATTCAGAAGTCATTTTTCAAAAGGGAATTGGATACACTTTTACAAGGTGGCATTGGGCTGCAGCAACAGAACTGAAGTTGGACAAATTAGCTTTTTCAGTGACAGCACAGAGGCAAGGAGTTGAATAGCCTGCTATTGCTATGTTGTTCTGTGGTTTTATGTAATTAAGCTTAAATTTTGCAAGCTTCCTTGAAAATTTTTAAATGAAGCATTTTGTTTTTGAAGTGAAAAGAATATCTGGCTCATAGTTTTTTCTTAAGGTTGTATGACACCTGGTTAGTTCCTGGTAGAGTGTGAAATAGCTAGGCTACAGTGAAATGGAGCTGTTCTGTAATGCAAGTGATTTACCCCTTTAACTGACATCATGGTGCTTCATGAGGGTAGGGAGTCAAATGGTTTATCTTTTTAGGTTACACAGCCTAAGTTTGGAAGGTGTGAATTGCATAAAAATGGTTGGAAAATACTTGGTGTATTTTGTCTACAAAACAAATTCAAGATGGTTCCAATTAATTGTGTGTCCAATTAATATCTATCGCAATTTATAGGTTCAACAGAAAGAAAGAACTTTATTCCTATCCTTCATGTTATGGTGACTAAGTTAGAGAGACAAATTTAACTATATAGTGGCAAAGTATATGCACTTGCATAAGTAGCTTTGTGGTGTGATGTCAAATACTTTAGATTTTATAATATAAAATTTCTATCCCCTTCCACCAGTATCTTGAGAAGCCAGTATTGGAAAATTAAGTCTGCTGGATTTTTCATTCTTTCTCTTGAGCATTCCCTTGGGGTCATGGGTACCTTTCATTCAGTTCTGTGGGTTCTAATGTGGCTGATGAGGTCATTGGGGGACCTGTAGACTCTACCACGGCTGTGACAGGAGGCACTTGACAGATGGAATGTGGGAAGTGGTGCACTCTTGCCATTTATGATGACTGTGTGCTCTTGACAAATGGACTGGAGGTTTGAAATGTCAGCCTTAATGTTGCTGATCTGTTTTGAGCAATCATTGGTACATTCTTGTAATCTCTGGTAAGTCATCTCTTGCAGTGATGGAGCTTGGAGTAGAATGTCTGTTTTGGAGCTGACCGTGTAATTGTAGCCTTGGAAATGGTGCTGATGTTGGTTTATCTGATGGAGGATTTTGCAGAGACTTTTGGTATTTTAAATTCTGAGGTGTATGCTGTACATGGTCTATGTCTCAGTACAAATAGGGGAGCAAGGCTTTCTGCTATTCAGTAGACCATGAGCTTAGTGCTGAGTTTTCTACATGTTGTGTAAATGCTTGGCATAACTTCCTTGCTGTAGTACTCTTGATAAAGCCTTGAACCGCATTGTTTTTGTGTACAACAGCCTCTTTAACTTGCCTAACAATGTTTAGAGATTTGGAAACGTACTCTCCACAGAGCTCTGATCCCCTATCCCGTTTCACAATTTGTATTGCCTCATGTAAATACACACGTGACCTCTCAAGCTCTTCCGCCATTTAATGGTTGATCTCACTAACCTCAACTCTGCATTCCCATCTATTCTTGGTAACCTTCTGCCCATTGCTTATCAAGATTCTACGTGCCTGTGCCTTTCAAAACAAAAACTAATTCTTGTTCCCACCAGCTTTTGAGGAAGGAAGTGCCAAAGAAGCATTTTTGAAAAAAAAAATCACCACTCTCTCTCGCATGTGTTCACATATTGGCAACCCGTTATTTTTAAACACTAACTCCTAATTCTAGATTCTCCCAAAAGGGGAAACATCCTCTCCCCATCCACCTTGTCAAGACTCTTCAGGGTTTTGTTTCAATCAAGCCCTCTGTCTAAGCTGCAGCTAGACAGCTGCATGTCTAGCCTTTTATCATTACCTATCTTGCGCATTTTGGGTATTGGTCTAGGACACCTCTGGACTGCTTCAATCTCATTAACATCCTTCCTTAAAAAAAGAATCTAATGCTGCACACAGTACTCCAGATGTGGTCTCAGCAATGCCCTATTAATTGAAGCTAAATCCCCCAACTTTAGTATTCAATTGCCCTTGCAAACGTAACATTCTGTCAACTTTCCTAATTATTTGCTGTTTCTGAATTCTTTTGATTCATGCCATAGGCCACTCAGAGCCTTGTGTCTCAGAGATCTGCAGTCTTACCATTTAGTTTTCTTATTTTCCTGCCATTTCTCCACATTACGCTGCATCTGCCAGATCTTTGTTCTCCCATTTAACCTATACAATTTGCTTTGTGGTATCTCGTGTCCTGTACACAGTTTACTTTCCTGATCCATTTTTGCTTCATGGACCCATTTAGCAGCCATGCCTTTTGTTCCTTCGTCCAAGTAATTTACATAAATTGTAAAAAGTTAAGGTCCCTGCACCATTTCCTGTGGCACACCACTTCTTACATCTTCCCAGCCAGGAAAAGTTTCATTTATGCCAATTTCCTATTAACCAGCCAAGCTTCTATTTATAATAATATCTCCTGTATCTTAAACTTTTTATTTTTCACAATAATGGTTACAGCGTTTTATTAAATTACTCTGAGAAGCCTGTGATCCCTTTTTATTCACACCACATGTTACATCTTCAAAGAATTCCTGTAAATTGGTTAAAAGTGATTTCCCTTTCACAAACAATGTTGACTTTGGCTCATTATTGGAATTTTTTAACTGCACTACAGTAACAATGATTGCTTCTAATCTTTCCTTGAGAGATGCAAAGCTTAACTAACCTACAGTTTTCCTTATTGAGTAAAGGAGATAGATTTGCAAAATTCTAATCTAATTTCAGGAATTATGGAAAATTAAAACCAATTCATCAACAATCTCACTAGCCTCTTCTTTCAAGTCTCAAGGATGAAGTCCATCAGGACTTGGGGGTTTGTCAGCCAGTAGCTCTAACAATTTGTTTAGTACTATTTCTCTAGTGATTGTAATTCTTCTGAATTCCTCTCTCAATTCCAATTCTTGATTTACAGCTACTTAGTATAAAGGGGATTGATGGGGCAGAGATTGTTAGGTGTGTCCAGGAAGGATTCCTGACAGTATGCGGACAGGCCGACTAGAGGAGGGGCCATTCTGGACGTGGTTCTAGGCAATGAGCCTGATCAGGTTTCAGATCTCTCGGTGGGAGAGCATTTTGGAGATGGTGACCATAACTCCTTGACCTTTACCATAGCCTTGGAGAGGGATAGGAGCAGACAATATGGGAAAGTATTTAACTGAGGGAGGGGGAATTACGATGCGATTAGGCAGGAGCTTGGGGTGTAAATTGGAAACAGATGTTCTTGGGGAAGGGCACAGTGGAAATGTGGAGGTTGTATAGGGAGTACTTGCGTGGGGTTCTGGAGAGGTTTGTCCCACAGGCAGGGTAAGGATGGTAGAGTGAAAGAACCATGGTTGACAAGAGACATAGAATGTCTTGTCAAGAGGAAGAAAGAAGCTTACCTAAAGTTTAGAAAGCATAGATCAGACAGGGCTCTGGAGAGTTACAAGGTAGCCAGGAGGGGACTTAGGAGAGCTAGAACAGGGCATGAGAAGTCCTTGGCGAGTAGGATTAAGGAAAACCCCAAGGCATCCTACACGTATGTGAAGAATAGGAGGATAACTAGAGTGAGGGTGGGACAGATCAGGGATAAGAGGAAACATGTGCCTGGAGTTGAAAGAGGTAGGGGAGGTCCTTAATGAATACTTTGCTTCAGTATTCACCAGTGAGAGAGACCTTGATGTTTGTGAGGATGGCGTACGATAGGCTGATACACTAGGGCATGTTGACCTGAGGAAAGAGGATGTGCTGGAACTTTTGGGAAAAACATTAGGATAGATGTCACCAGGGCCAGATGGGATATATCCAAGGTTATTACGGGAAGTGAGGGAAGAGATTACTGCGCCCTTGGTGATGATCTTTGTGTCCTCACTGGCCACAGGAGTAGTGCCAGATGATTGGAGGGTGGTGAATGTTGTTCCTTTTTTTAAGAAAGGAAGTAGGGATAACCCTGGGAATTACAGACCAGTGAGTCTTACTTCAGTGGTGGGCAAGTTACTAGAGAAGGTTCTTAGAGACAGGATTTATGGACATTTGGAGATGCATAGGCTGATTAGGGACAGTCAGCATGGCTTTGTGAGGGGCAGGTCATTCCTCATGAGCCTGATTGAATTCTTTGATGATGTGACAAAGCACATTGATGAAGGTAGAGCAGTGGATGTAGTGTACATGGATTTTAGTAAGGCGTTTGATAGGGTTCCTTATGGAAGGCTCATTCAGAAAATCAGGAGGCACGGGATCCAGGGAAACTTGGCTGTGTGGATTCAGAATTGGCCCACCCATAAAAGGCCGGTGGTAGTAGATGGAGCGTATTCTGCCTGGAAATCGGTGACCAGTGATGTTCCGCAGGGATCTGTTCTGGGACCCGTGCTCTTTGTGATTTTTATAAATGACTTGGATGAGGATGTGGAAGGGTGGGTTAGTAAGTTTGCTGATGATAAAAAGGTTGGTGGTGTTGTGGATAGTGTAGAAGGTTGCTGTAGATTACAACAGGACATTGATAGGATGCAGAGCTGGGCTGAGAAGTGGCAGATGGAGTTCAACCTGGCAAAGTGTGAAGTGATACACTTCGGAAGATTGAATTTGAAGGCAGAATACAAGGTTAATGGCAGGACTCTAGTGTGGAGGAATGGGGGGGTCTTGGGGTCCACGTCCATAGATCCCTCAAGGTTGCCACGCAGGTCGATAGGGTTGTTAAGAAAGCGTATGGTGTGTTGGCCTTCATTAGTCGGGGTATTGAGTTTAAGAGCCACGAGGTAATGTTGCAGCTCTATAGAACTCTGGTTAGACCACACTTGGAGTATTGTGTTCAGTTCTGGTCGCCTCATTATGGGAAGGATGTGGAAGCTTGAGAGAGGGTGCAGAGGAGATTTACCAGGATGCTGCCTGGATTAGAGAGCATGTCTTATGAGGATAGGTTGAGCGAGCTAGGGCTTTTCTCTTTGGACAGGAGGAGGATGAGAGGTGACTTGATAGAGATGTACAAGATAAGAGGCATAGATCGAGTGGACAGTCAGAGACTTTTTCCCAGGGTGATAATGGCTAACATGGGGGTGTAAATTTAAGGTGATTGGAGGAAGGTATAAGGGGGATGTCAGGGGTAAGTCTTTTATAGTGATGGGTGTGTGGAATGCACTGCTGGCAGAGATTATGGGGCAGATACATTAGGGATATTTAAGAGACTCTTAGATAGCCACATGAATGATAGAGAAATGGAGGGCGATGTGAGAGGGAAGGGTTAGATCGATCTTAGAGCAGGATAAAATGTTGGCACAACATTGTGGGCCTAAGGGCTGTAATGTTCTATGTACTTCTGGGATGTTACTATCAGTGAAGACTTCCCCTCATTTTTCCTTTTAAAAATGAATTTCTTCACACTACTCAGCTTTAATTTTTTACCTGATACACATCGGCCATTTCATCAGTCTGTCTTTGCTACTAAACTCTTTTCTTAGTTTTGTGCCATCTAATATTGAAATTACACAGTGTAAGTTGGTGACATGTATAGCTGTGGTGTTTTTTTTAAACTGTCTCTTGTGTGACGATAACTTTCTGTTGCTGCTGTTAGTAAACCTTTAATTTTTTTTCTCTGTGTTTCTACATGAATTGAGAATAATAGATATCTGAGAATGATTTCATGGCTATAATCAATGGTAGGATTTTAATTACAGTGTGAGCTGAGATTAGATTACTACCTTGAATCACCCTGCAATATCTATTGGTTTTTTTTTTAGTAAAGGAGTAATTCTCTTTGCAAGGTTTAATCTGAAGTGTGAACAAAATAATGATGAGAAGTGAGTGTAACAGTGATTATAGGGCATGGTGCATCCACTTGTGTGATTGTGATCTAGACACTGGTTAAGTACCTCCTCTCATTGATGTTGGAATTTTGGTAATTTTGACCAGTTCCTTGTGAGATCTTCCAGAATGCAAAATGAATTACATTAAGTTTTTTTAGTATTTTAGCATCAAGAAAATTGCAATTGTGACAGCTATTTGACAGATTTATCTGAAGTTCAGTTGCAACAAAATAGAATGGATTAGTGTTCACTGCCCTTGCCATCCCCAACCCAAGGAAACATGACCACTGTGCCCACATTCGAAAGTGCTGTATTCCTCAACATCGTTATTTGGATGTATACCCACCACCAATTTGGATACATCAAAAGGGAAGTAGGTTAGATGCAAAATTTATATTCCATTGTTGAGTAAGCTGATTTCATTTTGCCCGTTTGTGTTTATAATAAGAGGGCAGGAAAATTGAGCTTGAGTAGAACAGCACTGATGATGTTGAATGGTAGAGCAGGCTCGGACTTTGTACAGGCCTACTCCGAGTCCTATTTCTGTTGTTTCCACAAGTTTTCTTTTTATTTGTCATGTGTATATATAAAGATCAATTATCTTTCCATTGGTGTCTCACCCCGACTTCTATATTTCTGTTAACATCTTATACATAGTTGTAGATTTGTTTTGAGTTTTTGAAATGGGCACATCGAGGGCCCCTTGTGAAAGTATTTTACGTTTCATTTTATTTTTTTTTTACAGAGGATCTTTGGAGCTGTTTGGAACAAGCCAGTGGAAAGCCTATTAATGCTGTAATGAGCTCATGGACAAAACAGATGGGATTTCCTCTCATTTATGTGGAAGAAAAACAGGTGAGTTACTTAGAACAAGTGTATACATCATATCTGTTGACAGAGTGGGAATGGGTTGTGGAATTATAGGAACTTGCATCACAGGTAAACTGGCTTCACAATGACAGGTGAAATGAAGGATGAGGTCCTGCAATTTGAACATGGGTAGCTAGGTAGCAAATTTTAAAAAAAAATCAGGACCTCAAGGTTGTAATCTCTAGGTTACTTCCAGTGCTATGTGCTAGTGAGTAAAGGAATAAGGGATAGGCCAGATGAATGCAAGGTTGAAGAAATGGTGTAGGAGGCAGGGCTTTAAACTTCTGGATCACTGGGGCCACTTCTGGGGAAGGCAGGACATGTACAAGGTGGGCCCAACCTCGTGGGGGTGCAGTTTGCTAGAGCTGTTGTAGTTTGAACTAATTTGGCAAGGTACAAGGACACGTGAGTACAGTAAAATGTGGGAGCCAACAAATAAAGGAGGAAAACTTGGCCTTCAGGCATGTGGGAGGAATGCACTGCTGGATTGCTTCTATCTTAACACAGATTCTGATAAGAAAGGCTGATAACTGAGGGCAGTGATTAACATGGGAATATGATATTGTTGCTATGATGGAGACTTGGTTGAAAGATGGGCAGAGTGGCAAACATTACAAGGTATAGAATCTTCATGGGGGATGTAAAAGAGGTGGCAGCACTGCAGTATTAAATCACAGAATGCATTCTGCAGAAAGGAGGGAAGGTAATCTAGAGGTTTCTTCAAATAAGACCCTATGGTTGGAGCTTAGCAACAAAAGGGGGATGATCACTTTGCCAGAGAGGTGCACTACAGGCCTCCAAACAGCCATCAGGGAATGGCAGAGCCAATACTAGAGACCCAAGTGATCTGCCTGGAGCCAGATGAAACAGGTGAAGTCTTAAATGAATACTTCTCATCAGTATTCACAGTAGAAAAGGATATTGTAGTTGCAGGACTAGACAAGTTAACAATGGGAGCATGATGTGTCCCAAACAACGCCTATAACTAAAGAGGAGAGGGGGACAAGTCATCCATACACACAAAGTGCCTGTTCTATGCTGTATGACTCTGGGAGGTTGCTGTTCAGCCCGTGGAGTCTTGTGACATTCAAAATTGTTTCCTTCTGAAATTACTTAACCGACTTGCATTTGGAAAAATGATTACTTTCTTTCATCACCCTCCAGATGATTAGCCCATCACCACACATTGTTTCAAAATACATGATGTAAAATTTGGAAAAGAAAACTTGGTTGAAATAGTTTCTTTAACAGGCAGAACTCTGCTGGAGATGCAGCAAGGTATACAAGCACACCATGAGGAGCGAGTCCCCACTAGTTATGTGGCTGGCTTTGATTTATTGCCTTTAATTTAAACAAGCCATGTAATTTTTTTTTGTACAGGAAACCAGCTTCTTAAAAGTAAATGTTGTGCGTGGATGACTTGTCCCCTCTCTTAATTAGTTCCGCAGGACTGAGGATGGCTTGCTTCCATTCCAGTTCTGTGGCTTCTGAGTTACAAAGATCCACAGACTGCCACGGATGAGGCAGATTGGGCAGGCAATTGGATGGATTGTTTGGGATGCTGGCATGCTCCTTTCACTGCTTGCATGTGGATGCGTCATGTTCTTATTGTTGACTTGAGGTCCTCATGTTATAGTCATACAGCACTGAAATGAGTTATTTGGCTCACCACATCTGTACTGACCTTTTTGCTCATCTATGCTAATCCCATTTGCCTCCATTAGGTCCTTGCCCTTTAATACCTTGCCTATTTAAGTGCCTCTCTAAATGCTTCTTAAATGTCATGAATGTACTGTATCTGATTCCACCACCTCCTCTGGCAGCAAGTTCTGGATGTAATAAACCATTCAAATCCCCTTCCTCTCACCTTAAACGTAGTGTTGCAGTTGTACGAAACATTGGTTAGACCACACTTAGTGTTGTATTAGAATGGAAGGCTGTAGTTATAAGGAGAGAGTGGCTAGGCTGAGTTTATTCTCACTGGAATGTAGCCTGAGGGGTGACCTTATAGAGGTTTATAAGATTATAAGAGGCATAGATAGGATAGAATCTTTCTCCCGTGGCAGGGGAATTTAGGAACTACAAGGCACAGGTTTAAGGCAAGGTGAGAAATTTAAGGGAGATCTGAGGGTTACGTTTTTCACAAAAAGGATGGTGAATATCTGGAATGAGCTGCCAATGGAGGCGGATACAATTACAATAGTTGAAATGGTTGAAAGAATGGTGGATGGGTACTTGGTAGGAAAGGCATATAGGGATATGGGCATAATGCAGGACAATGGGATTAGTGTAAATATACATCATGGTCGGCATGGATGAGGTGAACTGAAAGGGTCTTTTTCTGTGCTGTACATTTTTATGATTGTGTAATGATAAACCTTTGCCTCTTACTTTTTATACCCCTGTCAAAGGAAAAAGATTCTCTCTGCCCTATCCATGCCTCTTGTAGTTTTATTTCCCTCCATCAGGTCAGCCCTCAGATTCCTTCACTCCAGGGAAAACAAACCCAGCCTATCTGATCTCACCCCATAACTGAAGTCCTCCAATCCAGGCAACATCCTGGTAAATCACCTCTTCACTCTTTCCAGCACAAACACATCTTTCATATAGTGTGGTGACCAAAACTGTACACAATGCACCAAGTGCAGTCTCACCAGTGTTTTGTAAAGTTGCAACATAACATCACAACTTTATTTTATGCTCTGACACGTGAAGGCAAGCATGTCATTTGCCTTC
The DNA here is from genome assembly GCF_009764475.1 of Pristis pectinata. Classification (NCBI taxonomy): domain Eukaryota; kingdom Metazoa; phylum Chordata; class Chondrichthyes; order Rhinopristiformes; family Pristidae; genus Pristis; species Pristis pectinata. The sequence continues at coordinate 4,064,885 of NC_067429.1, read as the reverse complement.
ACCACCCTATCTACCTATGTTGTCACATTCGGGGAACTGTGGACTTGAATCCCAAGTTCCTCTTTTCAACATTCCTTAGCACCTACCATTTACTCTATACGTCCACCCTATTTTGACTTCCCAAAATGCATCACTGCACGCTTGTCAAGATTAAATTCCATCTGCCAACACTTTACCCAACTTTCTATCTGATCTATATCCTGCTGTAGGCAACCCTCTTCACTATCCACAACAACAATCATTCTGTCATTCGCAAACTCACTAATCACACCTCCTCTACATTCACGTACAAGTTGTTAATATCTATCACAAACAACAAAGGTCCCAACAAAGATCCCTGCAGTACACCACTGGTCTCAATTTTCCAATCAGAAAAGCAATCTTCGACCACCACCCTCTGTCTCCTATCACCAGATCATTTTTGGATGCAATTAGCCAGCTCGCTTTTGGATCCCATGTGTCTTAACCTTCTGGACCAGCCTAATATGCTCTTCCTTGTCTGTATGGACTTAGTAAGGCATGACAATGTCTACTGTCCTGTCTTTCTCATTCTTCTTAGTTACCACCTCAAAAATCTCAATTAAATTAGTGAGGCAGGATTTCCCTCACACAAAGCCACAATGACTATCCCTGATCAGCCATGGCTTTTCCAAATGTACGTAAGAATAAGATTTTTTTCCAATAATTTCCCTACAACTGATGTAGTTACCTGGTTTATCTCTACTCTTAAATAAAGGAACAACGTTAGCTATTCTTCAGTCTTCTGGCACCTCACCTGTGGCTAATGAAGATACAAATATCTCCGTCAGGACCCCAACTATCTCCTCCCTTGCTTCCCATAGCATCCTGGGATAGATCTAATCCAGTCTTGGGGACTTACCAACCTTTATGCGTTCCATGATATCTAACACCTCTGCCGCATTAATACTAATATGCTTAAGACTATCAATATGTTTGTTCCTAAACTCTATCTTCCACATCTTTCTCCATGGTGAACACAGATGAGAAGTATTCATTTACCTTGAACTCTTACTAACTCTTTTAAAAGACTTTCACTTGTCAGGTGTCATTTTACCCACAATTATCTGCTCTCGCTCTATTTTCACCAGGTCCTCTCTTACACGATTGAAATGAGCCTCTTCTTCCCTCACCACCCACCCACCCCTTCCCCCCCCCCCCCCCCAAAATTTCAGACCTTAATGATGACCAACCTTATTCCTTTCCGTAACTGTCTTAACTAACAGAATTATGGTTACTGTCTCAGTGTTTCTTTCCACTGACACTTCCACCAGTTGCTCAGCTTCATTTCCTGAGATAAGGCCAAGTACTGCCAGTCTCTAGTAGGACTATCAATGTCCTACTATATCGTCTCAAAAAATTCACTCAGATGCACTTGACTAATGCTGCCCCATCTGAGCCCCTTGCACCAAAGCAATCCCAGTCAATGTTGGAAAAGTTAAAATCCCCAACTACTATAATGCTATTGCTCTACACCTTTGTGATTTACTTGCATATCTGTTCCTCTAATTCCTACTCGCTACTCTCGCTACTAGGAGGCCTACAGTATAACACCAGCAAAGTGATCACCTCTCTCTTATTCATAAGTTCTACCCATGTGGCCTCATTGAACAATCCCTTGGAGATTGGAATATTGTGTCACAAAACCTTCAAGTTTATGCTCATTTCACATGCTCGACATTGGGTACAGTGGTAACTAAGAATAAACTTTATCTTTTTCAGGAAAAGGATGACCGAGTATTGAAGATTTCCCAGAAGAAATTCTGTGCCAGTGGACCATTTAGTGGTAAGGACACATACTGCTTTGTTGCAAATTACCCTTAAATATTGAAAAACCTCTTTACACTTCCAGAATTGGACACTTTCCCTTTTCATGTACATCACAATGCAGTTACCATGATCCTCAAAGGATTGCAAATATAGCATTCTTGTTTAATCCCTAAAAATCACAATTAGTTTATGCCAAACTAAAATATTAGGACTTGAAGAATTAAATATATTTGAATTTTACCTCGACAACAAGACTTCACAACTTGGAAATAGCAGGCATTAGATGTAGTTTCAACTTTTTGCCACTGTACCCAAACTAGAGCCATAATTTTTTCCTAATTCATTTACAGAATCTGGATGTCGCTGGCAAAAACAAAATTTGCCCGTTGTTATTTTCTTGAGAAGTTATTGCCTTTCTACCTTCCCCAGCTGAAAGCAACTGGCTTAGCATCACTAACTACACTTGTGTGAGTTTGCTTCTTGCACACTCGTTATCCTTCTGATTTTGAATTGGGGTTACTGGTTCCTTGTGATGTTCCAGTGCAGCATAGTTTTTCTACTGACTTTTAGTTAATTTTCCATTAATTGGAGAGTTGGGCAGAAAAGCAACATTTTCAATTGGTGTGTTATCCAGACTATTTTTCCTTTAATTATTTTCAAAACTTTATCAAAGATATGAGTACAGTATTCTTAGACTAACAATTATTAAGAAGAGGGAAAAGTTAAGATAAGAGGTTCAGAATGAGGATTGAAACCCAACTTCAATGTATTCTCACCATGGGAGGAAGCCTTCAGTTTTGATCAATGTTCCTATAGGAAAATGCAGTTCCCAAGGGGAGAAGAAGAAAGCCCTGCTAAGAATTGACGCATTTGGCGATGTTAATCTTTTATAATTCGAAGTAAATTTTACATCAAATGAGGCTGACCATACCATGTGTTTTACAATTTCAATTTATGGCATCTATGGAACCCCAAAAGGTCTCTAAGTGAGTAATAGGGAAAAGATAGGGCAGATAAACCATAATAGGCTGAGGATGAAATGACAGTTATCACCACCACTGAAATGAGGTGGGAGATTGGAGAGTAGTTCTATGTATATCCAGAAGCCTAACAGGAAAGTGCATGTTTAAAGGCAAGAATGGCTTAAGCTGAGTAGATGACTGGCTGACATTTGTACTGTTGGCCTGGTAATGGAAAAGAATGACCACTTGGGTGAAATGCTTAGCCCTCTTGCACTAGGAATTGTAGCTCATGAGATGGGTCTTCAGAAGAGGAAGGAAAATGAGATGGTAGTGGAGGAAGTATCTGAAGACATTGGATTTGTTGTGTTTCAAATTTCCATAAGGAAACTTGAGCTAAGAGATGTCAAAAGTACAGCAAACTGTGCAGCAGCCTGATTTTTGCATTATAAATCTTGGTACAGAGAGCAGGTTGTGTTATTTCAAGTTGCAGAAAAGTGTAGAATTTCTACTTTTTCCAGCAGAAGATGGTTTTGAATTTACCATTTCTCTGCACTGATGATTTTTACAAGAATTTCCTTGTGTTTCCACCAAGGTGGTGGTAGTTGCCTACTTTGTGCATTTATAAAGTTTTTATAAACTTGTGTTCAGTATTTCCAAACTTGCAACTGAAGTTTCAGTAATATCTTCAGGCTTCAACTTTCTCCTTCTTACACTCTTAATCGACCATTCTGTGTTCCATAAGTTGGCAATATCATGACTGCACTCAATTTGGATATTACTTTGCATGTGTAGTCTGAGATGCGCTCCCATTTTGCCTACCCCTCTTCCCAAGCTCATTGATATCCTTGATTTGGTGTTTGCCCAGATACTGTACAGACTCTCATTCAATTTCGTGAATGAATCCCCAAATTTGGTTAGTAATCTATGCTGCCAGGTTGCTTAATTAAGTGTTCCAACCAACTGCCTTTTAACAGGGTTACCCAAATTTTAATACTGACTGCATATTGCAGTTTAGTTTATCAATTTGAACTAGTTTTGTCTCCTTGGAAGCTAATAGTGACTACATTCTTCAGTAACTCCCATTAAACTCAAATTATACCATATTATTTTCCCCAAACAATTATTGGAACATAATACATTGTCAGCCAGCCCAGTTTTTTGCCACTAACAACAATTGTTTGTATTAAGTCCCTTCAGTGCAGAAATAATCTGCAGCCTCTTGCAATTTGAGCGTTGTTTCAGATACTTCCTCCATTCCAACATTTAAGAAGTGAAGTGAGGCCAATGGTCCAACTCGTCCAAACCAAAATGGACAGAATAATATGGGCCAGTGAGTCAGAGTGTGGTGTCTTACAACTAAGTAACTTGGTCAACATTTTAAGTTGGTCTGAAAAGTCTGTTGAATATCACTGCCAAAGGAAGTGGTAGAGGCAGATACAATTACAATGTCCAAAAGGAATTTGGACAGATACTTAGAGAAAAGGCATAGAGGGATACAGGCCTAATGCAGGCAAATGGGATTATCACAGACAGACATCACAGTCAGCATGGGTGAGATCGGCCAATAGGGTCCATCTCTGTGCTGTACAATTCTGTAGTCATTGGACTGGGATTCCATGTACACTAGATCCGTGGTGGGCTGGCAGCTGCCCGTTCTTGACAAGTCATGTGGACTTTTGTGACAGTTCAATAAATGGAAAGGGGCAAAAGGGAATGAGGTCAGAGGACGACGCCAAGAAATAGGGAGATTTGTTAATTGGTAGAGGGCAGCAGTGAATAGGCTGCTTTCTCCAGGAAATAATTTGTGGAGTATTTTATTTGTAGAAATAATTTGTTCAGCATTGAAGTAAAGAAGATGCCTCCATGTGAAGGAATCAAATAGATCCAGTAAGGAATTCAAGTGAAACTAGTTTAGTCAGTGGTTATAAACTTGGAACTCTTGACTGAGTAAGTAGTTTAGACAAGTAGTGTAAATGCAATTAAATTGAAGCTAGTTATGTGCATGAGGAAGGGATGTTATGCTTTTGGGGTGAGATAAAGTAAAGTGGAAGAAGGTTCCCGTGATGTGGAAACCCTGGGAGGGCCTATTTCTGTGCTGTAAGATCTTGTTTGGTACCTTTCATGGTCTTTTTTAATTTCCAGCTTAAGATGTATACCCATGGATTTGCAAGTGGGAGTTGGGTGCCAGACTCACTTTCCTAACTTTCTGTTGCTCAGGGCTCAAGTGGTAAATGACTTGTGCCTTTGCCTTAACAGTCAGACTACTTTGGTTTGATATAGAATCTGACCATAAGAAATTAGTCAAATTCTATATATTTTTCCCCTCTCCTTTCGCCATCCCTCAATTCCCACCTTGCCTTCCTTGCAGACAATGTGAAAAATTATCATGTTGGGAAGCTACATGTTCCTGATTCTGAGAGGGAGTTCATTAAGCCAGATGGACTGCAGATTAGGGAAAATTGGTATTGAGGATTTCTCAATGTGATAACGGTACATAACCACATGATACTAAATGATGTAGACTGGGAATAATAAGTGCTAGTTTAGATATAATAAAACATTAGAAGTTGTTTCATAGAAACATAAGCTGATAACTTAGAGGGGCACTGGAACAGATGATCAAAGGCTTGATCAAAAAGGTTGGATTTGGAACAGTTCTCGGAGGATTGTGGACCTAGAAGAGTTTGGAGTGAGGGAGGTTTGAGATCAGAGATTTGAACATGAGAATTACTTTCGTTTTAAATTTCTGTTAATGGATTGGGGCAGAGGGATGGGGGGGCATTGTGATTGCATGGGTGTGGATGATTGGGAATTGATGAGGTTTAGAATGGGCAGCAGATACTTGGATGAGCTTAAGTTCGTGGATGATAGAGATGGAGAGATAAGCAGGAGATCTTTGGAATGGTCAGTTCTCCCACAATAAAGTCATGAGGGTTCGTGATGAGTAATGTGCTGAGTGGCTAATGTGCTGAGGAGTGAATTTGACGATAAGCACTATAGGTTCGTAACCAGTCTTCAATTTAAACAAGGGCAATTATAATGGTATGAAGGAGGAATTGTCCAAAGTGGACTCTGCAAACCTGCTAAGAGAAGGTCATTTGAGGAACAGTGGCAGTTACTCAAACAGCTGACCTGTAGTGGAGACGAGACTGCAGATGCTGGCATAGGGAGCAACAAACATTCTGCTGGAGGAACTCAGTGGGTCAAGCAGCATCTGTGGGGGGAGGAATTGTTGACATTTTGGGTCAAAACCTGATGCGGGGAAATTTCTTGGACAGGATGTTGGACAAGCAGGATAATGCTGAAGTGAAGGGATCAAGTGAGGTGCTGACATAGATGTGGATATCTTCACATTCATCTAGAATCTGAACAATTATGAGGAATAGGAAAGGCTATGGTTAATGGTTTGGGAAGAAAAGCCATTACTAGAGTCCTCTAGATCTCTAGCTAGGACTGGATATTTAAGTGTGAACCAATGCCCACTCAGCTGGGCAACAAAGGAGATGAGTTGGAATAGGCTGGTCTGTTCAATCGTGACCAATTCTAGTTGGTGCTGAATTATCACGACTAAGGATAGCACAATAGGCATTTTCCTTGTGCAAGGAAGGAAAACATTCGTTTGTGATTGAGGTGCAGGTTCAGGGTTTGCTTTACCTCTTGTGGTCAAATTGTCTTGTAGTTCTCACTGACTGGGCTGGCAGGTAATGAACACTCACTTGTTTTGAGGTGTTAGATGGCAACCAACACCAATGAATTTCATCTTTAGAACAATGAAACTGGGTAAAAAGGGATGCTATTGGTTATGTTTTCTTGTCTACGAGTTGCTGAGAGTTTTAGAATGCAAGCATTTCACCAAATTTCACCTGTGTGGGTGAGTTATTTTAACTGTTAGCTGATCTGATCACAAAAGAATGTGCATCACATTTTGTTAACCAATGAAAATTTTCCTTAACATTCATTTCTGCCAAACACACTGTATGTGACTGATTTAAGTCACAATTGGATGAATTCAATGAGTGAACTCCTGTTTTTACTTTTGCTCCTTGACTGAGGGAAAAGGTGGACCATGTTATATTTGTGGTACTTGCACTACCCATCAGAGCTGGGATTGATCGAGGATGAACCTGATAGCCCCCTACCTCCTGAAAACCATTTGGCAGAGAATAAGAGCTCTAAAGTGTTCACTGAATACCATGAAGGCTATTTTCAAACATATAAAGTATTGCTAACAAGAATCAGTCTTCAGCAGTATTTGGAAATTAGCTAGTTAAATGTTGGGGATTGAATCACATTTTAAGTAGCACCCCTCTGTGCTATACTCCTGTAGTAAGCAACCATGGATTTCCAGAATTAAAAAAAAACAGATGCATGTTTCAGCTCAACAGGTTGGTCTTATTCAAAATCTTGAAGATAATTAACCTACTGTGGATTTCTGTCCAACATTTTGGCATGGAGTCACAGAGCTGTACAGCATGGAAACAAGCCCTTCAGCCTAACATCAAATACCCATTTATGTTAATCCTATCTAAAACCCATTTTATTCTCCCCACATTCACATCATCTCCCCTCAGATTCTATCACCTAGTTACATGCCGGCGGCAGTATACAGTGGCTAATTAACCTACCAACACTTGCATGTTTGGGGTGCGGGAGTAAACCAGAGCACTTGGAAGAAACCTGCAGGGAGAACATGCAAACTCCACACAGACAGCCCTGGAGGTCGGGGCTGAACCCAGGTTGCTGGAGCTGTGAGCCAGCAGCAGCTGTACCAGCTGCACCATCTTGGCGTCTCTCAGTTTAAATTTCTAACGTGTTCCTTTCTTTTGAAATAATGAACTTAATAACCTATTCTAGCTTTTAAATATTCAAAGATATTCTCTTTTAAAATTGTTCAGAAAACACTTTGCACTCTTTAATATAATTAACATCCTTAAAATAAATTATTACCCAAAGAAACTCCATTCCAAATTCATGGTGGGATTTGCATAACCTAAGAAAGAGCCATTCTCTCTCGCTCTCTCTCTCGCTCTCTCTCGCTCTCTCTCGCTCTCTCTCGCTCTCTCTCTCTCTCTCTCTCTCTCTCGCTCTCTCGCTCTCTCGCTCTCTCTCGCTCTCTCTCGCTCTCTCTCGCTCTCTCTCGCTCTCTCTCGCTCTCTCTCGCTCTCTCTCGCTCTCTCTCGCTCTCTCTCGCTCTCTCTCGCTCTCTCTCGCTCTCTCTCGCTCTCTCTCGCTCTCTCTCGCTCTCTCTCGCTCTCTCTCGCTCTCTCTCGCTCTCTCTCGCTCTCTCTCGCTCTCTCTCGCTCTCTCTCGCTCTCTCTCGCTCTCTCTCGCTCTCTCTCGCTCTCTCTCGCTCTCTCTCGCTCTCTCTCGCTCTCTCTCGCTCTCTCTCGCTCTCTCTCGCTCTCTCTCGCTCTCTCTCGCTCTCTCTCGCTCTCTCTCGCTCTCTCTCGCTCTCTCTCGCTCTCTCTCGCTCTCTCTCTCACTCTCTCGCTCTCTCTGCTTTGGAGCTCATGTGCTGTGATAGTTTTGGAAGAGGAGTTGACATTGTGTTCTAAGGACCTATTCATGGTGAGAGATTACTGAAGTGAAGAAAATCCAGCTCAAACACCAAGTTAATACTTTGTTAATATGGGAGAACTGTTAAAAGTGAATTTGGTCTGTTGGGAGGTATAGTGAGTGAAAGAAAAGGAAATAAAAATAGCTTCTGGATGCTTGTGATCCTTTGAAAAATCTTTTTGAATAAGTTTTAATGGATCTGTAGTGCATGATTATCATTTAGTGATGGCCATCAGTCACAACTGACTTCATGGAGAGTGGAACCCAGTGAGGTTGGCTCTTACGATCTGTTTAAACTATTTTTAAATATCCATTTTTTTCCCCTTTTCTTTCTATCCTGGCACTGACTCTTTGAGTGGAGCTCCAGGCGATATTATCAAATGTCAAGTACCTCTTCAGAATTGTAATTCTTTGTGTGTTCTCCAGTCAGGGAGGTGCTTCATAGCCAAGCCTCTGCTAGCCAGCTGACTTGGATGGTGATGGGGAGCAGTGAAGTTCTGGCCAGTTTTTACACCATCCAATCTCATGGGGCTCTTGATCAAATTGTAGTACATCTTCCAGGCATTTAAGAGTCATTTGGCCCCTGTGCTGTTTGGAAGCTTTGTTTCATTTAACTGATTATTCTGCTCCTATTGAGGTCTTTTCTGCCCTTTGAGGGAAATTGGAGTCAATCTTCTGAAGGGCTCTACTACTTAAATCCATTCATGTATAAGTACACCTCTCCTGTGTTTCCCAGGTAGTGACTGTCCTCACTGGATGGTCCCTATTAGTATCTGCACCAGTGAAGATGTAAGCTGTGATAATATGAAGGTGTTACTGGACCAGCCAGAGATGACTATCACTGTGAAGAATGTGAAACCGCATCAATGGATAAAGGTAGGTCACCAGAGAGCTTCAGAAGTAGTTTAGGGTACGTATTCTTTTATCTTTCAGTTAAATGGACTTCTTCTCTATCCTCTGTAGGTCTTTGCAAAAGAGCAGGCAGGCAACCTGTTTCCTAGGGCTTTGCCAACATTTCTCTTTTATGAACTGCTTCGTGCACACAAGTGAAGTCAAAGTGACTGATCTAATGCTTTGCCTCCATTCTTTGGTGCCTAACATCCTCTCTGTGTCTCTACTGGAAGGCATTTTGATAAGATTAGATATTCTCTGTGTAAGGATGCTGTTTGTAAAAGAAAATGATTCTCTTGGGGCAGTGCATTTGAAACTCAGTGCCAAGTACCATGGAATTTGTACCACAGATCATCAACGGACTATCCCTTTGATCTCATTCTTGCTGTTTGCAAAACTTTCTGAATGAAGCCCTGGCACAAGGGGAGGATTTCATTGCATTTCTCCAACTGTTAGTGTCAGAATAGCTTTTCCAGGAAAAAAAGAACACGTGGTCCATTATTACCCAAGGAAGGGCAAGGTAAAAATGTTTTTGTTCATAGTAACTTAGTTCAATCAAAAAATGTACAAGTTTTAGCAACTGAGGTTTGGATTCTGGCTGCTTGAGATGGATCTTGATCTCCATTATCTTTTATTTTGAAAATAATTTCCTGATGGAGATCACAGTACATTAAAGTATTTCCAAAATGTGCCCTGGTCAAACGTACACAGCCTTTCAGGTCCTTTAGAACAGTTGAACAAAAATTTAAAAAATGTGAAACCAAAAACCATGGAAAAACAACAGGAAATGCTGGAAATTTTGTCCAACTAGCTAGTTAACATCTGGGGAGTGGGGATGGGTAAAGCTTTTTAGTTGTGCACCTTTCTTTAGACACTCGTGAAGGTTAGTTTTTTGACTTCTGTTTTGGCCATTTTAATATCCAGTTTTATTAATTACAATTGAACCTTCAGGAAGGAGCAGTGAAGTAAAAAGGTATGGAGATTCCATATTACCACACTTTAAGAATATAAAATGCAGACTTTGCCATAGGATTGGAATCTTAATGTTTAAGACCAGACAAGTTTGACCTTCATTTTCACCAAATATTTGCATTCTTCATGCAGCAACTTTGTCGATTGCTTCCTGTGAGGTATCTCAACCTAATCTGTAAAATTATAAAGATTAAAGCATAATTTTTAATTGCATCAAATTTTGGATTGTAAATCTCTGACTCGGCCACTAGTTGTATGCCTCTTTGTGTTTACACATCGCTGTTTCTGTTTCCCTGCGTCTTTCCCTCCAGCTATGTCTTTCACTCTGCCTGAATCCTCCCTGTCCATGTTTTTGTCTTTCATAAGCTTCTGTACTCACTGTATACAATCTCTTTGTGGATCTCGGTGATTCTTGTCTTTGCTTTGCTCTTGACCTCCCTCTCCCCCTTGCTCCCCAAATCTCTCCCCCTCTTGATTTTGTCTGCCTCTTTCTCTATCAGTTGTTTATCCCCCTCATTGCAATGTATCTGTGACACAACTGTTAATTAGTCCTTGAAATTAAGAAAATAAACAATGTGCTCTCTTCAAACATCAGTTGGTTCTGCAACTACTAAATGGATTTTTTTTCTCATAAACCCTGTGCAGTTTATATCCTAAAAGTTTGTCAATTTTATATCCATATGTTAAGGTACTTTATTTCACACTTATTTGGTAACAGCCATAATATACAGTTTTCTTGGATGAAATTTGGTGAAATGTTAGAGATTTTCTAATACTCACATTTGGGGGTGGGGGGGTGTGTTTGGGGTAGAGATTTGCAGCAAAGGTATTAGTTGGTATGATGCTTTAGATTTAATTTTAGCATAAAAATGTGGCCTTTCTAAATGTTTATTTTAGTATATGATCATTAAATACTTGGCTGTAGGTTTGATTCATTTTTTTGGCACGTGGATGTGTTGGCAAAGTCAGCATTTATTGCCCATTCCTAATTGCTTTTGGTAATTCAGAAACAACACTTCACACCCCTGGTAGCTTAAAATTTAGGTTTGAGCATATTATATCACACGTCTTGAAACACCATTTAAATGTAATCCTGGTTGTGGTGGTTAGCAGTCTGCTGACAATATAAAATAACTGTCTGGTGCATTTGGCATGATTTGAACTAAGACCAGGGAATGGGGAGCAATTGGTTATATTGATAATTCTGAGCATGCACACATTTTAGTGATGCTTATACCCAAGTAGAACAAATTTTGGAGCTCCAAAGTCCTCTGCCTTTCCAGGTACCCTTTCCTGTTCCGTTTCAGTTGACCAATCTGCCTGGTCTACTATTGGTCATGAAACCACCTTGCTTATACTTTAGAGGGGAGGGGGGGCGGTGTGGTGGTGGCTACCTTTGTTCTGACTCCTCCTTTCCTAGAGACAGCTCATCTTCCAGCATAGTGACTTGCTTTTTGTTTATATTCATTGCTGCACTTGTCCACATTTACAGATGTTTTACAGATGTTTTCATGCCTGTATTTACCCAACAAGTAATGCTTATCTGTGTATGAATCAGAAATCTGCCCAATCTGAAAACAAAAATCGTTAAAGTAGTTAAAGGAAAACCTCACTCTGAGCCAAGTCTCTGAGTATGAGTGATCCCCTCCCATTTTCTGTTCAGATATCCCTAACTCTCAAAATTAACATGCCTCGAGATGTAGTTTGTCTGATTTAGAGTCCCTGCTGGACTAGTCTGGGTTTGCAGATGAATCCTGAGTGAGTTGCAAACTAGAGGATGCTTTAACTATCCACTAGATGTAAATAATCAGTTAAACCTGGCATTGTGATACTACCGCTTATAAACTGGGAGAATGAAGGAAGCAGATGACTCAAAGCTAATGTTGGTTTTGACCTTTAAATTTTAGTAATCCTATTGTGTGCAGAGTAGGAATACAATTATAATGAACCTATCAATTCATTCTTCTGTTGAAATACAGTGGGAAGTTTTTTTTATTATTTGTAGGCTAATCTTTGGGACTAACTTTTAGGGTCAGACTTTCCCACTCCCCCCATTCTCACCAAGTAAAGTGCAGCAGTTGGGTGTAATAAGAATTCCTAATGGAGAAGATTATTTTCTCCTTTTTTTCTTATGACTTTCTGAAAGTTGCACAGAATGGCTGTGGGGGTGGTCATGTTCATAACACAATACGAATGCTGTTGGTCAGGCTCCTGTGCTGAAGCTCTTATCATTGAAGCTCTGAACCCACCACTGGCCAATGCTTGATAATCTAGTGCTGTTCTCAACTTGTCTTTCTGTGGAGTGCCTCAGTCGCACTTGTCAGTTCTTCCAAAGTAATGTTGCTGGGATCAAACACAAGAGGTGGTGACCATTATATTGAACCAGAATATCAGGGCCAGTTATTGTTCCATGGCAGCTCTTAATGCAGTGTTGATGAGTTGAATGGGTTGACATTATCAAGAAAACAAAGTAGGAGCAGGAGTCAGTCATCAGGCCCTTTCAAGCCTGCCCCACTATTTAGAATGTTTATAGTTGAACTATGTTGGCTAAACTCCTCTTCTGTCCCATTTCTCCATACCCCTTTATTCCTCGATCTACCAAATATTTATCCACCTCCACTTTAAATACTTCTAATGATCCAACTTCCACAACCTGCCAGGGCAAAGGATTCCAGAGATTCAAAACCCTCTTATGAGAGGTTATCAGTTTTAAATGACCAGCTCCTTATCTTGTAGTTATGTCATGTGTTTGAGACTCTCCCATTAATGAAAGTACTAGATGAAAATGTCAGCAGTTTGTCTCTACTATACTGAGTCTGGGCAATAAGGTAAACCTACCTAAAAGAAAAACAGGAAATGCTAGAAATACAAAGCAAGCTATGCAGCTTTTGTGGAGGGAGAACATTTCTGACTTGAATATTTCTAGTACTTTGTTTTTATTTCAGGTTTCCAAGAACTGTAGAATTTTTCTTTAAAACCCATCTAATGCTTCAGTTTACCTGTTTCATAGAGTAATGGAGAATGGATGTTTGGGTCAACTAAATATGAGCTCAATAAGAGCTCTATACAATGTACACGAATCATTCTTCTTGTGCTTTCCTTTTTAATCTTCAGTTGAACCCTGGAACAGTGGGCTTCTGCCGAATTCAGTATAGTCCAACAATGCTCGAGAGTTTATTATCCAGTGTCCGGAACCTTGCACTTCCTCCTGTAGACCGACTAGGACTTCAGAATGACTTGTTTTCGCTGGTAAGTCAGGAGGGACTCTATGAATTACTCCTGTTCTTAAAAATGTATTTGCACTCTACCCACAGAAAACTTATACAGCACTGTTTGTTAGACTTCTATAAATCTGCACAGTTCTTGCAGAACTTCAAGTGCACTTGGTTTTCAAATAAATTCTTTCATAGCCATAATTCAGTTTACTTCCAAATTCATTAAAATAATATTTGTGGTAATCACTCAGTGATTCATACTTTTCTCCACATGAAATAATTGAGTTATTAGGATTGAGTCAGAAGTTTAAATGATGTAGTATGAGTGAAGCTGTGCCCATTTATAATTGAAGTCCTAATGCTAAAATGAGGTTTTATCCCCTTGAAATAAATCCAGAATATTAACTTGTGAACCTGCATAGTTTTCTGAATTGTATTGTATGGGTACTGCTATTGTCTTGAGAGGGATTGATAACTCCATGTCACATTAGAATATTAATAGCTAGCATTCAAGATCAGTAATGTTAAGAATACTGAGATTTTCTCAAATTACCATAATCTATAAATGTAACAATTAATTGAAAGATTAGAATAAGGGTTGGTATTAATCCTCATCCATTGTATTTTTGTGTTTGAAAAGGCTTGCTTGATCAATATATCCATTAGATGTATAAGAAGCAATGTCTCTCAAGTTACCATGTTCACTAACAAATTCCATTTGTCTAGTTTCTTTAACATAGTAAGGATATCCCAAAATTCTTCACAGGAGTGTTATCAAACAAAACGTTGACACTGAGCCTTAAAAGGATTAACATTGGGGCAAATTATCAAAGGTGTGGTTAAAGGATTAAAGAAGTTGAGTGACAAACCCATTTTGGGAGGGAATCTAGAGCTTTGGGTTGTGGGTGTGGCCCCCAATGGTGGAGCGATTAAATTCAGCGGTATTCAATGCAATATTTGAAGGGACACATATATCCCAGGTAAAGCGCTAGAGAAAATTAGAGGAAGGAAGTGGCCAGGCAATTGAAGCGATTTGAAAATTTTACTTGAAAAATATTCTTAAACTAAAGATGTAATTCAGTATAAGAGTGGAAGTCAACTTTGACTAGACAAAAATCAGTCACCGTGTCTCCGTTTAATAAAGTTATTACTCATTTCATGGATTGCATGACTGGATCATTAGACGACGTGAGCAGAACGTGAAAGAAAATGGCTTTCAATTCAGTATTCATGCAAAAATTTTATTTTAAATCCAAGTTGAGATGCAAGTTCTAACTGCAGAAGCTTTGGGAGTTCAGTTCAGCTCAGCTCAAGGAATCCACAAGAGAAAAACTGGTCTGTGTTTACAATAAGAATGTATTGATGATAATGACTGTTCAACTCCTTTACCTTAACCCCAGATCTCATTCCACCCAATTAGATCTTGAATTACTGAAGAGTTTTGTCTCCATTGTACCAACTAGCAGACCTTTCAGATATTAGTCAGCCTCATGGGAAGGAGTATTTCCTATTGTGCTTTAAAACCAGATCGTATTGTCCATTTTCCCTTACCCTCCAGTTTGGGTTTTCACATTGCATTGTGGATTAATTTTCTATTCCACTTAATGTCTTTTTTCCCCTCTAATTTCACCTCCAAAGTAGGAGTTGGCTGTTAGATCCTTTAAGATTGTGGCTAATCTGATCTCTGTCCTCAACTCTTCCTGCCCAATTTTTTTTCTTCTTTCTCCCAGAGCCCTTCATACACCACAATCCAGAAATCCATCCACCTTGAATATACTTAACGATTCAGCTTCCACAACACATTGGAGTGGAGAATTCCAAAAAGTCACAACCCTTAGAAAACGAATTCCACCTCAGTCCTTAGTGAGCAGGATCTTAACCGGAGACACCACCTCCAGGTTCTATTCTTGTCCCGGCCGTGGAAACTTTTATTAGCAACAAGCAGTCTGCTGGAGCAACTGTGAGTCAAACCACATCTGTGGGAGGAAAAGAATTGTCAAGGTTTCAAGCTGAAACATTGCATCAGCGTTTTTATTACTATATCCAGTTAGGTCACTTCAGTGCTGATCTATAAATAGCATCCCATCTATTTCTTATAACTCTCTGACATTAGATTGACCTAATTTTCCATCTCTGCCGAGATGATTTTTGTACTTTGACCAGAGCTGAGTGGAGTATTCGCAGTAGATTGCAAGCAGAGGACTACAGTTTCAGGCAGATAACTTCAGATTAATACTATCCTAATTTGGCAATGTAATTTAAGACTCCTTGATTTTCAACTTGGTAATGATGGAACATATCAAGCCTGATGTCATTCCTAGATATCTTTCCTTGTCCAGTGTTGAATCACTCTGCAGAGCATTATCTAGTTGAAAGTTTCGAGTAACTGCTATTTATCAGAACAGCTCCTCTATCTCTCATCAATATGTTGAGTATACTAAACAAATTAGCTAAATTGACGTATTCATTGATGCAGATTTGCAACAGTGGGATCCCATAAACATCTAATTTATGTCAACTGTAGAAATGTTGGCTTTTGAATGGGTTAGAATTTTCATTCTTGGATCCTGGAACTAAATCTTCCTTGGACCAACAACAGAACTTTCTTTCCTTCACAGAGTGTTATTAGTGTGGATGACAGTGTCCCCCTGGTGTAGCAAAGGTTGTTTTATCAAAGTCAGTCCCATAGTCATCCTTTCATACTTGCGTGGTCCAACCTGATGAGGCTCCCCTTATGTAATGTTGTTCTGATTCATTCAGTCATAGTCAGGAGATTATTGACCATCACATCTCTTCCTATCACCATTGGAGACCTCCAGGATCCAGTTTTGGCTTTCCTCAAACTTTATTTGCATGATGTTTCTTGGCAGCGTCATCTGAAGATGTGGCTTCCATTTATATTTTACTATCCAATTCTACATCTGCTTTGAAGAAAAAGTCCTGAAGAAGGGTACTGACCCGAAACGTTGACCGCCTGCTTTTCTCCACGGATGCTGCCTGGCCTGCTGAGTTCCTTCAACATCATGTTTTTCATCTAGATTCCAGCATCTGCAGTCCTTTGTTTCTCTGCATCTGTTTTTGGCTGACTCTTGTGTTTCTGTATTGTTAAACTTCCTGAATGACATCCAATCTTGGATAAGCTGTTGTCCCCTTCAGTTAATCAGGAAAAATGGAAGAAATTACTATCACAAATTCCACATTTCCATTACCAACATATTGCCTTCCTTGACAATTATCACAGACTGAACCAGATTATAATCATGGGACACCAAGTTTTTATATTTCTCTCCCATTACAATGAGTGCATATATCCATTTTCATAACTTTTCCCAATTTTTCTGTCACATTAATTACTGACATTTTTGAGTGTTATTTTCAGATTTGATTACCCCAGCATTACCCTGTAAACTTTGGATCATTCAGAAGCCTGTTTTACTATTCTGCACAGTCTTTTTTGCCTGTCCATACAGACCTACATTGGTTCCTGTTTTCATAATGCCCCAAATTTAATATCATTCTTATGATTAAATCCAGTCAGTGTCCCTGTTTCCTTTCCCTGAAATTTCAATTTACAACTGTCCTTCCCCTGCATTATTGCTACTCTTGAGTCAATTTCTTCCCCACCCCCCACCCCCTGCTTCAAACCTTTGCTGCACTGTTGATTTTTTTCAACCTCTGTAGCCTCTTAAACTCTGCATTCTTGAATTTACACTCAAATCCCTTTGCCACTTATACAGATTGAGTGTTAGATATTCTATACTGTTTGCAGCTTCCATTCTCAAGCCAAGTATTTTGCCTATAGAAGTGTCACCCTATCCATTACGTAATAGTCCAAGAATTGGTCTACGTTGTGATCAGAATTAAACTGTGTAATTTGTTTGTGCCCTCGCATAACACTTAATTCTTTCAGTTGATTGAATAGTTCTGGTTTTTGAATCATTATGGTATTTTTATTTTCAGAGAACAATTGAATACATGGAGTAACAGTTGTCGTCATATTTCACTCTGCTTAATTTTACTTCCCCTTTTATTCATGTGGGATGTAATCAATTGCACCATACTTCCCCTGGCAGCCTTTTGATTTTAACCTGCCTTTTGGCCAGTCTCGTGTAAAATGCATGAGTTTTACCTTGCTAGGCTGTGCATTTCCTCCCAGATTTGATTGGCCAGACTTCAGTTTTTGAACTATGCTTGCTTCCTGGCCAATAAAAGTTAGAAGACTTGCTTTAATTTAAACACAAATCCTTCAACGTAATTAATTCTAAAACAATTCTAAACAATTGTGCTATTTGGCTTTGAACTGCTGTCCACTTCGAAAGACATCATGCTCTTCACTTTAGCATACCAGGATCTCAATCTCACTTGTGCAAAAGAGCTTCAAACTGCTCTCTCATGGCAAGCTTACTGATATGTTTGTAAGATGACTGGGAGCTTAAACAAGTAACAATTATTCCCATTGGTATGTCTTCAAATGACTGTTGGAAGTTGGATGCAAGGAATGCCACAATTTTGGCTACATTTCTGCTTCATGGATTCCCCTCCCCACCCTCCCCCCCCCCCCCATGACCATGTTGATTGAAGGAGGCATCTGATGGTAACAGTGAGGTCAGAAATTGTCAGGCAAAGTCACTTTGGGCTGTCTTTATGTGAGTGGTGCTGAGAGACAGAAGAAGTTATTTATTAGTGCTGTCAGCAAGCTTGGAAGAGGGTGAAATTTACATTTAAATAACAACTGCAGTGAGAAACTCCAAGAATATTTTCCTCTTGGTTACATCTCACTGAAGTTAATATTACTAAAATGTTGATTTGGCTGTTGGTAATAATTACACTAAAGTTAGCCTGGTGAAAAGTCACTGACCTGAAAGGTTAATTGTTATTTCCTCAATTGTTTTTACATTTACCCTAAATCAGCTTTGGTGCTCTGCTCCCCATTTTTTTGGGTCCAGTTGCTAGGCTCCATTTATAGAATTTTTTTAAAGTGTTCATTTACAGAATGTGCACATCACTGAGATGGTATTTATTGCCATCCCTTTTTACCCATGAAGTGGTAGTGAGTTGCTTCACGTGATGGTGTTCACACAATGTATCAGATAGAGTTCTAGAGATTTGATCCAGGAATGGAGGAAAATGTTCTGACACACAGTAGTTTATAACTTTGACAGTAACTTGAGCACATGCTGTTCCCATGCATTTGTTGCTTGTCCTTTAGGTGGTAGATGTTGTGGATTTGGGAGATGCTGTTGAATAAACCTTGGCAGATTAATGCAGTTAATTTTGTGGATTGTATGTACAGCAGCCATGGTGCATCAATGGTGTTGGATTCAAATGTATTGGAGACTTATTCAGCCTTGCAGGTAGTGGAAAAGCTTTAGTGAGTTGGAAAATTAGTCATCTACCACAGAATACCCAGCCCAAGTATTTATGTGACAGTTGCATTTAATTTTCTGGCAGTACTCATCCCCATTACAGGTAGAGTTTTGGCATTTTCTTGTCAAAAACATCTGATGTTGGTTGATAATAGTTGGGGTTTCTGATGGACCCACCTTTCTTTGAGTCTGCTCTGCCATTTGCCTGAATGTTTGGTCATTACACAAAGTAGTCCAGTCAAAAAACAAAGGATCAGAGAAGTGCCTAAAGGCTTCTTGCATTTATCTGATTAAAAGTTGGGATGAGGAGCCCTCATCATTCTTTAAAACAACTTGTCAAAAATTGACCACCTGCAGTGAAATGTCTTTGTAGGAAATTCTACATAGTGTAGATACTGCTTTAAATATTCTTAATACTTATCAAATTCTCTAAATATATTCACCACAAGACAAATAAGATGATCAAAACACTTCATCTTGCATTATGGAAATCAAGGTGGCCAACTCGTGTAGCAAACTTGTGTGGAAAAACTAAATGACCAGTTAATCTGTTTTTGTTCTGTCATTACTGGTTGAGGGATAACTATTGGCAACAGCACAGAAGAACTTCTTTGTTCCTTCCTTGACTAATGAACTAGGTGAAGGTTGGCAAGTTCTCAGTTTAACGACACATCAAGAAGATGGGAACTCAAAGTGCAGCACATCCTCAGCACTCGGCTGAAGTGCTGGCCTGAGTTATTTGGTTAAGTGTGAAGAATGGGATTTGAATCTACATCATTCTGTCAGAGTGCTACCCACTTGCACCTAGGAGTCAAAGATTCTGTTGCTGGATAGTCATCAGCTTTGAACTACTTTGGGATATCCTGAGGATGCAAGTGTATTGGAAGTATACCAGGCATACTTAATTGGCCTGAAGTTTTTCAGAATGTAATGAAAGATATTTGGGCACTTAGTTGGAGTGGCAGGGTGCAGTAGTTGCTCAAGTATAGACGTATTTATTTATATGTTTATACTTCTGCAAAAAAAAATAGACAAATTTAACTGCAAAAATTATTAGAGATTTGTATCAAATCATCCTTCATTGTTCTAGAGAATAGAAAGTTATTTCCTCAGATGAAATCTTTATTACTATTCAGAAACTGACGATTGCGGAAACCCATCAGTTTGTACCTTGTACTGCATTGAGTAGGACTGAGATGGATTCACACACACTAGATAAGCAAGGATCATAGGTCTTTGATTTTTGCAGAGAATTCATCCAGACATCAAGTAACTATGCCCAAGTCAGAGTTCTATATGTGCATGTTGGTAGAGGAGTAGGAGGGATGTGTCATAAGTCCAGGAAGGTAGTGACCATTGTAGGGAATGCAGATTTTGCTGTGGTAGCATCCAGAATTTCTGGTTTGCATCTCAGACAGGAATTGT
Source organism: Pristis pectinata (assembly GCF_009764475.1). Lineage (NCBI taxonomy): Eukaryota > Metazoa > Chordata > Chondrichthyes > Rhinopristiformes > Pristidae > Pristis > Pristis pectinata. Next base: position 4,044,710 of record NC_067429.1, on the reverse strand, counting down.
CTGGAATAACAATTGATTGTCTCAATCAATTCTGAGTCTCATCATTGTCTTCTAACACAGCATTTTCTGATTACCCAGTGGGTTTTGGAGTGAACATATTTATCTTGCCTATTTGGCATTTTCTGAAATGAAGGTCAAAGTTTTTAACTACTGTGAATGCATTGCTTGGGTCTTAACCAACCATCTGAGGCAGTGATGCTAATGCATCAAAATGTCTTTGGCCAGCTTCTTAAGCAGCTCTTCTATGTTGGAAGTGCTGTAGAACCACCTTTGACTGTATGGATAAAAAGCTTAAATATTAGTAAATAAAACCAATTTGATCATATTAATTTTGCTAATTATCAAAAGGAATTATTGCAAATGGAGACCATTTGACTCATTGAGGCCATACCAGCCTTCCACAAGAACAACCTGGTCAGATCCATTCCCCAGCTCTTTCCCTGTTGCAACTGTTTTTTTTTCTCTCAGCAGTCTCTAATTGGTGTTGCTGACTTTTGACTCAATTTAAACAACTACACTTGTGTTTTATATATTGCTGGTCAAATCCAAGTAGGATAACTTGCATAAGCACCTGCTTATTCTGGTGGTCACTTTGGCATGTGGGATCATTAGTGACATTGTTTTCTGATTAGCCTGAACGGTATTTCTATTATTGTGAAAGAGAATGTGCCAAGCATTCACCCATGATAAGGGAACATGATTAGTCCATTGGCGAGTTTTACTCCACTGGTAATGTTGTTGCAGTAGTAATTCTGCTCAATATTTAATTGCCTGTAAGGTGAAGTGTGGGTGCCTGTTTATTCCATCTCTATTTGCTCCTAAATTGAAATATCCAAGAATCAACCAGTTGGTAAATGGAGACATGTATGCTAGATCAGGTAAGTATGGCAGATTCCTGAAAGACGTTAGAGGATTGGATGTGTTTTTGCAAAAGCCTGCTAATTTCATGATACTATTTAGTAATTTCAGAATTATATAATGACTTGAATTTAAATTCCCTAGTTGCTATGATGTGATTGAAACTTGTGTCACTAGATCAATCGTCCAGACCTCTGACACCTGTTACAGTAATTTAACGTCTGTGTTGATGAGTTGTCTTGTTGTGTATTTTCCAGGCTCGAGCTGGCATTGTCAGCACAGTGGAAGTTTTGAAAGTCATGGAAGCTTTTGTGAATGAGCCAAATTACACAGTGTGGAGCGATATAAGCAGCAATCTGGGGACACTTTCTACTTTATTATCCCATACAGACTTCCATGAAGAAATGCAAGAATTTATTGTTGACTTGTTCTCACACATTGGGTTGAAGCTTGGCTGGGATCCTAAACACGGCGAGGGTATGCTTTTAAAGTTTTAAAAATCATCTCCACTTAAAATAACTACCCTTCTCCTTGATGCTTTTTATCTTGTTCAAATTGTATCCAACTTAAAAAGAATATGAAACGTGTCATAGTCACTAAGCAATATAGCACAATACAGGCCCTTTGGCCCAACCAGTCCATGCCAACCATGGTGCCCACTCAGAGTCCCAATTTCCTGCATTTGGCCCATATCCCATAAGCCTCGCCCCTCCTTGTACCTATCCAAGTGCTTAAATGATACTATTGTACCTGCCTCAACCAGTTCCTCTGGCAGCCCATTCCATATACTCCTCACCTTTTGTGTGGGGGAAAAAGTTGCCCCTCAGGTCCCTTTTAAATCTTCCCCTCTCACCTTAAACCTATGCTCCCTAGTTTTGGACTCCCCTACCCTGGGGAAAAGACTGATACCATCAACCTTATCTATGCCTCTCATAATTTTAAATGCTTCTATAAGGTCGCCTCTTATTCTCCTATGATCCAAGGAATAAAGACCTAGCCTGGCCAACCTCTCCCTATAACTCAGGCCCTCTAGTCCTGGTGACATCCTCATAAATCTTTTAAGCATGCTTTCCAGTTTAACCACGTCTTTCCTAACCACGTTTCACTAAAACTGTACACATTACTCCAAGTACGGCCTCACAAACGACTTGTACAACTGGAACTCCTATACTCAGTTCCCTGACTGACAAAGGCCAGCATGCAAAAAGCCTTTTTCACCACCCTGTCTACCTGTGACGCCGCTTTCAATGAACTATGCACTTGTACTCCTAGGTCCCTCTGTTCCATTACACTCCCTAGTGCCCTACCATTCATAGAATAAGTCCTACGCTAGTTTGACTTTCCAAAATGCATCACCTCACACTTTATTGAAATCCATTTGCCATTCCTTGACCCACTTCCCTAACTGATCAAGATCCCCCTGTAGTCTACGATAACCTTCTTCACTATCAACAACACCTAATTTTGTGTCATCTGCAAAGTTACTGATCAAGCCTTGTGTATTTGCATCCATTTCATTTATATAAATAACGAATAACATGTCCCATCAATTTACAGTCTTGAATTGGTTTTAACTTTCAGATCATAGTTGAGTTGGATTATATAATATTGAATGAGCTGCTTGTTTAGGCTGAAGGGAGAGGAAAAAGTAGTCTTTCATGATTTTTTTTTTAAAGATCTTGTTGCCTGCTATGTTGGAACTGGGTGTAGATGGTCTAATTGCACAACCTTTCTGGCTGGCACATGATGGGTTAGGAAAATAAAGTGTGCAGTTATTGATCACATAATGCAGGGTAATGATATTTCTGGAGTGTGATTCTACAAGTCAAAGACTTGCTGTACTAGGAAAAGGTTAAGATTATAGCTTTTGAATGTTTTAGCTGCTGATGGCAGCATCTGATTAGGGGGTGGATGAACAATTACAAAGAGAACTGAAGAGAGGAACATGCAGAGGAATTTGTCCTTGTCACAAACCAAGTGCACCTTTTGTTCAACTGCCACCATAATCGAGGCTGCTACATGCAATCTCTGGCTAAAAATTACTTTGGCGAAGGAAAAATCCTTTGAGATGGTGAAAATTTCCATTTTATTCACTAAAGATGTGCCTTGTATGTAACTTCTGTGTAATTAAGGAGAAAGGTTCCTTGTGGGATTGGGGGTGGATATGCTAAACTGGAAGGTTATTCATTTAGATAGGATAGTAGAACTTTTCTGACTGGGATGATGGACATAGCTCTGTGGTGTGATGTTGGCTTGCGACTTTGTTTATATTTTATACATTGACCTAAAGGTTATGTGGCATTATGAAAGAAACTTGTACTGTCATCAAAAATTTCCTTCTCTGTAAGTTCTGAGATGATATAAATATCCATTCCCCTGTTATTAATTACCTGACCCTTAGGGAAGTAATTATTTGACTCTATTGCATATATTGTGCCAGCATCAACCATGGGCTTGCTGATTGAGCATCTGTAATGAAAAAGAGTAGTTTGATGGGTTCGTTAATGACAGTGCAGGCCCGACTACAATAATAACATAATCGATTTAACTGCATATACTTTGCTTCCATTTACTTGAGGAGGAAGACCAAATACCAGAGGAACATAAAGTGATATAATTGGGCTTCCACTCCAGATGAAAATATAGTTTGCATGAGTTATAAATTTTCCAAAACCCTATCTGCGGGTTGTACTTTCGGATTAGAAAAGTGGCAGTTGTGCGATTTGGATCTGAAGTTGACTAAGTGAAGGCGTGAAACAGATCAGCCATAATTCAAATGTATGATGGGAGTGGTGCAGGACTGAATATTGTGCTTCTGTGCCTAGGTTCATATTCTGGTGTTTGAGGCCAGTATTAGCAACCACAGTGTCTCCCATAGATGGGGAAGGTGGTACCTGGTGGGATACATGAGTGGGTATTTTTTGTGGTAGTGCAGTCCTTCCACCAAGGACACTGTTTCTGTGTGCTCCCAATGCATGGACTCTGTTTTCAACACCATATCGAATGCTCCTCCATTGACCAGTGATGAGAAAGGGATCACAGCCTTGTTAGCCACCTCAAAACCCACAAAACCAAACTGGCATCAAATCATCCTCAATCCTGAGGGAGTGCTTAAGAAGGAAAGAACTTTTAAACTGATTAGCAGTTATTGTTAGCAAGTACAAGCTTTACCCATCTTCTGAATCTTGGGCAAGTAGTTTTACAGTTCTGTGAGCAATTTCCCTAATTTTTTCATTTAACATGAAAAGCAACTTGCTACCTAAGCATTGCAATTTTCCAGGAAATATCTCTATCAATAAAATGCTAAATCTATTAGACTTGTATCCAATCACTTGTTCTCGATATAAATCGAACTGTGTCAAAATGGTGGTATTTGATTCAAAGAAACCCTTGTGTTGAGGGTGAAGAGTATCTTAGAGTATTCCCCAAGCTTTCATAAAGGAGATGTTACAAGTGATATTCCTGGAACTGTCTACGATTAGACATTAAAGATGCCTAGGAATGATGAGGTCCAAATATTTTGTCTTTCAATTCTTAACAGATGTGTCACTATTGTATTCTTTAATGTTTGCCTGTGCTTTAATGGTTTTGTCTTCTATAACTCAAACTTAGCAACTCTTCCAAAGACAGCTGACTGTTCATAATAAATATATTATTTCAGGGTTCTGTAGAAAGATTGTGCACTGGTAACCTGGTAATCACTGTACTACACAGGAAACAACATGAATTCAGACTTCAGCTTGCCATGTAGTGAATTTGAATTCAATCAATTCAGTAATTTGAGGACAAATACTAGAAAACCTTATTAAAAAGTCAACTGTTTTACTATACTTGAGGAAAAAAGCTTCATGTCTGGCCAGTTTAGGAAATAAGGGACTGTAATCCCACACTATGTGGATAACTAGACATGAGCGTAAAATGCTGCCTTGTCAGATGGCAGACATCTGAAAAATAAATATTAAAAAAATTGAATTCTTCAATTTGCCCCTCTCCCACATAAATACTGCATTTCTGTCGCACTTCCTTGGTATGCATTATACATTATCTGTGGTATTTCAGTTTGAATTTAAGGTAATATTGAGTGTCTGTTTTGTTGAATGTGTCCCAGGTCACTTAGATGCACTCTTGAGAGGCTTGGTCCTGGGAAAGTTGGGAAAAGCTGGACACCTACCAACGATAGAGGAAGCACGGCGCAGGTTTAAGGATCACGTTGAAGGAAGGCTGGTCCTATCTGCTGATCTACGAAGCCCTGTAAGTTTGAATTGAGTTGCTTTTGTGTAGCTTTCTTTTAGCTTTATTTCAGAGGCAATAAGGTTGTGACAACAATGGAACAATTTAACAAAGGCCCTTGTGTCTGTTTCTTGAATATGTTCTGAGAGTGAAAATTTTAAAATTACTAGAAATAATGTCCTGTCTTGAAAGATTATTTGTGATCACATTTGGTTGCTGTCTGGTTACTTGATGAAGGAACAATGTCCCTTTTTCCAAATAGGTTTTTGAACTGAAATTTCTGCTTGATATTTGGTTTCTGTTTAGATGTGATTATTAGGCTCCTGCTTTCAAAATTGACACTTTGGTTAGGGCTGTCTAATAGGTAAAAAGTCTGTTGGAAGAAATTGAAGTGAATGCACATGAAGCTTCCAGAATATATTGGAGAACCAAGATCTGTATTAATGAGAAAGAAAAATGTATACAGCTATTATTAAAGTATTGGAGCTGTTTCTCCAAATACCCTGAAGAGCAGGCAGATAGTCGCACTTGCAGTATATGTTGCTAGTTATGTAAGAAAGAAGGGGAATGAAAGGTAATTTAATATCCCAGCACTTGGTGGACAGGTCCCACGGCATTTCAGTCTGATATGGTGAAGCCATTCCAGTTGAACAATGAAATCGACAAATCGAAGAAACCTCCTGCCAAATTAGTGAATGTGGCTTAGTTGAAACTGCACTGATGGAAAAATACAGCAACTCTGAAAGTACTTTTATATCATGGTTATCCTACTGCAATCCAGATTAGGCAGTACATGAGTTGCCTTGCATTCCAGCACCTAGTGGACAAATCTCACAACCTCATTCTGAATTTCATTGAAACTGACTTGGCAGACTTGTTACCCATTGCTGTTTGTGCCTTCCCAGATAATAGGGTCAATTCTGCAAGAACCAAGGTGTTTTCTGTGTACTTTTATGCCATCTCATTTCATCTGCCCACCACTGCAGTCTCTTAATATCACCATTGCTTTTGGGAATTCTCTAATTAGGTGGGCAAATCTATCCAAGCAATGCATGTGATCTTCCTCAAATAATAGCTATTTGATTTTGAAATTGACTGCTCAATTTATATTTTTTATTTGAAAGGTCAGTGGATTTTGTGTAATTCAGTTAGAAAATCACAAGAGAAAGCACTGAAAATGCCCCAGTCAAGTAGCAACTGTGGAGAGAAATAGATATCCTTGGGTATGGAACATGGGGCATGGAACAGTACAGGAACAGGCCCTTCAGCCCATTGTGTCAGTGCCGGCCAGGATGCTAATCCAAATTAATCCCGCCTGTCTGCATGTGGTCCATTCCCTGCCAGTTACGTGTTTGCCTAAATGTTGCTATCATATCTGCTTCCACCACTCCCCCCTGGCAGCACCTACCACTCTGCTTTTAAAAAAAAAACTTGCCTCGTAAATCTCCCCTAAACTTCCCCCTCTCACCTTAAAGCCATACCCTCTAGTATTTGACATTTCTGGCCTGGGAAAAGGAACCTGACCATCTACCCTATCTTTGAATCTATCAGGTTGCCCCTTAGCCTCCAATGCTCCACAGAAAACAACCCAAGTTTGTCCAACCTCTCCTTATAATTAGTGCTCTCTAATCCAGGCAACATCCTGGTGAATTTCTTCTGCACCCTCTCCAAAGCCTCCACGTCCTTCCTGTAATGTGGCGACCAGAACTGCACACATTACTCTAAATGTGATCTAACCAAAGTTTTATACAGCTACAACATGACTTCCCGACTTTTATACTCAACACCCCAAATGATGAAGACAAGCATGCCAAATGCCGCCTTTACCACACTATCTACTTGTGTTGCTACCTTCAGGGGACTTATGGATTTGCACCCCAAAATCCCTCTGTACTTCAATTCTCCTAAGGGTTCTGTCAGTTACTGTATACTTTCCCCTTACATTTGACCTCCAAAGTGCAATATCTCATACACATCCAGATTAAACTCTGCCATTTCTCTGCCCACATGTGCATCTGGTCTATATTCTACTGAATCTTTTACAACCTCACTATCCACAACCCTGCCAATTTTCCTGCAAACTTACAAATTAGCCCGCCTATATTTTCATCCATATCATATGTAAATGACAAACAACAAAGGCCCCAACACTGATCCTTGTCGAACACCACTGGCTACAGACTACCAGTCAGAATAACACCTCTCCACCGCTACACTCTGTCTTCTCTGGCCAAGCTAATTTAGAATCCAATCTACCAAGTTTCCATAGACCCCATGTGCCTTAATCTTCTGGATCAAATATTCTGTATTTGATTTGAAAGAAGTACATGGAAGTCACTGTTTCACCTGGTAGATGCAAGAAGCTGGGAGGTGATAGGTAGAAGAGGCAGTGGGCTGAAGAAGGAATCTGGTAGGAGAGGACAGTGGACCATGGAATAAAGGGAAGATGGGGAATAGATGGGCCGGTCATGGGGGTGGAGGAAGGGCAAAGAGAAGGGGTGAGGGGACCACAGGAATGGTGGTGGTGCGTGTTGCTTGTGATTGACCAAAGTATTGTAGAGGGAATTTCCCTTAAATGCTGAGAGGAAGGAGTGTTTGGTGGAAGTGTCCTTTTGGATGTGGTGCAGGATGATCCTTTGAATGTTGAGGCTAATGGAGTGAGAGATGAAGATATTAGGAAACCTACTGTGGTTCTGGCAGAGAGGAAACAATGAGAGCACGAGTGAAAAATGGAACGGGCATCGTTGAAAGCTCTGTCAACTACAGTGGAGGGAACTCCTTAAGGGAAATGGAAGATGCATTAAAATATTGGTGTGGATGATGAAGTCATCCTAACAGAAGAGCAAGAAGGACTTGCAAAAAATTAGTTTAGTTCCTAGAATTATTCTAATCTTTTATCTACTTATAGTTGAACATTACATAGACCAAGAAGCTTAATGCGCTGGTAACTGCTGCCATTGTCATTTTGACTCTCCCTATCTCACACGTTCCCTTTGTCTCTGTCACCTTCTCTCCTACTGAAAACTAACTTGCATCTTTCTCTTTCCCAGTTCTGACAAAGGGTCGCAGGCTGGAAATGTTGACAGTTTCTCTTTCCATGAAAGAGTGAGATTAATTGGTTAGGGCTTTCAAAGTGCCAGTTCGGGCAAGATGGGCCAAACAGCCTGCTCTACTGCTGTAACATTTTGGATCTCCAATGTTACTGTGAGAGTGAATAGAAGCTGTGATTTTTGCATGTTTTTTTGATCACTTTGAAGCACTGCTTCTGCAGTCCGTTGTGATTTACTGTAAAGAGCCCCTCAAAGTTCATGTAATGTTCTAGAGGTGATGGTGGTGTTGATATCGCAGAGTTGCAAAACTGATGTCATGATAAGCAACTTTTACATTTGGCATGTTTAACAAAAAGAAAGTCTTATGAAATATTAAAGAGAACTGGCATAAGTGCACAATTATCTCATTGTCCAGTAAGTGGAGAGTATGTAGACGTTCTGAAGGATCAAAGCTCTCAGATAAGGTCAACTGGAGGTGAACCACAACACATTTTGTTTGGATTGCATTGAAGCATTTTTGTATTTCTCATGAAATTATATAATTCATTTCTTTTGTGTGGCAGTTTATTCAAATAGATAATCTCAAATTTTAATCTAATTGGTTGCTGGCAGTTGAATTTAGTTTCACCATGAACCCATTGGAATTGTAAAATTGGGAATTTGGTTTATTATTGTCACATGCACCAAAATACAGTGAAAAAACTTAGTTATGCATGCCAGCCATACAGATCATTTCATTACATCAGTACATTGAGGTAGTACAAAGGAAAAGCAATAACTGAATGCAGAGTATAGTGTTAACCGTTGCAGAGAAAATGCAGAGAGGGCAAACGATAAGGTGCAAGGCTACGACAAGGTAGATTGAGGCCAAGAGACCATCTTATCATACAAGAGGTCCATTCAGTAGTTTTAACAGCAGGATAGAAGCTGTCCTTGAGTCTGGTGGTACATGCTTTCAGGCTAATTTCTCAATAAATCGCTTTCTTTAGCAGGTACTCTATGCATTCACTCTGCAAAGTGATTTGATTGTGCCATTCAATTGGGTTAAAATGGAGATTAAAACTTTTTTCTGCTAAATGTGTGCTCAAGGTGGGAAGATTTGGAAAAGTGAAATGTGCTTCCATTTTGTATTCTGTAGATATAGGCTAAAGCTGCTTTTTGTATCAGTATTGAAACTTTAAAAAAAATACTGCCTTCTACTTCGAATATATTTATTACTTTTTCCCTTTAAGACAGCTTCACTCTCACCCACCCATTTTCACGTACCTTATTGGTAACCATTGACTAATTTGTTGACAGGTCTCTATGTCCAATACTTCCATCTTTCCCTGCACCTTAACCATTCTCCACAAATTCCTTGAAGAGAAATACTTAGTATTCTGACAACCAACATTAATTCTCCGAACTAAAAGCAAAGCACACTGGATACTATCACTTCCGTGATCTGCACAACCAAACTGAAGATGTAATTAAATGGGAATTTTTGTTTGAGTATGCGAGAGTTGTAAAATATTATATTTTATGTTGCAGCCTTTCCACTGCAGGAGGGATGATGCTGATAGAAGCGTTGTGATTCAGATGGAAATATTTCAGTGAGCTTTCCATGTTGTGGGAGGAACTAAGATGCGATTAAGCTTTGGTTAATGGCAGCTACTACTTAAGTGCAATACTGAGGGAGTGCTCCAGTCAGATGGGGACTACTGGTCTTCAAATAGACATAAGATACTACAGTGTTTTGAAGAGTTCTGTTGGTTGTCCTGTCCTTCCATCCTTATCATTACTGTAGGTGATCTGCTTATTGTCACATAGTTGTTTG